>NC_064809.1:72987437-73224950 GCF_023721935.1 Panthera uncia
ATCACTATGGGGGCCTCACAGAAGAAGTTTTCTATGTGGTTGTCTCTACAGAATGGACCACGAAATGTCATATAATCAAGCAGAATGCCATTGATCAGCCCAAAGAACCAGGCAGTACTCACCAGCCTCACACAGACCTGCCGGCTCATGATCTGTGCATAGCTGAGTGGGTGGCAGATAGCAACATAACGGTCATAGGCCATAAAAGCCAAGAGGATGCACTCGGCCACACCTACACCAAAAACCAGGTACATCTGGGTCAAGCAGGAGGCAAAGGAGACAGTGTGGTTCTTGACCACCAGGTGGATTAGCATCTGTGGGATGGTGGTGGTGATGAAGCAGACATCCAGGAAGGACAGATGGCCAAGGAAGAAGTACATGGGGCTGTTGAGTCTGGGGTCTGTCCAGGTGATGAAGATGATGAGGCCATTCATGGCCATGGCAAGACTGTAGAGGGCTAGGAAGAGGGCAAAGAGCAATGCCAGAGTGGAAGAGGTGCTCTGCTCGAAGCCCACGAGGATAAACTCTGTCACTGTGCTCCCATTCCTTAGGTCCACCATCTGCGGCCTGCTTGAGGAGGGAGGACAGGAAAAGCACAGGTGAGACAGCTATGTGTGGATGCTACCTAGTTGTATAAAAACAGACAAAGGGGACAAAGGAATGAAAAAGACAGAAATTTTAGTACATTCTATGTGAGTCAATATTGTCATGGGCACTGAAAATGCTAGTGCTATTGTAGGCTGTACTAGTGGAACCATATTATGACCCGAGGGAGATTCTGTTGTACCTTGTGTGAATCAGGCTGCATCTGAAAATATCGTATCCAGTTCTTGGACCTCTATTTTAAATGGTTATCCACTGGGACTACCCATATCCATGGGGCTATGTTCATGAGACAAACAAGATGGTGAAAGATCTGGGAACCACGTGACAAAACTTTGAAGGAAACTTTAAAGAAGACTCAAGAAATCTGAGACGTCCATTTAAATATTAATGGATCTCCATCTAGAGGAGTGAATTTTCTATTTCTGTATGCTGTCAATAAGTAGAACTTGAACCAGAGAGTAGAAATGTCAGAGAAAAAAAATGAGTGATATTTCTAATCGCACATTTTCTTTCTGCTCTTAACTACAAAAGCAATGCCTGTTCATTATAGAACATCTAGAAAATACCAAAAAAAAAGCAAAATTAAGTAAATAAAAACAACCACCTAGAGAGAAACTACATCAATATTTTAGTTTATGCTATTTTAGTTTATGTTTTAAGATCAACATAAGGTCTGAGTAGAACCTGCCTTCAAAACTTAAGTTGGAGAGAAGTATAGCTTCAGGAAGAAATGCAGCACTGATTCCAGGTTGGAGGATTCCAATAGGGAGAAAGTATAAAGGATAAACATTCATCTTTTGTTTGAATGGGCAGTTGGGAACAATTGCATTCCAACCCATTTTGCAGCCCCAAATAATTTATTCATTTGATAAGTGAATGTCTACTATGTTTCACATATTGTGCTAAGTGCCATGGATATAAAATCATTAATGAGACCTTTCTCCCTGACCTAATGGGTATTATACTATATCCTAAGTCATTAGATCAAGGGGATAAGTGAGAATATAGAGAATCCATATAATATATGCATAATATTAACAAAAAAGCATGCATTTATAAGCAAATATATTTCAAACTCTCTTGCCTCCATACAGGGAATGTATCTTTTTGAAAGGTCACGGAACATTTGTAAAATACTGTTGTTATATTAGAGTACAAAGAAACCTTAAATGAATTCCAAAGATCCCAAAGAGTGCAGACTATGTTCACTATGCTAACACTGGGCATTAATATTCTTAAATTTCTGTATAGAGGGGATTTCTTAAAATTGTGTTTATTTTCTTCTCTTGAGGGAGAAAAAGAGCACAGTGGCTGGTCAGCTTGTTTATGGGATTTTGCTTACCAATATTGTGTATCATCCCATTGTATGCTTTAAATATCTTATAATTTTGTCAATTAGACCTCATTAAAGCTGAAAAAAGTCTGTCAAATCCAAGTGGATAAAAGAGAATATTGTTTGCTGAGGTTTTTGTTTTTGTTTTACTTCAAGAAAATTAGTAAACTCTTACTGGAAATTTTACATTTCAAATGTGTTTCTTTGATAAATAAATTGTAAATAACACTCTTCTGATTAGCAAGGCTGCAGGAGCATTGTCCCATTTGTGCACCGCACAAAGGCTCCTGAAGGGAAGAGTGAATGCTGAAATCCAGCCTATGTAATCTAGCCTGTGCTCAATTTATCAAGCTGTGCACCCTGGTGAGGTGTGAGTTCAAGAGAAGTGGTGCCTTTTCCTCTAGTTCTTGCCTGACAGAGAGTGACTTTTTATAATTAGCCCAAAGGTACCGTATGTGCTAGGGAAGCATTGCTGATCAGGATGATCTGGCCTTGAGAATATTTAAATTGTAGCACTTAAATTTTTTGTCTTACAACATTGGTGAAATTTTTGAATAAATAACAATAAATAGGCCTATGTTCCTCTGAGTGGATTTTAGGAATAAGAAGGCAACAGGCATTTCTTATAATGCAGTGGTACTCAAAGTGTGCTCCAAAGACCATCACCCCCAGCAGCATTAACTGAGAACTTGATAGAAATGCAAACAGTTGGGCCTTACCTCAGCCACTGAATCAAACTCAGGGATGGGGTCCAGAAACCAGTATTTAAAATACAAGACCTCCATGGGAGTCTGATGCACATTAAACATTGAAAACTACCAGGTTAATGTAGGGCAGGACAAATTATGGCCCCCAAGCTAAATATAGGCCACTGCCTATTTTTATAAACAAAGTTTAATTGGAACACAGCCACTCCCATTTACTTATGCATTGTTTATAATCGTTTTCACACTACAATGGCAGGGCTGAGTAGTTGCCAGAGACCAGATAGCCTGTAAATACAGTTGTTGGATTTAGCAAATAAAAATGTAAAATGATTCATTAAATGTGTTCTTCAGACAAACAATGAATACTTTTTATTATAAATATGTTTCGTGCAATATTAGTAACCCAACACACAAAGCCTAAAATATTTCACTATTTGGCCCTTTACAGAAAATGTTTGCTGATCCTGCTTAATGTAATGACTTTATTGTAGACTTGCTTCTGATAAACAAGGGTGTGTAAGGGAAGCAATGAAGAAGGCCTCAGTCCTGAGTACACATCTGGGATTCTGGTGCATCAAGTCTCAAGGACTTCCTTCTCAAGGACTTCCTTCCCAAGAAGGCCAAAACTAGGAGACCAATTTGTCTGGATGGAAGGGCAGCTGGTGCCACTTCTTTTTCTTTTTATTAAACTCATTTAATCAGTTGCTTTTCCTTTTTTAAGTGCCTGGCATTACACATGTTCAATTAATATAAAGCAGATGAACTTCAATAATGAAAATTTTTAAAAATATCAAGCAGATGTTTTAGAAGCATTGGCCAAGTAATTCAGAAGTGGTTCTGTGACAATAATAAAACTAGACATGATTATGAAAATAACCCCAGCTACTTGAAAATGGAGGGAAAAAAAGCCCTTTGAAAACAATCCTTAGATCAAAGAAGGAAATCAAAGAGTAATTACAGATTATCTAAAAAGTACTGATAATAAAAGTAGCATATATTAATAAGTACTATACACAGATTTTTGTTAGAGAAAGTTAATAGCCTGAAATAGTTTCATTATTTAACAAAAAGGAATAAACATAAACGAAAGAAGAAAAGATAAAATTGATGTAGAGGTTAGAAGCAGATAAACAAAATTAACTTAAGGAAGACCAGAGGGGGAAATATGTACTGGAGGAAAAGATAATTTTCCAGGTAAATATAAATCACTAAAACTCATTAAAGAAAAGATAGAAATCAAGATAAGCTAATATTCTGAGTGAAAGGAATGAAATGCAGTTGTTCTAAACCTTAGCTTCACATGATAGTCACTTGAGTTTTTATAAGATTTTTGTGGGGTTTTTTGGTTTTGTTTTGTTTTTTAGTTTATTTATTTATTTTTTGAGAGAGAGAGTGCACGGGGTGGGGGGGGGGCGGGGCAGACAGAGAATCCCAAGCAGGCTCTACACTGTCAGCTCAGAGCCCGATGCAGGGCTCAAACTCACGAACTGTGAGATCATGACCTGAGCCGAAATCAAGAGTTGGACGATTAACTGACGGAGCTACCCAGGTGCCCCAACTTGAAGAGTTTTTAAATGTTCCCATGGCAAAAGACATGAACAGACATTTCTCCAAAGAAGACATACAGATGGCCAACAGACACATGAAAAGATGCTCAACATCATTCATCATCAAGGAAATGCAATTCAAAATCACACTGAGATATCACCTCACACCTGTCAGAATGGCTAAAATCAAAAACACAAGAAGTAACAAGTGTTGACAAGGTTGTGGAGAAAAAGGATCCCTCTTGCACTATTGGTGGGAATGCAAACTGGTGCAACCACTCTGGAAATAGTACGGAGGCTCTTCAAAAAATTAAAAATAGTATTGTCTTATGACCTAGCAATTGCACTACTAGGTATTTACCTAAAGGATACAAAAATACAGATTCAAAGGGGCACATGCACCCCTATGTTTACAGCAGCATTATCAACACTAGTCAAATTATGGAAAGAGACCAAATCGCCATCAACTGATGAATGGATAAAGAAGATGTGGGGGTACCTGGGTGGCTCAGGTGGTTGAGCATCCAACTCTTGATTTTGGCTCAAGTCATGATCTCATGGTTTGTGAGTTCAAGCCCCACATTGGGCTCTGAACTGACAGTGCAAAGCCTGCTTGGATTCTCTCTCTCCCTCTATCTCTGCTCCTACCCCACTCATGCTCTCTTTGTCTCTCAAATAAACTTTAAAAATAATTTAAAAAATGAAGATGTGGGATACACACACACACACACACACACACACACACACAGAGGCATATTTACTCAGCAATCAAAAAGAATGAAATCTTGCCATTTGCAACAATGTGGAGGGATGTAGAATGTATTATGCTAAGTGAAATAAGTCACAGAAAGACAAATACCAATGATTTCACTCATATATGGAATTTAAAAACAAAACAAATGAACAAAGGGAAAGAGAGAGAGAGAGAGAGAGAAGACAGGAAACAGACTCTTAACTATAGAGAATGAACTGATGGTTACCAGATGGGAGGTGGGTGGAGGGATGGGTGGATTAGGTGATGGGGATTAAAGAGCACACTTATCATGATGAGCACCAAGTAATGTACAGAGTTGTTGAATCACTATATTGTACACATAAGACTAATATAACACTGTATGTTAACTATACTGGAATTAAAATTAAACTTTAAAAAAATATGTGGTATAGATGTGTATATATGTGGCATATATATACAATTAATATTATTCAGCCATATAAAGAATGAAATATTGCCATTTGCAACAACATAGATGGATCTAGAGGGTATAATGCTAAATGAAATAAGTCAGTCAGACAAAGACAAATACCTATGGTTTCACTCATATGTGGAATTGAAGAAACAAAACAAAGAAAAAAGAGACAAACAAAAAAGCAGACTCTTAATATAGAGAACAAAGTGATGGTTACCAGAGAGGACGTAGATGGGTGAATGAGTGAATTAGGTGAAGGAGATTAAGAATACACTATCATGATGAGAACTGAGTAATGTATAGAATTTTTGAATCACTATATTATACACCTTAAACTAATGTAATGCTGTATGTTAATGATGCTGGAATTAAAATAAATAAATAAAATAAAATGTCCCCATGCCCTAGCTGCATATCAGACCAATTAAAACAGAATGTATTGAGAGGGCTCAGTCATCAATATTTTTAAAAGTTCCCCAGTAAGTCCAATGTGCAGCCAAATTTGAGAATTATTAAAATAGAGAAGACAAAGAGCTATGACAAAATAGTGCCAGGCTCTGATAGTTCCTTAGGTGAGTTCTTTCTAATATTGCAGCAATCAGATATTTTTGAAGGCTACCAAATCTGTTTACAAGAACAGAAAAAATAAAAGCTTCCTGATTACTTTTAGAAAGTCATAAAACCACTGATACCAAAACCTAAAAAGTACACAAAAGAAAATTTTGACCAAGATAATTTATATTAATAAGGAAATAGGCAAAACAAATTATTAGCAAATGGAATTCACTAGTGTGTTCAAAGAACAGTGCACCATGACTAACTGAAATTTATTCCAGGGATTTAAGGTTTTTCTTTTTTTTTTTTTTTTTTTAATTTTTTTTTCAACGTTTTTTATTTATTTTTGGGACAGAGAGAGACAGAGCATGAACGGGGGAGGGGCAGAGAGAGAGGGAGACACAGAATCGGAAACAGGCTCCAGGCTCCGAGCCATCAGCCCAGAGCCCGACGCGGGGCTCGAACTCACGGACAGCGAGATCGTGACCTGGCTGAAGCCGGACGCTTAACCGACTGCGCCACCCAGGCGCCCCAAGGTTTTTCTTATATGAAGAATTCTACTAATAAAACTCACCATATTAATATGTCAAAGATCAAAAGTGTCTAGTCAATGAGATGTAAAAACATTTGATAAAATTCAGCAGCGATACCTGACTTTAAAAATCCTTAGTAAAATAGGACTAGAAAGAGGCTTCATGGCATAATTTAAAAAGGGCACTTGTGATGAGCACTTGGGTGTTATATGTAAGTGATGAAATACTAAATTCTACATCTGAAACCAATTTTACCATATATGTTAACTAACTAGAATTTAAATAAAAACTTGAAATAAAAAATTTATCTAAATTAAAATAATTATGCATATTATGTGTTAGGTATTGTTTGTTCTACATGCGTTTTAGGTAATAAGTGCTCTAACTTCAAAATCATGCATGGGGTAGGTAATCTTTCTTCTAACTTCACAGAAAGGATCAGTAATTTGCCCAACATCACACAGTAAATAGTGAAGCATGGACTCAAATCTGGGAAGTCTGATTCCAAAGCTTCACTGTCAACTACCCCCAAACCTACAGGGGTTTGAATGCCCTACAAGTACCAGCCAAAACATATGACAAATGAATTAAAGGAGTGGGGTGTTGGTAAGTGTTTAACAGATGGCTCTGGGAGGGGCTCTGATCTATAGCATTTGCCAATTTCCAAAGTGTAAATCCTCCCACCATGACCTATTTCCAGCTAGAAATGATTGAAACCACTAAACATGTTTTAGGAATGGATACACCTTAGGTTACTATCATATAATTTTTACAACCATATAGATACAATAGATGTAAATAACCTTGAGAACATAGATATTAGTAAAATATAAATGAAAAAAACTTAGGAAGTGATGAATTTTAGTATTACCTTTGTTTTTTAATATAATTTATTTGGTTTTAAGTTTATATAATTTGTTTATAATAGCTCTGTTTAACAAGTTCTTAAAATTCCTGAAAATTTAATAATTGACCCTTGAGAGCTGGTACTAACTGGCTCTAGTACACCACTGGAATGAAAAAAGGAAAGGGCAAAATTATCATTATTTGTAGAAGATATTTCTAGGATTGGGGTGAATTTCTCCTCTCTATGTTTCTGCCTCAACTTATAGGGAGGCCAGAATTTCTACCTAAATTTCTCCCATCAGGAGGGAATAATGTTACAGGAAACACTTTGACCCCACTGTTCATCTTCACTCTACAAATAAATACCCCTCAGGCACTGGTTACATATATTATGATACATACATAAAATGGGACAATCTTTTGGAAATTGTGTCTTACCTCACTCTATGAGGCGGAAATGGCCTTTTTGTCACCAGATCACTGCAACAGGTAAAAAAAACCAGTCTCTCGTGGACTCGGAGGATGAGCTAGCCCAGGAAGAACATCTGATGTTGGAATCCTCTCTGGAAAAGATGGTGCCCCTAAAAGTTTACATAATCCCTCATATATAACCTCTCAAATCATTCCAAATGAATGTCTATTCAGATAAAACTTCTTTACTCATTTATAGTAATTTATAGTTTACAAAAGCACATTCACATATATTATCCCATTTAACTCTTACAAAAATCCTGTGAAGTAGATGCTACCTCCATTTTACAGATAAGGAAACTTAGGCTCAGAGAGCTAAAGTAATTTGCTCAAGATTATATAGCTATTAAATGAAAGCAATGGGAAACTACGGCTTTAAAGTCCTTAGAATACCTTTTTCACCACACCAAGGTGCCTCAGGCAGAGGTGTTACTACCTCTTTCAGGTTATACCATTAATGAATGCCTCATTTATTCAGGAATACACACACACACACATATGTTATAACCCTCCTTTCCTTGTAGTTACATTCCTCATTCTTTGAATTTAATCATGGTAAAGAACAACTTATTGTGAGTGGGGGGAAAGTCCCTTTGAAGTTTGAATACATTCATTAACCTTTTCCGTCAAGCTGAATATTCATGAGACCTTTTACCATGCCATGCTATCCTTATTTCTTTATTACCTTTAAAGTTTCCAGAAATAAGAAAAGAAACAACTAAAGAAAAAATTGATTGGAGACACGGAGGAAAGTATAATAAGAACTAAATAAGCACATTTTGCATTTTTATTTTTTTCAACATTTTTTTTTTTTATTTATTTTTGGGACAGAGAGAGACCGAGCATGAACGGGGGAGGGGCAGAGAGAGAGGGAGACACAGAATCGGAAACAGGCTCCAGGCTCCGAGCCATCAGCCCAGAGCCTGACGCGGGGCTCGAACTCACGGACCGCGAGATCGTGACCTGGCTGAAGTCAGACGCTTAACCGACTGTGCCACCCAGGCGCCCCACATTTTGCATTTTTAAAAATTCAATGTGTATAATGCCTTTGGCTGATGGGCTGATCAGATCATCCCTGAAACAAACAATTATATGCTAAGGAGGGGACTGAATCAGAAGAACACTGAAAAGAGACATTTAAGATGTTAAGAAAAAACAATCTGGGAAATATCCCTCTTCAAATATGCAACCAAATGTTCTCCACCTCTCACAAGACAGAGCTATAGGAATGAAGGTAAGTGCAACAAGAGTATTAAATTAGAGAAAAGGAGTGCTGCTATAAACATTGGGGTACAAGTGCCCCTATGCATCAGTATGGAAAGAGCCTAAATGTCCATCAACTGGTGAATGGATAAAGAAATTGTGGTTTATATACACAATGGAATACTACGTGGCAATGAGAAAGAATGAAATATGGCCTTTTGTAGCAACGTGGATGGAACTGGAGAGTGTGATGCTAAGTGAAATAAGCCATACAGAGAAAGACAGATACCATAGGGTTTCACTCTTATGTGGATCCTGAGAAACGTAACAGAAACCCATGGGGGAGGGGAAGGAAAAAAAAAAAAAGAGGTTAGAGTGGGAGAGAGCCAAAGCATAAGAGACTGTTAAAAACTGAGAACGATCTGAGGGTTGATGGGGGGTGGGAGGGAGGGGAGGGTGGGTGATGGGTATTGAGGAGGGCACCTTTTGGGATGAGCACTGGGTGTTGTATGGAAACCAATTTGACAATAAATTTCATATATTAAAAAAAAATTAGAGAAAAGGAATACTTTACTGATTTTAATGAGGGAGTTGAAAGCATCATAGTGACTAAGGAGTGATAAAAAATCTTTTTGGTGGTCTTTGGAAATAGGACAGATTCCAGTGCATCGGGTCTTGTTTCAGCTCAAAATGGTCCAAAAGCAAAGAGTGGACTGGAGCCTTCACTTCCTTCTGTTTGCTTTCTTGTTTAACAGCATCAAGACACATCCACTCATTTAAGTAGGAGACTGGGTGACCTCTTCTGCTTCTTCCTCACTCATCTCCATATCCAATTAGCCTTTCATTCTCTCATTTTAACCTCCTCCACCCCCTTTATGCACCCTACACTCCAGTTACTATTTACCGTACACAAACCCACCCATCTGTTCATTCACTCATCACTTGGTGCCTACTATGTACACACTCCACTCCTACTTGCCTCCATGCTTTCACACATGCTGGTTGTTTGGTGTGTAATGCCCTTTACCTCTATTGGCACCTGGTGAATTCTTTCTTATTTTTTTGTGACACAGATCATATGCCACCTCCTCAACAAAGCTTTCCCCAATAGCCTATCATTCCCCCCAGCTTTCTTTTACTGAAAATAGCTTAATTTTTTTAGAAGTAGCTTTTTAAAATTCCATTATTTGCTCTTTTTCTTTTTGAGTATAGTTGACACACGATGTTACATTAGTTTCAGGTATACGACATAGTGATTCAACACCTCTACATGCTGCGCTATGTTTATCACAGGTGTAGCTACCATCTGTCATGACGCAACACTATTTGCCCTTTGAGCCACAAGTGCTGTATCAAGTTTAAACAAGGCCCCCAAAATAATCAGAAGAATTAAATTAAATTAGATCAATTCTCAGGAAGAGACCAATACTAAAATATTTAACAACTATATAATGGATTAGCTAAGAAATAAATACTAAATATAATTGATAGAAATAATCCATACAAAAATAAAACTGAACATAGGTAAAACTGGATATGCTAAGATTTAGATCTACAAATTTTGACCTGGGAAAATGGAACAGGAAAAAATATGTCCGCAAAAGAAAACCCACGGTAGCAGAAGCTATTATGTAAACTTGATTTGTACGAAGGCTGATAACAGAACTGTGTTGGTATATTAAACATAAAGGAATTAGTTTGGGTGAAAATGATTTAGTATTGACAGAAATTGGAAATATCTTAAGTACTATACTAGAAAGTTGGTTAAGGAATTAATTTGGGTTAATAGAATTATTAAGAGTAATTTCATATCAAGAATTTATATGGATTTGGTGTTGGTATAATTCCAATTTAAATGTTTGTATTCATTAACATAGAATCAACTTCAGGGCCAAAATAGTGAGGGAAAACATAACTACAAGGTGATAGTTGTGGAACAAAAGTATCTACCTGTTCTCCAACATAGAGTAAACTTTTGATTAATGATTTTTGAACAAGGAAATGAATATTTAAACAGTGTAATTTTGTTGATCACTTTCTAATTATGTAACCCACTAACTGAAATCTGTTTTAAATTCATATTTACCAAATTTGCAATATTTAATATATGATTATATTATTTTAATCCTCTTTGAAAATGTTGCATTACTTTGTGTGCTTCTCCCTTTCTATTTAGCTTTCTTTTGAACATTTCAAGGAGTTTTAAATTCTAATTTATATATGGACCCTTCTGCCTTAATTTCCAATGAACATATTATATTCTATTAGTCAGGAAATGAGAGTATTCAATATAAGTCCATCATACAGAAAAAAGTAACAATTACTCTTTTACAGTTAGAGAAATCACCATCATAACATTTAATATTTCATTATTTCATCGATTCTTCTGCTTTCCAAAAGAGAAAGAGAAACTTGAGGACAAGAGAAAAGAAATATAAATTAATGCTTTAGTTTAAGAAAGCAACTAGACACTTCACACCACAACCTAATTACAATTGTATAAAATTTTGCATATATTTCAAAAACTCACAGGAAAACTGGAAGAAAATAGTATTGAATTTTGAATGAAGGAGAACTTCTGAACCAGAGGTGATAAATCAACACCCCTCTGGCCTACAGAGATGTGTTTTATTAAACTACAGTCTTCTGTAAAGAATACCTCACATAAAAATCTAGATTCTGCTTCCCAGGGAAGAACAATCAGAAGGCCTTGCTGCACTGTGCCTGTTCTCATCATCAACTCATTGGAGTTTAGTGCTGGTCTCTGTTCCAGGCTAGTGGGACTGGAAGGTCAGTCCCAAGACACGCCATTGTCATGCCATTGCAATGTCTATTTGACCACTTAAGGAATTTGTGCTTGAGGTCTTTCTCTCAGTCATACAAGAAATCATGAAGAGAAAGATAGACTTGATAGATTTTTACATCAAATGGGAAACTTTGGTACAACAACAACAACAACAAAAAACTACCTTATGTATTTTTAACAAATAACTGATTCAAAAAGAATGCAAATACAAGGGGCAACAATATATTAAATTTATTATGTAAAAAGTCCATCCAAAACACCTAATGTCAAGAGATAAAAAGAATAAAGCATCATGATAAGTCTAGAGAAAGAGAAAAAAGAGAGAAAAATAAAAGAATAAGAACTCATAACTCAGAAGTGGAAAAACCATCCTAAAGCATTCAAACTTATTAGTAATCAAACAATAGTTTTAAAACAATCAGATACCATTTCTGATCCATAAATTAAAGAATTTTAATTATAACATCAGTGCTGGTGAAATTGTGCTCCATTCTTGGTTGGAAAGCAGTTTGGCAATAGGTACCAAAAACTTTAAGAATGTTAATTCCTTTTAATGTAAGGTCCCTTTAAAAATACAGACCTTGGAGTCCAAACATCTGGATTTAAATCCTGGCTTCTCCACTTACCAACTGTGTAAACTGAGGCGACTTAAATTAACATGCCTCAGTTTCTTCCTTTCTAAGATGAGAATAATACTGATAGTACCTACTTTATTGGATTATGAGGATTAAATGAATCAATACTTGTGAACTTTTTGGAATAGTGCCTGGCACATTGTGCTATATAAGTTTGCTAAATGTGAATAGATTCAACTATTTTAAAAACTGACTCCAAGAAATTAATTACCAGTTGAGAAAAAGCTTTATATACAAAATTATAAATTATCACTATTTATAATAGCAAAAAAAAAAAAGCTACAGTAGAGGAATGGTTATATCATTGAAAATTAAAGAAATATGCAGTCGTTAAAATTATGTTTATGAACTCTGTGTAATAATGTTGAAATACTTACATTATAAATTTAAGCAAAACAAAAAGCAAGATACAAGTCAGTATATTTGGTATTCTCACTACATTAATTAAAAAGAAATTTGCTTTGTATTGATAAAAGATTGGAAGGAAGTTCACCAAAATGTTGAATGGCTGCTTATAGATGATAGAACTATAAAATATTTATTGTTTAACGCTTTTCTCTACTTTCCATTTAAAACTCAGCATTCCTTTACTTTTATATATTTCTTTACACACATTTTCAAGGTAGAAAGTGATGTTATTATTCTATGATTTAGCTGTTATCAAGTACACCAAAGATAACACACTTCGCATTTACCCATTACATCTTCTTACTCTTAGTGTTTAAATACTCCTCTTAAACTGAACATTGTGTAGTACTAGTTTAATAATTACATATGTATGTAATTAAAGTTTATTGAAAATATTAAAAAGGGATAATTCAACTTAATACTTAATTTATTCATTCACTCAACCAATATTTATTAAGAGCCTCTTATGGGCCAGGCCCTGTTTTAGACACTTGAAAAAGTGATCAAAATCATTGTCCTCATGATGCTTCCATTCCACTGGAATTATGAAAATAAAGTGGGAATGGCTTTGGCTGAAAGAATCTTGAGATGTCTACAAATATACTTCTCAAAGGATTTAGAAGGGTTAGATTCATGGTGTAATTAACCAAAGTCCAACAAATTTAATTCTTAGGCATACTGACCTCAGATGACCATACTCTGAGATGATTTCCTTAGATGTTAAAATTAAGAAAAATAAAGACAGACCCCTAAACAAATGCAAAAATAGAAAATATCTGAAGTCATTTAATTACATATAAGATGTTACAAATTTAATAAATGTTAACCTATCATTGTGAAAATTAACCATTAGGCTCACAGGAGAATTGGTTTTAGGATACTTAGTTTTCTCTCTTTGGGCTATGGTAGAATTAATAACTAAATAGCTTTTGGACTTTTTTAGTGGTAATTAAAAGGGGTACTGCTATCAAATGCCTGGATATGTCTAACCTACATCTATTATGGAACAATTTATGTTATCCTAGCCTCAGAAAAAATTGAGATTTATGTTGAAACTTTTCTTTACTATGTGATAGACAACCTTAACAAATTTGTTAAATTACAATAATATTTTCTATTATGTTATCTAGACATTTTCCAAGGTAAATGTAGTTTCTTTCCCTTTCTCTGCCCTCTAATACTTGGATCCACTGCAAAGTCTCCATATTTCTGAAATTGAGAGACTCTGAACTACACTTCACATCTAATGATGGACTGACTGACAGTGAGAGGGCCCTTGCTTGGCATAACAGATCTTTACAACTATGCGCAAGACAGAAGAACAAGCTCTATTTACAATGAAATTTCTCTGGCATTCACATGAGTGAGAGACAGCACAGATAACCTTGTTTGAGACCTTTATTTCAATTGATTTTCTTAATTCTCGATGGATCTCAAATCAACTTATCCTTTCTGCTAAAATACTTAATAGTTGTTCAGAGTTTCCCCTCCAGAGTAACAATCTAAGCTATATACAAAGCAAAAATCAAATAAAGCCAAGAATACATTCCTCCTCCTGACATTTCCCTCCTCTTAGAAGGGGATTTAAATAATTTGTGGAAAAAAGTCCCTAAATAACTCCCAAAACCTCCTCCTGACTCCAAATACCCTAAAACGTAGAGGGAAAACAAAATGAAAAGGTGACAAATTAATCCATACATAGAATGATTAATCCTTAAATATTAAGAGTTTGGCTATTTGTACAAGATGGATTTGTAGGAAATGATACCGAAGGACTTTGTGATTGATGAAGGCAAAACTGAGCATTAGACTGGCTCTTTTCAGCAGTATTAGCAGTCATGGTTAATGTGGACTATGTGTCATTTATGTTGTCTTGAAAAATTGTACTGATTGTAAAAATAACCAGAAACACAAAGATAGGGACATGAGATAGTCACATATGAAAAAGTCTTGGAAAGAACTAGAGTTAGTTGGTCAATTATATAGATGGTATTAAGAAGTGAAATAATCACTTTTTGAGATCCAACGTCTACATGTGAAACTCACATATATATGGTAGACGTGTAGAAAAAGCTTAGGGTTTGGAATTAGATAAATCAGTACTTACATCTCAGCTTTAATCACTTACTAATAGTATTTTGGGATATCATCTCTGGCTTGTCAAATAGTGTAAAGATTAATTGATAATGGAAATAATACACTTAAAGTGACCTACAAACAGTAATTGCTTAGTACATGTTCATTACCTTCTCCTTTACTTTTCTCCCACCTTTTCTTATTTGCACCTATATGTCGGAAGAGATCTTTTAAGGTCTTGAACCAATAATCCACTGCCATGGAAAATTTCTAGGTAGCAACTATGGTTTAAAAAAAATCACTTTTCCAGATCAGGAAATTCTTTTGGATAGCAGATTAAACTCCTGTCCCATCTCTGGCTCCTTGGCTTACTTCCTTGTAATTTTATTTATTCTGTAGATCTTAGAGGAAATGAGAAAAACTGAATCTTCATGTTATTTACCTTATTTTGTAACATATTTGCAAACCTCTTTAAGAATCCTAACCCATCTTTTCTCAAAGGTACAGGAAAGAAAAATGCACAGATATACAGGAAAACTATGCAGGCAAATGGATTGGGAGAAAAACACAAATGAGAAGGGAGGAAGAAAAATAAATCATGAGGCAGATAGAAGAAAATAAAGTAGATGAGCAGAAACAGTGTAAAGTCAAATAAGGAAATAAAGTGAAAGTTACAAATAAAAGGAAACAAGAATAGATTGTGAAAAATGTAATTGCAACAATCCCTCCCATTTCTGTGATTCTCCATGGTTTAGATTCTCTCATTTGCTCCTCACAACAACCAGTGAGGAATTTTGTGCTCTTAAAAAGTGCCACTAACAGGACTTTAAGATGGGGAAATGGAGTTTCAGGAAAGAATAAACAAGCTGACTTACCAAGTAGCTAGATGGGGATAGAGGCAAGACTAGTTATGTGGTCTTTTAAGGGTGCCTGGGTGGCTCAGTCAGTTAAGCATCGACTTTGGCTCAGGTCATGCATGATCTCACGGTGTGTGAGTTTGAGCCCCGCATTGGGCTCTGTGCTGTCAGCTTGGAACCTGGAGCCTGCTTCAGATTCTGTGTCTCCCTCTCTCTCTGCCCTTCCCCTGCTCACACTCTGTCTCTCTCTCTCTCTCTCTCTCAAAAATAAATAAAAAACATTAATTTTTTTTTTAATTATGTGGTCTTTTACTGTCCTCACACCTCTGTGGATCAAGGCCACTTATAAAGTATTAAAACCAAAATAAATTTTCTGGCTTCTGGGATGGTGCCTTTCTTCAATTCATGCTGAAAGAGGATGGAAAAATGGTGAAAGGGGGGATCTAGAGAAAAGGAGGGGAAGGACATAGTGAAGAAAGAGCTAGAAAATGAAAGAAAAAAATCCCCAGAAAGATGAAAAGCCAAATAGGAAACAGACTGAAAGGCTCACATAAGCATAATGGCATACGTCCGTGGATGATGTGGAACCAATCCCCCAATCTAGGGGTTTAGAATCCTCTCACTTCAACCAGGTGACTCTGAGAATAATTAGTCTGGGCTCTGGGTTCTATCTGCCTTGTATACAGGTCACCTCAAAACCAGACCAAACTGCTCATCCAAGTCATCTGCCCCTCAGCCAGAGCCAGAAGGGCAGGTGGGAAGACTCAGAGCCTGATAGAAACATGGAGGACACAGAGAAAGAAGCAACTAACTGGAGAGAGTTAGGCAAGCAGAGATACAGCTAGACATCTAAAGAAGAAACAGAGCAAGGCAGAGGTAAACTGAGTCAAGATATGTAATGTCATCAATGGTCATTGTGTGTAGAGCCCTGGTGTGATCTGATCTGAACACAGGTGATTGCTGAGGGAGCCGGTGAGTGTTCATCTCTGATGATACCAAGAGAGGATGTCAACTTTCAGCATGGGAGAATTGAACATATTCACTGACCTTCTCCATGGGCTTCAGCATCTGCAGGTGAGGACATTGGCTGTACTGATGTCAGGCCCAGAGTGAGGATGCAGTGAATTCAGTTGTAAGCCAGCTGCTCATTTATAGTGTGAGTTCCTGAGTCTCTACTCCCTCTGACTCTATAGTACTCTCCATGATGTCTCTCTCACCCCACCCCCTCACAGGTTTACCAGGATATCCAATAGGCTCTCAACATTAGGTAGAGGCTACTTCTTACTGGTCACTGACAGGAAACTAACAGATGAACAATCTATTCTTTCAGTCTGCCTTAGTCTGACCAGGTCTCAGGAGTTTAAGCAGATTAGACCAGTCCTAGGATCCTCAGGGAGACCTGTCCATTGGCAAAGGGCCCTGGAATTTTTGAGTTAGCTTCATTTTTTTCTAGGAAGAATCTTTTCCCCACCCAAGATTGCTATTTGGAAGAACTAAGGGTCAGGTTATCTTCATGGTTCCTGCTCCCTTATGCCAGACAAAGAACCCTCATCCCCAAAGGTAGAACCTACCTACCTACCACTCTGACACTCCAACCCAAGGGATTCAGGAAGATGTAATCCAACATAGGACCCCAGGAAATGAAATGGATAGTAAGTTTTCTTTGGAAAAATGTTTATTCAGGATAGTTCCTGAACTGAATCAGTTATCCAGTCATCTTCAAAATTTCCTGTTTGTCTCATAGGCTTTTTTCTTACAGTTGCTTTCTTAGAATGAGAATTCAAACAAGACCCAAAATTTACAAGCAGCACAGGAAAGAGTGGGTCCATATCAACAAGACTAATTCTGCATACCTCTCCTAGTGGAGGAGAGGTTATAATTTCCTTCCTTGCTTTGTTCAGTTGGGTTTAGCAATTGCACAGGGCTGAAGCTATAAGAGCAACATTTCAATCTCTGCTGTGAGCTCAGCAAGAGACTACAGGGCTGATAATGAGAAAATAAATATGTAATTTTATCTGGCTTGAAATACTCCCTTCCTGGAGTACCAGATACTGAAGCTAAGAGATTCCACATGATACCACCTTCCAGGAAGCAGCCATTACAGGCATTTTAAAGAGGGTGGGGTCTCCCAACTACATTTTCTAGAACCCCAGAACTCCTTTTCAGTCTTTTCTAATGTTGGGTAGACTTTCTTTTTGTGGAAGTGATTTTAGGTAAATCTTAGGCACTTTACTCATTCCCCTCTTCTTTCTTCCATCCTTTTTCCTGAATGGCCCTTACTCTCTAAAGCTTACCAAGAGAGTATGAAGAGTAGATCTGTTTGGATTTGGTGTATGCTTTTCTACTTATACTGGTTTGAAGTTTGTAGCACCCTCTGTCTTCTAATTGTGGTGAGGCATGTCTTTTGTTGAATTTTATTTCTTCTTTTTGACCTATATTGCTTTTGAAGTATTTGTGGAGAGATTCAGTTTTAGGTAGCTATCATTATCCTTGACTAGCCAGATTGCAGCCACTTTGGTTTCTATTTTTGCAACTAAAGTCTTCCTTTGGCCTAATATCTCTTCTTTGTCAATAGTATCTTTTCCCTCTGGCTATTCTTAAGACTTTTTCTTTGTGTTTGGTATTTTGAAATTTCACTATCTTTTTTACTATTATTATTTTGAAAGAGGGAGAGAGAGTATGTAACAGGGGAGGGTCAGAGGGAGGAGAGAGAATTTTAAGCAGGCTTCATACTCAGTGCTCAGAGCAAACGATGTGAGATCATGACTTGAGCCAAAATCTAGAGTCAGATGCTTAACTGACTGAGCCACCAAGATGCCCTTATCTTTTTTATCTATCCTATTTGAGATTTGTTGTCCTTCCAAAATTTTGTTTAATATTTATTTATTTTGAGAGAGAGAGTGGGAGAGGAGCAGAGAGAGAGGGAGAGAGAATCTCAAACAGGCTCCATGCTGTCAGCAAAGAGCCAGACACAGGGCTCAATCCCACAAACTATGAGATCATGGCCTGAGCTGAAATCAAGAGTTGGTTGCTTAACCGACTAAGCCACCCAGCCGCCCCCTGGGTAATTCTTCAGTTCCATAGCTAATAAGTTTTCTAATTATTTCTTCTATTATGTGTAAGGTACTATTTAAATGTCTAAGTTTTTTATTTCAAAAAATGTTTTGACTTATATATCTTATTTGTTTATTCCAATATATCTGCCTTCACTGATAGTATCTTGTTCCTTTCTCATGTTTCCAACCTCAGATTTTATTTCTTTGAACATCTTAAGCATACTTACATTATATTATTAAGCCAAAAAAATTCCATTATCTGAAAATACTGAGGTGTCCAGTGTGATATTTTTTGTTTCTGTTAACTGTTGCTCAGAGTAGTTGCTTTGTAATTTTGGATCATCAGTTCATGTTTAGCTGGATTTCACATATGGAAATCCTGTGCAGTCTATTTTATGAGAGGATTTATGTTTGCTTCTGTCAAGTGCTCCAGAAAGATACTAACTCAGAACCATCTTATAATTATTTGGCTTAGAATTATTATTCTGTGTTCCACCATGCACAAAGTGTAAATTAGCAAATGTTTGTGGTCAAATTTTCAAGGGAGATTCCCCCCCCCCCCCGAACTAATATAGACAGATATCCATGTTGCTTTCCTCTGCCAACGGGAAGATTATTTTATTGAGCATTCTTTTACTAAGTGTGTAGGCCTTTGAGGAGACAGCTTGAGACATGATTTCATTTCCAACTTCCTACATTATGTAGAGCCAAGGGTTTGTCTCTTGTTCCAGTATAGTCTTCTGAAGCCTCTTATGTATTGAGATCTTCAAATATTCCCCCCAAAACATGGTGTTACTGTCATTCTGATTTTCAGTTTTTTCTGTTTTTGCCCACTGAGTGTTTTCCTTATTTTCTTGAAGGCTCAGCAATAATTTGATAGGATTTAAAACATATTTTATATATCATTGTTAGGATTTTATAGTTGTGTATGTGGGAAGGGATGGAAAGGTGGTTGAGAAATGGAAATCCTTCTCCAAATCTTCTTATATATTGATATATAGTTTATATTCAGTAAAATTTACCCTTTTTGGTACAGTTATATTTGATATATATATATATATATATATATATATATATATATATATATATTCATATAGTCATATAGTCATGTAATCATCACTGCACTCAGGACACATGTCCCCAGATTCCATCATCTATCATTTCAAAAAACTCCCTCATGGCCCTATGTAGTTAATTTAGTCAACTCTTCCATCAACCCCCAACAGTCACTGAACTGTTTTCTGTACCTACAGTTTTGTCCTCTCCAGAATGTAATTAAAATTGAATTATATAGTACGTAGTCTTTTGAGTCTGCCTTCCTGTATTGAGCATAATGTATTTGAGATTCATCCATGTTGTGCATATCAATAGTTTGCTCCTTTTTATTTCTGAGTATTTCACTGTACAGATGTAGCACAGTTTGTTTACCCATTTACCATTTGAAGGTATTCATTACCACTCAGAATGTCAGTTTTTGTGATTATAAATAAAGCTCGTATAAATATCTGTTTTTGTGTCTATGTTAAGTTTTCAATGCCCCTGAGTAGAAACCTAGGAGTGAGATTTCTAGGTGGTATATTAAGTGTTTCAATTTATGAGACACTGAAAAATTGTTTTACAAGAGGTTGTACCATTTTACATTCCCACCAGAAATATATGAGAAATATATGAGAGTTCTACTTGCATTATTTGTCAGCATTAGGTATTTTCAGATTTTTATTTTACTCTATAATTCTAATAAATGTGTAGTGTGATCAAATTGTGATTTTTATTTGCATTTCCATAGTGACTAATAACGATGAGCATTTTTCTTGTGCTTATTTTCCATCCATATATTTTCTCTGGTTAAATATCTATCAATTATTTTGCACATTTAAAAAGTTGGGTTGTTTTCTTATTATTTAGTTTTGAGCATTATTGATGTATTTTGGATACAGATAGTATCTCAGATAAGTGCTTTGTAAATGTTTTCTCCAAGTCTGTGCTTGTTTTTTTTTCATTCTCTTAATAGTAACTTTCAAAGTGCAAAAGTTTTAAATTTTGATGAAGTCTAATTTGACAATTTTTTTCTTTTATGGTTTATGCTTTTAGTTTCATAGTTAAGGAAACTTTGCCAAAGCCAAGGTCATAAGGATTTTTGTCTATGTTTTCTTCTTGAAGTTTGATTATTTTACATGATACATTTAGGTCTATGACCCATTTTGAGTTAATTTTTTCATGAAGTGCATGTTATGGGTTGAAGTTTGTTTTGCATATGTGTGTTCAATTTTCTCAGTGCCATTTCTTAAAAATATCGTTTCTTTATTGAATTAACTTTGCACCTTGTTGAAAATAATTTGGCCATGTATACAAGGATCTATTTCAAAAATCGATTCCATTCCACAGATTTATAGGTCTATCCTTTTTCCAACACCATGTAGTCTTTGTTATTGCAGCTTTATAGTAAATCCTGAAATCAGGTTATGTGAGTCCTCCAACTTTGTTGTTGTTGTTCTTTTAAATTAATTGACTCTATTGTTTATTTATTTATTTATTTATTTATTTAGAGAGTCCGCACATGCATGAGCATAGGAGGGACAAAGGGAGAGGGAGAGAGAATCTTAAGCAGGCTCTGAGCCTGACACAAGGCCCAAATCAGAGCTTGATCTCACAACTGTGAGATCATGACTTGAGTCAAAATATAGGGTCAGATACTCAACCAACTGAGCCACCCAGGAGCCCCAAATAGACTCTGCTTTTATTTATTTTTTAATTTTTATTAATTTTTTTAAAGGTTTATTTATTTTTGAAAGAGAGAGAGAGAGAGCAAGCATGAGTGGAGGAGGGACAGAGACAGAGGAAGGCAGAAGATCCGAAGCAGGCTCTGCACTGACAGCAATAAGTCTGATGCGGGGCTCAGACTCACAAACCATGAGATCATGACCTGAGCTAAAGTTGGTCGCTCAACCAACTGAGCCACTGAGGTGCCCCTAGACTCTGCTTTTAAGAGCAGCTTTAGGAGGCGCCTGGGTGGCCAGTCGGTTAAGCGTCCAGCTTCGGCTCAGGTCATGATCTCACAGTTCGTGAGTTTGAGCCCCGTGTCAGGCTCTGGGCTGACAGCTCAGAGCCTGGAACCTGCTACAGATTCTGTCTCCCTATCTCTCTGCCCCTCCCCCACTTGTGCTTGTCCCCCCCCCTCCAAGGATGAATAAACATTAAAAATTTTTTTTAAAAAAGAGCAGCTTTAGGTTTACAGAAAAATTAACATAAAATACAAATAATACCTATATACACTCCAAGATCTTACCCCACCCACCCAACTTCCTCTGTTATGAACACTTTGCATTAGTGTGGTCCATTTTGTTACTACTGATAAGCCAATATTTATATGTTAACTAAAATCCATTGTTTATATTACGATTCACTGTGTGTGTGTGTACATTCTATGGGTTTTAAAAAATGTATAATGGCATGTATTTACCATCACAGTGTCATACAGTATAGCTTCACTATCCTGTGAAACACCTGTGTTCCACCTATTCATGCCTCCCTCTTTCCCCCTGGACTCTTGGCAAAACGAACAAAAACTGATTTTTAAAAAAAATTGTCTCCATAGTTTTGCTTTTTCCAGAATATCATATAGTTGGAATCATACAGTACGCACCCTTTTCAGATTGCCTTATTTCACTTACTAATATGCATTTAAGAATCTTCCATGTCTTTTTGTGGCTTGATAGTTCATTTATTTTTATCATTGAGTAATATTCCATTGTATGGATGTACCACAGTTTGTTAACATAGTCACCTGTTGAAGGACATCTTGCTTCTAAGTTTCAGCAATTTTGAATAAAGCTGCTATAAACATTTGTCTACGGTTTACCTCTCATTTGGGTAAGTACCAAGGAGTGCAACTGCTGGATCATATGGAAAGAGTATGTTTATGAGTGATGTTGAGGATTTTTTCATGTGGCTGTTAGCCATTTGTATGCCTTCTTTGGAGAAGTGTCTTCTGCCCATTTCTTAACTGGATTATTTGTTTTTGGGGGTTGAATTAGGTAAGTTCATTATAGATTTTGGATATTAGCCATTTATCCGATATGTAATCTGCAAATATCTTCTCTCATTCTGTAGGTTGCCTTTTAGTTTTGTTGATTGTTTCCTTTGCTGTGCAGAAGCTTTTTATCTTGATAAAGACCCAATAGTTCATTTTTGCTTTTGTTTCCCCTACCCCCGGAGACATATCTAGTAAGAAATTGCTACAGCTGAGGTCAAAGAGGTTGCTGCCTGTGTTCTCTCCAGGATTTTAATGGTTTCCTGTCTCACATTTAGATCTTTCATCCATTTTGATTTTTTGTGTGTGTATGGTGTAAGAAAGTGGTCTGGTTTCATTCTTCTGCATGTCACTGTCCAGTTTTCCCAACACCATTTGTTGGTGGAACAATAACAAATGTTGTTTCTCCATTGGATAAATGGATTTTTTTCCATTGGATATTCTTACCTGCTTTGTCAAAGATGAGTTGACCAAACAGTTGTGGGTCCATTTCTGGATTTTCTATTCTGTTCCATTGATCTCTGTGTCTGTTTCTGTGCCAGTACCATACTGTCTTAATGATTACAGCTCTGCTATATAGCTGGAAGTCTGGAATTGTGATGCCTCCCGCTTTGCTTTTCTTTTTCAACATTACCTTGGCTATTTGGGGTCTTTTCTGGCTCCATACCAATTTTAGAATTGTTTGTTCTAGCTCTGTGAAAAATGCTGGTGTTATTTTAATAGGGATTGCATTGAATATGTAGATTGGTTTAGGCAATATAGACATTTTAACAATATTTGTTCTTCCAATCCATGACCATGGAATGTTTTCCATTTCTTCGTGTCTTCTTCAATTTCTTTCATGAATGTTCTATAGTATTCAGAGTACAGATCTTTTACCTCTTTTGTTAGGTTTAATCTTAGGTATCATGCTTTTTGATGCAATTGAAAATGGGATCAATTCCTTGGTTTCTCTTTCTGCTGCTTCATTATTGGTGTATAGACATGCAGCAAATTTCTTCACGTTGACTTTATATCCTGTGACTTTGCTGAATTCATGCATTAATTCTAGTAATTTTTTGGTGGAGTCTTTCAGGTTTTCCATGTAGAGTATCATGTCATCTGTGAAGTGAAACTTTGACTTCTCCCTTTTCAATTTGCATGCCTTTTATTTCTTTTTGTTGTCTGATTGCTGAGGCTAGGACTTCCAATACTATGTTGAACAACAGTGGTGAGAGTTGGACATCCCTGTCATGTTCCCGACCTTAGGGGAAAAGCTCTCAGTTTGTCCCCACTGAGGATGATATTAGCTCTGGGTCTTATATCAGGGAACTATATTTCAAAACCACAATGAGATGCCACCTCACACCTGTCAGAATGGCTAAAATTAACAGCACAGGACACAACAGATGTTGGCAAGGATGCAGAGATAGGGGAACTGTCTTACACCGTTGGTGGGAATGCAAACTGGTGCGGCTACTCTGGAAAATAGTGTGTAGGTTCCTCAGAAAGTTAAAGATAGAACTACCCTAGGATCCAGCAATTGCACTACTAGGTATTTATCCAAAGGATACAAAAATACTGATTCAAAGGGGCACATGCACCCCAGTATTTATAGCAGCACTATCAACAACAGGAAAATTATGGTAAAAGCCCAAATGTCCATTGACTGATGAATCATAAAGAAGATAAGGTATATATATACAAAGGAATGCTACTCAACCATTTAAAAAATGAAATTTTGCCATTTGCAACGATGCAGACAGAAGTAGAGTGTATTATACTAAGTGAAATAAGTCAGAGAAAGACAAATACTTTATGATTTCACTCATATATGGAATCTAAGAAACAAAACAGGTGAACATAGGGGAAGGAAAGGAAAAATAAAATAAGATAAAAACAGAGGGAGGCAAACCATAAGAAACTCTCAACTACAGGGAACAAACTGAGAATTGCTGGAAGGGAGGTGAGTGAAGGGATGGGGTAAATGGGTGATGGACATTAAGGAGGGCACTTGTGATGAGCATTGGGTATTATATGTAAGTAATAAATTGCTAAGTTCCACTCCTGTAACCAATACTACACTGTATGTTAACTAACCTGAATTTAAATAAAATCTTGGAAATAAAATAAAGAGTATGTTTAGTTTTGTTAGAAATTGCCATACTGTCTTTCAAATCATTTTGCATTCCCACTAGCAATGAATTTAGAGTTCCTGTTGCTCGATATCTTCCCAACGTTTAGTGTTATCAGTGTTCTGGATTTTAGCTGTTTTAATGGGTGTGTAGTGGTATCTCATTGTTTTAATTTGTATTGCCCTAATGACATATGATATTGAGCATCTTTCATTTGCTTACTTCTTGTCATCTGTATCTCTTCTCTGATGAAGTATCTGCTCAGATCTTTTGCCTATATTTTAAAATCAGGTTATTTTTTTTACAGTTGAGGTTTAAGAGTTCTTTGTATATTTTAGATACCAGTCTTTATCAGACACGTGTTTTGCTAACATTTTCTCCCTGTATGTGGCTTGTTTCATTCTCTGGCTATTGCGTTTTGCATAGCAAAATTTTTTAATTTTAATGAAATCCAATTTATCATTATTAATTTCATTCATTATAATGTTGGTGTTGTATCTAAAAAGTCATTGTCAAGCCCAAGTTCACATAGGTTTTCTCCTCTGTTATTTTCTAGGAGTTTAATTGTTTGGCATTTTTCATTCAGGTCATGATCCATTTTGAATTAATTTTTGTGAAAGATGTAAGATATGTATGTAGATTTTTTTTTTGGATGTGTATGTCCAGTTTTTTCACTACCATTTTTTTGAAAAGACCATCCTTTCTCAATTGAGTTGCTTTTGCACCTTTCACTATCAATTGACTATATTTCTGTGGATCTCTATCATGTTCCATTGATCTATTTGTCTTTTGCCAATAGTACACTGTCTTGATTAATATAGATGTATATTAAGTCTTAAAGTTGGGTTTTGTCAGTCCTCCAACTTTGTTCTTCTCATCCAAATTGTGTTGGCTGTTCTGTGTTTTTTGTCTTTCCATGTAAACTTTAGAATCAGTTTTCCGTACTCACAAAATAACTTGCTGGGTTCTTTTCAAAGTTGTTTTGGATACTTTAGTTCCTTTGCATTTCCATGTACATTTTAGAAACAGATTTCCGATTTCTACAAAAATTCTTCTAGTTTTTTGAGATTATATTAAATCTATAGATCAATCTTGGGAGAAATGGCATCATAACAATGTTTAGTTTCTAATTCTGAACACAATATATATATATTTTAAAAAGTTTTTAATGTTTTTTTATTTTTTATTTTTGAGAGAGACAGTGAGACAGAGAGCACAAGCCGGGGAGGGGCAGAGAGAGAGGGACACACAGAATCTGAAGCAGGCTCCAGGCTCTGAGCTGTCAGCACAGACCCCGATGCAGGACTTGAACCCACAAACCATGGAGATCATGACCTGAGCCGAAGTCAGACATTTAACTGACTGAGCCACCCAAGCACCCCTGAACACAATATATCTTTCCATTTTTGTTTTCTTTTACTTCTTTCCTCAGCATTTTATAGTTTTTATCATAAAGGTCCTATATGTAATTTAGTATGTCATGTCTTTTGGTGCTATTGTAGAAGGAAATTTTTAAGTTTCAATCTTAGTTATTCATAGCTAGTATATAGAGATACAATTGATTTTGTATCGATCTTACTAAACTCACTTATTTTGCAGATTCTTTGAGATTTTCTGTCAACAACCATGTCATTTGTGAATACACAGTTTACATTGATTGCATTCTAATCTGTAGAGCTAACAAAATCTGTACCCTCCCTCCTCTAATTTTTTTCTTTTTATGCCTTTTTTCTTTAGTATTATTTCACTTTCTAGAACTTTCTGTATGATGTTGAATAAGAGTGGTAATAGCAGTTATTTATGCCTTTTCTTACTCTTAGTGTGAAAAGAATTAGTCTTTCACCATTTTGGGTTAAAAATTTTTATTTTCAGATGTTCTTTATCAGTTTGGAAAAGTTCCCTTCTACTCATAGTTGCTAAGAGGTTTTATAGTGAATAGGTGTTGAATTTTGTCAAATGCCTTTTCTTATCTGTTAAAACCATATATAGTTTTATTTCTAAAATCCATTACATGGTGAATTTCATTAATTTTTTGATTGATGGGTGTTGAACCAATCTGTATTCCTGGGATAACTTTAGTTGTGATGTACTGTCTTTATTATATAATGCTGGATTCTATTTGCTAATATTTTTTCTTAAAGATTTTTCCATTTATGTTAACAAGGGGTATTGGTCTGTAGTTTTCTTTTTTTGTAAAGTCTTTGTCTCATTTTGATATTCTGGCCTCAAAAAAGTTGAAAATAATTCCTTTATTTTCAATTTTCTGGAAGAGTTTGTGAAGAATTGGCATTATTTTTCCCCTTAAATATTTGGTAGAATTCATCAGTAACCACCTCTAGGCCCCATGTTTTTTTGGTGGAATATTTTCAGCTATGAATTAATGTAATATATATAACTTCATGTTATTGATTTCTTTTTCAGTAATATTAGGTAGTTTCTGTTTCCCAAGGGATTTGTCTATTTCATTTAAGTTGAATTTGTGAGCGTAAAATTGTAATATTTCCTTATTATCCTTTTTTAAAATTTAAATTTAAATGTTTAAGTTTTTATTTAAATTAGCTAGTTAACATATAGTGTAATATTAGTTTCAGGTATACAATATAGTGATTCAGCACTTCCATACAACACCTGGTGTTTGTCACAAGTGCATTCCTTAATCCCCATCACCTATTTAACTCATACTCTCACCCACCTTTCTTCTGGTAACCATGTTTGTTCTCTATAGCTAGGAGTCTGTTTCTTGGTTTCTTTTTCCTGCCTTTGCTCATTTGTTTTGTTTCTTAAATTCCACATATGAGTGAAATAATATGGTATTTGTCTTTCTCTGACTTATTTCACTTAGCATTATCTCTCTAGCTTCATCCATGTCATTGCAAATGCCAAGATTTCCTTATTTTTTATGGCTAATATTCCATTGTACGTGTGTGTATGTATATATATACATGCGTATGTATATATACACCTATATATGTATATAATCACCTCTTCTTTATCCATTCATCAGTCGATGGATGCTTGGGCTGTTTCCATATTTTCACTATTGTAAACATTGGAGTGCATGTATCCCTTTAAATTAGCATTTTTGTTTTCTTTGGGTGAATATATAGTAGTGCTTTTGCTGGATCATACAGCAGTTCTATTTTTAATTTGTGAGAAAATTCCAAAATGTTTTTTAGAGTGGCTGCACCAATCTGCATTCTTGCCAACAGTGCAAGAGGGTTCCCCCTTCTCCACATCCTTGCCAACACCTGTTGTTTCTTGTGTTCTTGATGTTAGCCATTCTGACAGGTGTGAGGTGATATCTCAGTGTGATTTGATTTGCATTTCCCTGATGATGAGTGATGTTGAGCACCTTTTCATGTGTCTGTTAGCCATCTGTATGTCTTCTTTGGAAAAATGTCTATTTATGTCTTCTGCTTATTTTTTAATTCATTTTTTGAGTGTTGACTTTTTAAAGTTCTCTATATATTTTGGATACTAATCCTTCATCAGATATGTCATTTGCAAATATCTTCTCCAATCCTGATACATTGTGTTATAGTTTTGTCAACTGTTTTTCTTCAATGTCCAGAAGCTTTTTTTAAAAAGAAATTTAATGTTTATTTTTGAGAGAGAGAGACAGAGAGAGGCAGGGGTAAAAAGAGAGAGAGAGAGAGAGAGAGAGAGAGAGAGAGAGACAGAATCTGAAGCAGGCTCCAGGCTGTCAACACAGAGCCCAAAGCAGGGCTCGAACTCACAAACCATGAGACCTTGACCTGAGCCAAATTCAGACGCATAACTGACTGAGCAACCCAGGTGCCCCCAGAAGCTTTTTATTTTGATCAAGTCCCAACAGTTTATTTTTTACTTTTTTTCCCCCTTGTCTCAGGAGACATATCTGGAAATAAATGCTATGGTCAATGTCAAAGTTACTGCTTGTGTTCTCTTCTAGAATTTTTATGGTTTCAGATTTCACATTTAGATATTTCATCCATTTTGAATTTATTTTTGTGTATGGCATAAGAAAGTGGTCAGTTTCATTCTTTTGCTTGTTGCTATCCAGTTTTCCCAACACCATTTGTTGAAAAGACTGTTTTTTCTCCCATTGGATAATCTTTCCTGCTTTGTCAAAGATTAATTGACATTTCTGGGTTTTCTATTCTGTTCCATGGATCTATGTGTCTATTTTTGTACCAGTACCATACTGTTTTGATTACTACAGCTTTGTAATATAACTTGAAGTCTGGAATTTTGATACTGCCAGCTTTGCTTTTCTTTTTCAAGGTGGCTTTGGCTATTCATGGTCTTGTGGTTTCATAAAAATTTTAGAATATTTGTCCTAGCTCTGTGAAAAGTGATGTTGGCATTTTGACAGAGATTGTATTAAATGTGTAGATTGCTTTGGGTAGTGTGGGAGAGAAAGACAGTGGCAGAGTAGGAGGACCCTAGACTTGCCTGGCCCCACAAACAGAACTAGATAACTATCAAATTATCCTCAATACCACAGAAATCAACCCTTTTATTGTCCTTTTAATTTTTGTAGCATATTTTGCAGGAAATATTGTAGCATCCATAGTCAAATTTCCTATTTCGTTCCTAATATTGGAAATTTGTGTCTTCTTTGTTTTTCTTTGTCTGACTAGAGACTTATTAATTTTGTTGATATTTTGAAAGAACCAGGTTTTTATTTCATTGATTTTATTCTGTTTTTATTTTCAATTTCATTAGATTATTCCTTCATCATCCTTATTTTTCTTTCTTCTGCTTGCTTTGAATTTAATTTTCTCTTCTTTTCCAGTTTCTTTTGAGTTAATTTTTTTTAATGTTTATTATTTTTGAGAGAGAGACAGAGAGCAAGGAGGGGAGGGGCAGAGAGAGAGGGAGACACAGAATCTGAAGCAGGCTCCAGGCTCTGAGCTGTCAGCACAGAGGCCTCCCTATGCCAGGCTTGAACTCACAGGCCATGAGATCATGACCTGAGCTGAAGTTGGACACTTAGCCGACTAAGCCACCTAGGCACCCTATCTTTTCCAGTTTCTTAAGATGAAAGTTTGGAGTACTAAGTTAGACCTTTCTTCTTTTCTAATATAAACATTTATTGTTATAACTTTACCTAAAAGCATCGCTTGACTCACATTAAGCACTGCTTATATCTCACAAATTTTGATATGTTGATTTTAAATTTTTGTTCAATTTAAAAGTTTCTGTCTGGTGATCTCTTCTACAACTCAGGGATTATCTAGAATTGTGTTTAAAAATGTTTAGATATTTGGGGATTTTCTGGATATATTTCTGCTCTTTCTTTTTTTCTTTTTAGAGAGAGAGTGAGCATGTGTGAGCAGGGGAGAGGGGCAGAGACAGAGACAATCTTAAGCGGGCTCCATGCTCAGCACAGAGCCAGATGCGGGACTCAATCCCACAACCCTGGGATCATGACCTGAGCCAAAATCAAGAGTCAGACACTCAATTGACTGAGCCACTCAGGCACCCCTGTTATTGATTTATAATATAATTTTGTTATGATCAGATAACATAACTTGAATAATTTCAATTCTTTAAAATTCCTTATTTATTGCCCAGAGTCTACATATAGATCTTACATCTTTAAAAAAATAATTCAAAATGGATCTCCTCTTAGAACAGCTTTTGCTGCATCCCAAAGATTTTGGACCACTGTGTTTTCATTTTCATTCGCCTCCATGTATCTTTTTATTTCCTCTTTGATTTCTTGCCTGACACATTCAATGTTCAGTAGCATGTTATTTAACCTGCATGTATTTTTTTTTCAAAATTTTTCTTGTGGTTGATTTCTAGTTTCATATTATTGTGGTCAGAAAAGATGCATGACATGATCTCAATCTTCTTATTTTTTTCAGTTTTTTTTAAAATATTTATTCTTGAGAGAGAGAGAGAGATAGAATGAGATTGAGCGGGGGAGGGGCAGAGCAAGAGAGGGACACAGAATCCAAAGTAGGCTCCAGGCTCTGAGCTGTTGGCACACACAGCTGTGTGTGCTATAACTCACAAGCTGTGAGATCATGAACGGAGCTGAAGTTGGACGCTTAATCGACTGAGCCACCCAGGCACCAAATTCAATCTTTTTGAATTTGTTGAGACTTGTTTTATGGCCTAACACATGGTCTATTTTGGACAATATTCTGTGTGCACTTGAAAGAATGTGTATTCTGTTTTTAGATGGAATATTCTGAATATATCTGTTAGATCCATCTGGTCTAATGCATCATTCAAAGCCACTGTAACTTTGTTGATTTTCTGTCTGAATGATCTATCTATTGAAGTGGGGTGTTAAAGCCCCCACTATGATTGTATCACTATTGATTTCTCCCTTTATGTTTGTTAGTAGTTGCTTTATGTATTTGGGTACTTCCATGTTGGGTGCATATATATTTACAATTGTTATCCTTGTTGGATTGTGCCATTTACGATTATATAGTATCCTTCTTTGTTTCTCGTTATAGACTGCTTCAAAGCCTATTTTGTCCAATATAAGTATTGCTACCTCAGCTTTTTGCTTCCATTTGCATAATAAATGTTTTCTATCCCTTTACTTTCAATTTGCATTGTGTCTTTACATCTGAAATGAGTCTCTTGTAGGCGGAATATAGAAGGGTCTTGCTTTTTTATTCATTCAGTCACCATATGTCTTTTGATTGGAGCATTCATTCCATTTACATTCAAAGTAATTATTGATAGGTATGTACTTATTGCCATTTTGTTACTTGCTTTACAGTTGTTTTTGTAGTTCTCTGTTCCTTTCTTCTCTTGTTCTCTTCCCTTACGGTTTGATGGCTTTTTTAGTGATATGCTTGGATTTCTTACTCTTTATTTTTTGCATATATATTACAGTTTTTGATTTGTGGTTACCATTAGGTTTATATATAACATCCTATGCATATAGCAGTCTATATTAGGTTGATACTCGCTTAAGTAGGTATCCACTCTAAAAGCACTAAATTTTACCCTCCTTATGTTTAATGTATATTTTGTCATACTTTACATCCTTTTATTTTGTGAAAACCTCGGCTGATATTTATAGATATAATGATTTTACCGCTTTTGTTCTTTAACCTCTGTACTGTTTTTTTAAAATTTTTAATGTTTATTTATTTTTGAGAGAGAGCGAGACAGAGTGTGAGCAGGGGAGGGGCAGAGAGAGAGGGAGACACAGAATCAAAGCAGGCTCCAGGCTCTGAGCTGTTAGCACAGAGCCCGACGCAGGGCTCGAACTCACAAACTGAGATCATGACCTGAGCTGACGTCAGACACTCAACCAACTGAGCCACCCAGGAGCCCTGACCTCTGTACTGGTTTTATAAGGGATTAATCTACTACGTTTTTATGCTTGTATGTGTCTGAAATTTTTTCCTTTCCTAATTTTCCTACTCCTAATTGTGGTCTTTTCTGTCCACTCAAAGAATTGCCTTTAATGTTTCTTGTAAGGCTGGTTCAGTGGTGTTTAATTCCTTTAACTTTTATTTACATGGAAACTCTTGATTTCTCATTCTGTTCTGAATGATATCCTTCCTGGATAGGGTATTCTTGGTTGCAGGTTTTTTTCCTTTCAGAACTTTGAGTATTTCATGCCACTCCCTTCTGACATGCAAAGTTTCTGCTGAAAAATCAGCAGATACTCTTAACTATTTTCTCTGGCTCCTTTTAAAACTTTCTCCTCATTTCTATTTCCTGCCATTTCAATTATTATGTGTTTTGGTGTGGACCTCCTTTGGTTCACTTTATTAGGACTTCTCTGTGCCTCCTAGATCTGTATGTTTATTTCCTTCCCCAGATACAGGAAGTTTTCAGCTATTATTTCTTCAAATAAATTCTCTTCCCCCTTTCTCTTCTTCTTCTGGGATCCATATGATGCAAATGCTATTACGTTTGATGATGTCACTGAGTTCCCTTAACCTATTCTCATTTTTATTGTTTTTCCTTTTTCCTGTTCAGCTTGGTTGCTTTCCATTACTTTGTCTTCCAGCTTGCATATCTATTCTTCTGCTTCCTCTAATCAACTATTTATTCCCTTGGTGTATTTGTAACTTCAGTTATTGAGTTCTTCACCTCTAATTGGTTCTTTTTATATTTTCTATCTTTTTGTTGAAGGTTTCATTGAGATCTTCCACCATTTTCTCAAGTCCAGTATCTTTATGACTATTATTTTGAATTCTCTCCAGCATATTGCTTATGTCTGTTTCATCTAGCTCTTTTGCTGTGACTTTGTTCTCTACTTTCATTTGGTACATATTCCTCTGTCTTCTCATTTTTTCTAACTCTCTATGTTTGTTTCTATTAGGAAAGTCAGCTATGTCTTCTGATCTTGAAGGTGGAGGCCTTTTGAAGAAGAGGTCCTGTAGTACCCTGTAGCAAAATTTCCCTGTTCACCAGAACCTGGCAGTTCAGGAGTGTCTCCTATGTGTGTTGCATGCACCCTACTGTTATGGTTGAGCCAAGTTCACCTTCAGAGTTGTAATGGCCATCTTTGCCTGTTGTGGGCAATGTTTGGTCCCTACACTATTAAGGGGACAATCTGGGGCCACCCAAAGCTTGTAGTTGGGTCAAACCAGAAGCCTACCCTCAGCCCATTTACCAGAATTGCATCCCCACTGAACTGCAGGGTGCTCTACTTGCACTGTCCTTTGAGAGACTTTGATTGGTGGCCTGGACCTGCAGCTAGACCAGATGTCTGGCCCCAGTCTGTCTATTGGTTTTTGCAGTAACCCTGAGCCATAGGGCTCTCTATTTGTGCTGTCTCCTATGAGGTTTTTGTTGGTGGGCAGGGCTGGAAGTCAGATAAGATGTTTGCCCCTAGCCCACTGCTGGGGCTGCATTTGAACCAGTGTATGTGGTTATCTTCCCCTCTCCACAGTGCAAGAGTCACTTTGGAGTGGTTCTGGTCACTGTGGGGGCTGCTTGCAGAATAGATATATCAAGCATCACTTTGGAGGGACTCCTATCATGTGGGGTGGGTTGAGTGGGACAAATCCACAGGAGAACTTGGGAATGGGGTATGAGGTGTTCATGCTGGTTCCCACAGGTGACTGGGTATCTAGACTATGAGATGGGGGAAAGAAATGATGCCTGCCAGCTCTTTTGTTCTTGGAGAAGTCTCCTAAATATCACTGCCCCTTTAGTGAATGTTTTGAAAAAAGTAAGTAAATGTCTTTGCTGTATACCCCAGATGCTTTTCAAAATGTTGCTTCTATGCTGTATCTCAGTGGGGTAGTTTGTTTTTGTATCTCATTAAGCGTGGGGGCTGTTTCTTATTGCCTTCCAGCTCTCTCAGAGGCAAGTCTCCTGATTTTTATAATTTCTTCTTTTTCTTTCTTTCTTTCTTTCTTTCTTTCTTTCTTTCTTCTTTTTCTCTCTCTCTTTCTTTCTTTCTTTCTCTCTCTCTCTCTTTCTTTCTTTCTTTCTTTCATAGAGAGTGTGAGAGCAAGTGAGCAGGGGAGAGGGGCAGAGGTAAAGAGAGGAGAAAGAGAGAGAAAGGGAGAGAATCTCAAGCAGGATCCCATGCTCAGCATGAAGCCTGATGTGGGGCTTGATTCCATGACCCTGGAATCATGACTGGAGCCAAATTCAATAGTTGGACTCTCAACTGACTGAGCTACACAGGCGCCCCCAAGTCTACTGATTTTTAAAGTTCCCAGTGTTAAGTCCCACTGAAGGTAAAAATTCATGAAGTTAAGTCCATCTGCTTTTCAAAATCAAATGTTATGGGGACTTGTCATCCCAGTGCAGGCCCCCATGTCTGGGGTGTCTAGTGTAGGGTTTGTTCTTCTCGTTTCTCCATTCTTGTGGTGTCCTTCCCATTTGTGGGTAGTCTCATTTAATTTGGTTCCTGATTGACTAGGACTATCCTTTCTTACAGTTTTTTCTGTGGTCTCTTCACTACAATTAATTGTGGAAAGTATGTTATGCCAGTCTTTGATCCATTTTATGGATTATTTACACTGATGTGGCTATTATCTAGGTGTGTCCGTGGGATGAGATGAGTTTAGGATCCTACTCTGCCATCTTCCCAGGCTTCACTCTCAGGTCTGTTATGTTTTGTGGTATCTACTTGTTGAATTGATTACTGAGATCTCTCCAATTCTAGCTCTTTGTCCTTTTCTCCTTCTAGTTTTATCATTTTTGCCTTATGTATTCTGAAACCTACTTCTTAGGTACATACACATTTAGGATTATTATGTCCTTTTAGTGAATTGTCCTTTTATTGATCTTTATTTGATTATAATATTATTCCATCTGTCTTTGATTAATGTTTGTATGATATATCCTTTTACATTCAACAATCTGTCTTTCTACAGGTATATTTGGGCCATTTTCACCTAATTAATGATATGATTGAATCAAAATCTACCTACCATATCACTAATTACCTTTACGTTTTTACCTTTTTTTCTGTTCATTATAGATTAATTGAATATTTTTTATAATTCTATATCTTCACCATTGGCTTATCATTTATAACAAAATTTTTTTTAGTGATTGCCTTATAATTTTTATTTTAGTTTACTTTTTGAGAGAGAGATAGAGAGTGCATGAGTTGGGGAGAGGGGCAGAAAGAGAGACAGAGACAGAGAATCTTAAGCAGGCTCAGTGTGGAGCCTGAGGTGGGGCTCAATTCCATGACACTGGGATTATGACCTGAGCTGAACTCAAGAGTCTTGTACTCAACCAACTGAGTCACCCAGATGCCCCACATTTTGATTTTTAATAGGCACATTTAGTTATTTACAGTCCACCTTCAAGTAGTATTATGCCACTTCATGCATGCTTTATAACAATCTACTCCTAATTCCAATTTCCTATTCTTTGTGCTATTGTCCTGTATTTTAATTTTATATATGTTCTAAACCCATAGTACATTGCTACTATTTTTGCTTTAGACAGTAAATTATTTTATAAAATAATTAAAAACCAGAAAAAGTGTATATTTACTTTTCTCTTCATAATTTCCAAACATATTTTTGTGGATCCAAGTATCTTTCCAGAATTATACCCCTGCCTCTTAAAGAACTTCTTTTAACAGTTCTTGTTCTGCAGGTCAGCTGGCAATTTCTGTTTTAGTTTTTGTGAAAAATATATTTACAGGTGGTCCCTGACTTAAATGGTTCAATTTAGGATTTTTTGACTTAAGAATGGTGTGAAGGGGCACCTGGGTGGCTCAGTTGGTTAAGAATCTGACTTGGGCTCACATAATAATCTTGTGGTTCATGAGTTCGAGCCCGTGGGTTCTTTGCTGACAGCTTGGAGCCTGGAGCCTGCTTTGGATTCCATGTCTCTCTCTGTCTCTGCCCCTCCCATGCTCATGCTCTGTCTCTCTCTCTCTCTCTCTCTCTCTCTCTCAAAAATAAACATTAAAAAAATGGTGTGAAAAGGATATGCATTCAGTAGAAATCATACTTTGAATTTTGATCCTTTCCCAGGCTAGCAATATGTAGTAAGATACACTCTTGTGTGACAGTGAACTGCAGCTCCTAGTCAGCCATACAATCATGAGGGTAAACAACTAATACACTTACAACCATTCTATACCCAGACAACCATTATTTTTCACTTTCAGTGTAGTATGCAATAAATTACATGATATATTCAACACTTTATTATAAAATTGGCTTTGTGTTAGATGATTTTGCCCAATGAGAGGGGAGGGGCCAAGATGGTGGAGTAGCATGGAAGTTGTTTTTGCCTCTATTGGCCCTGAAATGCAGCTAGATCAACACCAAACCATCTTGTACATCTTGATTTGAGGATTAACACAACAATCTGCACAATTTGAACCACAGAACTTGGCAGGTACCCAGTGTGGAGGGGTTAACTGGGAGAGACAGAAGCTGCAGAGGGTAGGGAGCTGTTTTTACTTGCAGAGAGAGGACAGAGACAGTGGGGGGTGAGTACAGGAAAAGGACTCCCCCACCAAAAGCAGCTGGAAAGAAAGAGAAAGAGTGAAAACAGCCGCAAAGGACTGAACAAAAAAGAGAGAAAGGAAAAAGTAGGGGGTTTAAATTCCATTAAGACTTTATAAACAGGGGAGTGCAGGGTCTGAAACTCTACAGCTCAATAACTGGCAGAGCTCTGGTGGGAAGGACAAATCCCCAGGAGCAGACAGTGAAGTCTGAGGGGCCCTCAGGCCACACAGGAAGAGGTGGTTCCCCTGCTGGGAGGACATTTGGTAGAGGCTGTGTGGCCTCCCCACAGGCAAAGGTCCCAGTGGACACTGGAGAACAGCCACATTCACTGGTGTCAGAATAAGGATGTTAAGGGTGAAGCCTGGCGCCAGACATGTGTTGTGATTTACCATAACCCCTGGAACACTGCTGCTACACGATTGCATGAACTTTTTCTGTGGCAGGTTGGCACCAGGCTGCAGTCTCTGGGCATCCTGCAGTAGCACAGTTGCACAAATGTTCCTGGGTTGCTCAGCAAGACCCTCCCCCATAGGGTCTGAACAGGTCAAAACCACAGGGCCCTCAGAAGTGAGGGGTTTGCAAACATAACTCCATCTGAGATAAAACTCAGCCTGGCAGGCTGACGACTTGGTCAAAGACAGTTTAGAATCAGGGAGTGATGGAAGCCAGGGACAAAGGAGGGGTTCTTGATTGCCAGATTGCAAAAGCACAGTTCTGATACTAGAGACTGGGTAGCTGGGTAAAGCCTTTTTCACCCCTCCTGTGCATGCTCATAGGTGCCTACATGTGCCACAATGATCTACCCCAGTAAACTAAGCAGCGTCATCTAGTGGAGAACAGAGCTGTTACACTGAACCCCGCCCAACTGGGCCAACCACCCTCTGGAGGAACACCACAAGTCTCTCCGTCTGCTTAATTTATGGACTATAAAGTGTTTCACAGTTTGACTTATAGTGGAAACTGGATGTAATTTCAATTGTATTTCATTCTGTTCCATTTTTATTTTCCATTTTTATAAAAAAGATTTTTCTTTAATTTTTCTACTATATATTTTATTTTTTTGTAAATTAAAAAAAATTAATGTTTATCTTTGAGAGAGAGAGAGAGAGACAGAGTGTGAGTGGAGGAGGGGTAGAAAGAGAGGGAGACACAGAATCCGAAGCAGGTTCCAGGCTCTGAGCTGTCAGCATAGAGCCAGATGTGGAGCTTGAACACACAGACTGTGAGAGCATGACCTGAGCCAAAGGTGGATGCTTAACTGACTGAGGCACCCAGGTGCCCCTACTTTTTTGTAAATTTTTAAAATTCTATTTTACTTTCATCATTTAATTTTATTCTATTTTATTGTATTTATTTTTTAAAATTTTCAAATGTTTTCCTTTTATTTACCTTTTTTCTCTATTCTTTGAAGCTTCTTTCAACAACCAGACCAAAAAACACCTAGGATCTAGCATCCTTTATTTGATTTTTTGTGTGTTGTTTTAAATTTTTAAATTTTTACTTTTTAAATTTTATTAATACTTTTTCTTCCTTCAAATGACAAAATGAAGGAATTCACTCCAAAAGAAAGAACAGGAAGAAATGACAGCTAGGGACTTAATAAAGACATATACAAGCAAAATGTCTGAACCAGAATTTAGAATCACAATAAAAAAAATACTAGCTGGTGTTGAAAAAAGCATATAATCCCTTTCTGAGGAGATAAAAGAAGTAAAATCTAATCAAGATGAAGTTAAAAATGCTATAACTGAGATGAAATCTCAAATAGATGCCACGGCAGCAAGTATGGATGAAACAGAGCAGTGAATCAGTGATACAGAGGACAAACTTCTGGAGAAAAGTGAAACAGAAAAAAGGAGGGAAACTAAGGCAAAGAGCATGATATAAGAATTAGAGAACTCAGTGACTCATTAAAAAGGAATAACATCCGAATCATAGGGGTCCCAGAAGATGAAGAGAGAGAAAAAGGGGCAGAAGGGTTATGTGAGCAAATCATAGCAGAAAACTTTCATAACCTGGGGAAAGACACAGACACTAAAATCCAGAAAGCACAGAGTACTCCTTTTAGATTCAACAAAAACTGAACATCAACAAGGCATATCATAATCAAATTCACAAAATACTCAGGCAAGGAAAGAATGATATAAGCAGCAAGGGGAAAAAAAGTCCTTAACCTACAAGGAAAGACAGATCAGGATCACAGCAGACCTATCTATAGAAACGTGGCAGGCCAGAAAGGAGTGGCAGGTTATACTCAATCTGCTAAATCAGAAAAATATGCAGCCAAGAATTCTTTATCCAGTAAGGCTGTCATTCAAACTAGAAGGAGAGACAAAAAGTTTCCCAAACAAAAACCAGAGGAGTATGTGTCCACTAAACCAGCCCTGCAAGAAATTTTAAGGGAGATTGTATGAGAGGAGAAAAGATGAAAAAAAAAAAAAAAAAAGACCAAAAGCAACAAAGACTAGAAAGGACCAGAGAACAACACCAGAAATTTCAATTCTACAGGCAACACAATGGCAATAAATTCATATCTTTCAGTGCTCATTCTAAATGTCAATGGACTAAACACTCCAATCAAAAGACACAGGGTAATAGAATGGATAAGATTCATCTATTCTGTTTACAAGAGATCCATTTGAGACCTAAAGACACCTTCAGACCTAAAGTAAGGGGAACAATCAATCATGCTAATGGTTGCCAAAAGAAAGCCAGAGTAGTCATACTTGTATCAGACAATCTAGATTTTAAGATAAAGACTAACAAGAGATGAAGAAGGGCATTATATCATAATTAAGGGGTCTATTCATCAAGAATATCTAACAATTGTAAACATTTATGCTCCAAATGTGATAGCACCCAAATATATAAATCAATTAATCACAAACATACAGAAACTCATTGATAATAATACCTTAATAGTAGGGGACTTCAACACCCACTTACAACAATGGGCAGATCATCTAAACAGAAAATCAGTAAGGAAACAATGGATTTGAAACACACTAGACCAGATGGACTTAACAGATATATTCAGAACATTTCATCCTAAAGCAGCAGAGTATACATTCTTCTCAAGTGCACATGGACATTCTCCAGAATAGATCACATACTGGGACACAAATCAGCCCTCAAAAGTACAAAAAGATTGAGATCATACCGTGCATATTTTCAGACCACAACACTATGAAACTCAAAATCAACCACAAGAAAAAATTTGGAAAGACAACAAATACTTGGAGACTAAAGAACATCCTAGGTGACTAAAGAATGAATGGGCTAACCAAGAAGTTAAAGAGGAACTTAAAAAGTATATGGAAGTCAATGAAAATGATAACACCACAGCCCAAAACTTCTGGGATATAGCAAAGGTGGTCAAAAGAAGGAAGTATATAGCAATCCAGGCCTTCCTAAAGAAGGAAGAAAGATCTCAGATACACAACCCAAACTTAAACCTTAAAGAGCTGGAAAAAAAAACAGCAAATAAAACCCAAAGATAGCAGAAGATGGGAAATAAAGATTAGAGCAGAAAGCAATGCTATTGAAACCAAAAACAAACAAACCAAAATAAAACAACACACACACACACACACACACACACACACACACACACACACACACAAAACCAGTAGAACAGATCAATGAAACCAGAAGCTGGTTCTTTGAAACAATTAACAAAATTGATAAACCTTGGCCAGTTTGATCAAAAAGAAAAAGGAAAGGACCAAAATTAATAAAATCAAGAATGAAAGAGGAGAGATTACAACCAACACTGCAGAAATACAAACAATAATAAGAGAATACTATGAACAATTATACACCAATAAATTGGGCAATCTGGAAGAAATGGACAAATTCCTAGAAACATATAAACTAACAAAAATGAAACAAGAAAAAATAGAAAATTTGAACACACCCATAACCACTAAAGAAATTGAATTAGTAATAAAAAAAATCTCCCAAAAACCAAAAGTCCAGGGCTGGATGGCTTTCCAGGGGAATTCTATGAAACATTTAAAGAAGAGTTAACACCTATTCTTTTGAAGCTGTTCCAAAAAATAGAAATGGAAGGAAAACTTCCAAACTAATTCTATGAAGTCAGCATTACCTTGATTCCAAAACCAAAGACCCCACTAAAAAGGAGAACTACAGAGCAATTTCCCTGATGAACATGGATGCAAAAATCCTCAACAAGATACTAGCCAACCAGATCCAACAATGCATTAGAAGAACTATTCACCACAACCAAGAGGGATTTATACCTGGGATGCAGGGCTGGTTCAATGTCTGCAAAAAAATCAATGTGATACATCACATCAATAAAAGAAAGGACAGGGGCGCCTGGGTGGCTCGGTCAGTTAAGTGTCCGACTTCGGCTCAGGTCATGATCTCACAGTCCGTGAGTTCGAGCCCTGCGTCGGGCTCTGTGCTAACAGCTCAGAGCCTGGAGCCTGTTTCGGATTCTGTGTCTCCCTCTCTCTCTGCCCCTCCCCTGTTCATGCTCTGTCTCTCTCTGTCTCAAAAATAAATAAACGTTAAAAAAAATTTTTTTTTAAATAAAAGAAAGGACAAGAACCACATGATCCTCTCAATAGATGCAGAGAAAACATTTGACAAAATACAGCATCCATTCTTGATGAAAACCCTCAAGAAAGTAGGGGTAGAAGGATCATACCTCAAGATCATAAAAGCCAAATATGAAAGACCCACCGGTAATATCATCCTCAATGGGGAAAAACTGAGAACTTTCGCCCGAAGGTAAGGAACACGACAGGGATGCCCACTCTTGCCACTGTTATTTAACATAGTATTGGAAGTTCTAGCCTCAGTAAGCAGACAACACAAAGGAATAAAAGGCATCCAAATCAACAAGGAGGAAGTAAAACTTTCACTCTTCACAGACAACATGATATTCTATATGGAAAACCAAAAAAAAAAAAAAAAACCCTGCTAAAACTGATCCATGAACTCAGCAAAGTCGCAGGATATAAAATCAATGCACAGAAATTTGTTGCATTTCTAGACACCAATAATGAAGCAGCAGAAAGAGAAATCAAGGAATCGATCCCATTTACAATTGCACCAAAACCCATAAAACACCTAGAAATGAACCTAACCAAAGAGGTGAAAAATCTACACACTGAAAACTATAGAAAACTTATGAAAGAAATTGAAGAAGACATAAAAAAATTGAAAAATATCTCATGCTCTTGGATTGGAAGAACAATATTGTTAAAATGTTGACACTACCCAAAGCAATCTACATATTCAATGCAATCCCTATCAAAATAACACCAGCATTCTTCACAGAGCTAGAGCAAACAATCCTAAAATTTGTATGGAACAGATTGGCTGAGTAGCCAAAGTAATCCTAAAAAAGAAAACCAAAGCTGGAGGCATCACAATCCCAGATTTCAAGATGTATTACAAAGCTTTAATCATCAAGATGGTACGGTACTGGCACAAAAATAGACACTCAGATCACTGGAACAGAATAGAGAACTCAGAAATGGACCCACAACTATATGGTCAACTCATCTTTGACAAAGCAGGAAAGAATACCCAATTGAACAGTCTTTTCAGCAAACGGGGCTGGGAAAACTGGACAGCAACATGCAGAAAAATGAACCTGGACCACTTTCTTACACCATACACAAAAATTAACTCAAAATGGATGAAAGACCTAAGCATAAGACAGGGCACCATCAAAATCCTCGAGGATAAAGCAGGCAAAAACCTCTTTGACCTTGGCTGCAGCAACTTCTTACTCAACATGTCTCTGGAGGCAAGGAAACAAAAGTAAAAATGAACTATTGGGACCTTATCAAAATAAAAACCTTCTGCACGACGAAGGAAACAATCAGCAAAATTAAAAGGCAACCAACGGAATGGGAGAAGATATTTGCAAACGACATATCAGATAAAGAGTTAGTATCCAAAAGCTATAGAGACCTTATCCAACTCAACACCCAAAAAACAAATAATCCATTGACGAAATGGGCAAAAGACATGAATAGACACATCTCCAAAGAAGACATCCAGATGGCCAACTGACACATGAAAAAATGCTCTACATCACTCATCATCAGGGAAATACAAATTAAAACCACAATGAGGTACCACCTCACACCAGTCAGAATGGCTAAAATTAAAAACTCAGGCAACAACAGATGTTGGTGAAGATGTGGAGAAAGAGGATCCCTTTTGACTGTTGCTGGGAATGCAAGCTGGAGAAGCCACTCTGGAAAACAGTATGGAGGTTCCTCAAAAAATTAAAAATAGAACTATCCTATGACCCAGCAATTGCACTACTAGGTATTTATCCAAGGGATACAGGTGTGCTGTTTCAAAGGGGCACATGCACCCCAATGTTTATAGCAGAGCTATAAACAATAGCCAAAGTATGGAGAGAGCCCAAATGTCCATCGACAGATGAATGGATAAAGAAGATGTGAGATACACACACACACACACACACACACACACACACACACACAAACACACACACACACACACAATGAAGTATTACCCAGCAATCAAAAAGAATGAAATCTTGCCATTTACAACTATGTGGATGGAACTAGAGGGTATTATGTTAAGTGAAATTAGTCAGAGAAAGACAAATATCATATGACTTCATTCATATGAAGAATTTAAGATACAAAGATACAAAATACATTAACAGAAGGGAAGGGAAGCAAAAACAATATAAAAGCAAGGAGGGGGACAAAACATAAGAGACTCTTAAATACAGACTACAAACTGAGGATTGATGGAGGGCTTGAGGGTGGGGGATGGGCTAAATGGATAAGCGGCATTAAGGAAGACACTTGTGGGGATGAGCACTGGGTGTTATACACAGGGGATGAATCACTGGAATCTACTCCTGGAATCATAATTGCACTATATGCTAACTTGGATGGAAATTTAAAAATGAATAAATAAAAATATAAAAAATATAAATAAATAAATAAATAAATAAATAAATAAATAAAAAGATTTTGCCCAATGATAGGCTAATGTAAGTGTTCTGAACACCTTTAAGGTAGGCTAGGCTAAAATATGATGTTTAGCAGATTAGATGTATTAAATGGGTTTTCAATTTATGATATATTCAACTTACAATAGGTTTATTGGGAAGTAACCCGATCCTACACTAAGAGAGATTTGTATTTCTAATTTGTTTTGAAGGATATTTTCACTTGATATAGAATTCTGTATTAACAGTTTTTTTTCTTTCAGCACTTTAAGTATGTTACTCTGTTGTCTTAGTTTCTGATGAGAAGTATGCTGTGATTTTAATCTTTTGTTCCTCTGCATAAAATGTGTCTTTTTCTTTTTCTCTAGCTGCCTTCAAGATAATCTATCTTTTATTTTCACATTTAAATATGATGTGTCTAATTGTGTGTGTGTGTGGGTGTTGGAATTTATTCTGCTATGATTCTCTGAGCATTTTGGATCTGTGATTTGACATCTTTCATTATTTCTTTGAAAGTTCTCACCTATTGTTTGTTCACATTTTTCCTACTTTGCTCTCTCATCTTCTAAATTTCTATTTACATGTATGTTAGGCTGTTTGAAATTTTCACATACCTCTTGACTATTTGGAGTTTTTTCATTCTTATTAGTTTTTGTGTTATAGTTGTGTAATTTCTATTGACCTATCTTCCAGTTCACTGATTTCCTCCCCTTGGCTATGTGGAATCTACTTATGAGCCTATTGGAGGCATTCTTCATTACGTTTACCATAAGTTGTTTTTATTTCTAGTATTTCATTTGTCTTTTTCCTATAGTTTCCATTGCTGCCAACTGAAATTACCCAACTTTTGATGTATATTAGCCATATTTTCTATCATAGCCTTTCACATATTAATCAGAATTACTTTAAATTCCCTTTTTGATAAGGTAAACATCTGGTTAACTTTTTTTGTTTTTGTCTTTTTTCTTTGATTTTTTTAAATGACTCCTAATTTTTGGTTGAAAGTTAGACATTGTGGATAGGACACAAGAAACTGAAGAATATAGTATTATGCCTAGAAATGGCCATGATCTAGTATCTATAATTTTGGAAAAGTTCTCAATTGACCTCACTTTCCTTCCAGTTATTACTACCTCAATTTCCTCCAGTGATTCCTTTCAGTTTGCAAAGGAATTTCCCTTATTTATAAGAAAAGTTGTCTGTATAAGTTGTCTCTACTTGCCTGTTTCTTTCTTTAGTCCATTGCAATCTGGCTTCTATCTCAATTCCTCTGAAAATATTCTCATGAAAGCCTCCAACAATGCAGATGGTCTCTTATTTATCCTAATTTTTATTCAGTCTCTCAGCTCTGTTGGGGGAGGTCATCAAGAGGACATAACTTCTAGCTGACCCATGAGCTAGACTCTGGTAATCAGAAGCTCCTTACCCCCTCCTCTAGTCTTAGAGTGTGTATTTTGCTTGCCTTCCCTGATCCCAGAAGCTGCTCCAAGGACATAGCCTCGAGATAGTGATGTGGTGTTGAGGCCATTTGGATGGTAAATGTGACTGAACCCAGTTAAGGCTTCTATATAAACTTTTAAGATTTGGCAGGCAGGTGTTAATGGAGATCTACTCATCTTGTGGCCACTCAAGACAAGCCTCATGTGTAAACTGCTTTGCTTTTTTAAGCCTGCCACCTAACAATCTTGAGTGGCCTGCCTCTTTTTCAGTTTCCCCTTGTCCTCAGCTTAGGAGCTGGTCTCAGGTTACATCCAGGAAGCTCTCAAGGAGGTTGTAACCAACAAGCTGCTTATTCTTTCTCATGATCTTCCTGTGACAGAGCCAGAGACCTACCCATATTCATTCTCACCCTTGTTATTATGTTTTATTTTTTTTAATGTTTATTTATTTTTGTGTGTGTGAGAGAGAGAGTGTGAGCAGGGGCGGAGCAGATAGGGAGATACAGAATTTGAAGCAGGCTCCAGGCTCTGAGCTGTCAGCACAGAGCACGACGCTGGGTTTGAACTCATGAACTGAGAGATCATGACCTAAGCCAAAGTTGGACACTTAACTGACTGAGCCACCCAGGAGCCCCTCACCCTTATTATTTTTAAGAAAATCCTAGTTTCATTTAGTGTAGCAATTTAGTCAGCTGAAAAAAACCCAAATTTTTTTAAGGCTTCCCTGCATATAGATGGTCATTTGACTAAGTCCTGGCCTGTGAGATAAATATAAGCAGATGTTTCTGGGTGGAACTTCCTTTAAAAGGGGTAGGGACTAACTCTGCTGCATTTTCCCCCTTGTTTTCTCTCCTCTCCCCTACTTTTGGCTTAGAATGAAGACACTGTCATTGGGAACCAGAAGCTCTTTTGCAAGTATGAGATGATCTTGAGGGTAACTAGAATACTATCACTTCTGCCTAAATTATTTTTTTTAATGTTTTTATTTATTTTTGAGACAGAGAGAGACAGAGCATGAGCAGGGGAGGGGCAGAGAGAGAGGGAGACACAGAATCTGAAGCAGGCTCCAGGTTCCAAGCTATCAGCACAGAGCCTGATGTGGGGCTCGAACTCACAGACTGTGAGATCATGATCTGAGCTGAAGTTGGACACTTAACTGACTGAGCCACCCAGGTGCCCCACTTCTGCCTAAATTCTATTGGTCAAAGAAAGTCACATGATCAAGTCCAGATTCAATGGGTAGAACTGTATAGTCATATGAACAATGGATAGGAATTATTATCCTATTTCAAGGAGAGAGTAATAAGTCTATTAAACCAGTGTATACAATTGCTCACTCTAGAAACCTAGGAGTCATCTGTGATGCCTCCATTTTCCTCACTCTCAACATCTAATCCATTGGGAAATCCTATTGAATCTGTTGTCAAAGTACATACAGAATTCATACATTTTCTCTCTGCCACCTTATCCAAGATATCATCACTTCTTGCCCAGGCTTCAGGAGTCTCTTAATTGGTCTTCTCCCTTTTACTCTTATCTTCCTATCAGTTTTCTTCACTGCAGCAAGAGCCATCTTATAATATAAATCAGTTTGCATTGGCCATTCACTTAACAATGACTTTATATTGCATTTAGAATAAAATTTGAATTCCTAATAATACCATTCAAGGCTACGTATTACCCTCCCTCTGCCCTCTGACCTCTCCAATCTCATCTCACTCCGCTTTCTTCTTCTTTCACTATATTCCAGCCACATGAGTCTTATTTCAGAAACTTAAACTTTCCAAGCTCTTCCCTATTTCATGCCTTTCCGTATGTTATTACATCTCTAGAATGCTCTTGTCTTAATTTCTTCCATGACTAGCTCACTCCCATCCCTTATGTCTTTGTTTATGTATCATTTTCTCAGATTAGCCTTCTCTGACCCTCCTCTTTAAAGCTGGTCCCCTTGCTATTCCCTAACTAGCCCTTTGTTGAATTCTGTCATAATTCTTATTTGTCTGTTTACTTATCTCCTCAAGTAGAGTGTAAGCTCCATGAAGGCAAGAGCCATTTCTGTTGTTCACTGTTGTATCCCAATACCTGGCCTTAACCCTGGTACTTTGCAGATTTTAAACAAAAATGTTGAATGAGTGAGTGAATGCATAAATAAATGATATAATAAAGGTCTGAGCCAGGACAGTTGCCATGGGTAAAGAAAGGATAGAATATTTGAAAAATTTAAGTTTCAAGTTAAATGCCCAGTCCTTTCTGAAGCCTCTCCTTATTTCTCTAGTCAGAAATTGAGTATAATGTCTCATGGCTGAACATCTTCTAATTTCTGTTTGTGCCTCACCTGTGGTACTTAATATGTGGTACTCTTTAAGTGATTGTTTTTAATGACTTCTCTTTCCTGCCAGATTTTTACCTATCTTAATGCAAAACTGTATTTTATTCATCTGTCTCCCATAATGCACAGCATTGGCACACAGTAGACTGAATATATGTTTTGAATGAAAGAATGAGGGAATGATATGAACATTTTCTAGTTCTAGGGTAAGAAGAAGGGGTTTCCATAGATTGGGTACCTGGGTAACTTCCCTGTGACTCAGCCTTTCAGGGAGGAGCCCATTCTGCTTGAAAGTTTTCCAATCTCATTACAAAGGTTCTTTGTTCAGGGCATGACTTTGCCATGCTTCACTTTCTGAAGTAAATCAAAGAAAGATACAAATAATGGATATTCTTCCAGATTTATTAATCTCAAGCAAAAGCCTACTATTATAGTAGGCAGCAGTAATTATAACACAGAGCATTTCCCAGCACATCCCAGTTAGGCCAATAGAAATGACTTTGAACTTCCAAACTTTTGCTACCTGGGGAAACCTGGTAATAGTGTTGAGCATACTCTGAGGAGGCACTTGGGTTCCAGCCAGTCTCTGCCCAGACTGAACCCCTCATTCTCCCTTCTTCTCTGGTGTCTGTGGAAATAGGCCTTAGGGGAGAAGAAAGTAGAGTTGAACTGAGACTGTCAGGGCCTCATTAGCATTTGCTACTTACAGATTCCCTGTAGTTCCAAGTGTGGAAATTCCCATAGGCAGCTTTACTTTAGATCAATTTAAGGTCAGTCTCAGGTTTGCTTTTACTCTAAATAAGTCTCAAGAGGTTAGTTAGAAAGATGCCTACAGTAACTCCCCAAGTGACAGCTCAAAGAGGATCAGAAGCAGCTGGGATTTATTAAAAGAGTGAACAAAGGGCACATGTCCAGGAAGTGTCCCTACAGATCTTGTTCCAAGCATCCTGAGTAACCTGGCAACTCCAGGGTCAGCTCTCCCTGGTATGTAATTTACGGACTGTTCCTGGAAGACCCACTCCACTCCTACCCTAAATCTTTGCTTTGCGGTCATTTCTGGATTACTGAGGAGAGGCTGGTCTCTGACTTTGGGACATCTTTGTTAACAAGCACTTCTCTAATCTATACCAATCATCAATAGCTAGGTTAAATCCCCTTCTGGAAATAAGACTTTCATCTCATCATACCCTGCATCACAGATTGTTTCCAATAACAAAACAAAAAGAACCTAAACAAAACAATCATTCAAAAAAACAAACTGTTAAGTAAAACATGGAACACCTATATAATGGCATTTCATGTTGCTTACTCCATGAATACCTGTTTACCGATAATTTTAAGTGAAAAATCAGGATGAAGAATTCTATATATCATATAAAAAGCTACGTAAAGCCACATTTGGCAAGGGATAAATGGAAAATACCAAAATGATAACCATGAAAGTATTATGGATGTGATTTCCTAATCGTTATTTTTCTTTGAATCTTTCTATTTTTTAATAGCATGTATTACTATCATAATCAGGAAAAAAAAAACATTAAAATGGTAACAGCCATTCAGCACAGAGTTATGGTTTTCTAACATTATGCCAAAAAAAAAAAAAGACTGATTAATGTATTTGTTTTTTAGGGTTGCCATAACAAAGTACCACCAACTTCACAAACTGGGTAGTTTAAAACAACAGAAATCTATTCTCTCTCAGTTTGGAATGCTAGAAGTCCAAAATCAAGGTATCAGCAGGATTGATTACTCCTGGAGGCTCTGAGGGAGAATCTGTCCCATGCTTCTCTCCTTCTGGTGGTGGTTACTGGCAGTCCCTGGCATTCCTTAGCTTATAGACACAATATTTCATTATCACCTGCCCATCTCCCTATATGTCTGTGTCCAAATTCCCCTCTTCTTACAAAAAGACACCAGTCATTGGATAAGTGCACACCCTAGTCCAGTATGGCTTCATCTTAACTTGATTACATCTGCAAAGACCCTGTTTCCAATAAGGTCACATTCACAGAGAAGTTGCTGGGAGAATAAGTACCCAGGCCTCATCCTCTGTTCTACCTCTCATCTTCAGACAGTGGCCCTCTTGGTAGAATCCAAATGGAAGTAAGATGGCAAGGAAGCCCATGGTGGAGAACTTACAGATTATTCCCTGGGAGCACAGAGCAGGGTGGAGAATGGATTTTTAAGGGCAAAAGGAAGCCATCCAGCATACTGGATATTTATTTAATGTCATGAATGTTTATATGTTTGGACTGAGGCCTTGGTTCTTCCCTAGTAATGCAAAAGGCTGACCTCTATTCCTTGCCACATGAGCCTTTCCACTTTGCTTCATTGAAGCACACAAGAAAAGCCAGACAGAGAAAATGCCAGCCACATGGAAGGTGAAGTCTCTTATAACCTAATCATGCAAGTGACATCCAATCATTTTTCCTGTATTATATTCATTAGGAAAAGGTCGATAGGTCCAGTCCACACTCAAAGGGAAAGAATCAAACAAAAATGTAAACAACACTTCTCCCCTTTATTCTAATAGATTCCTAATTTTGTTTCCCCTTTTCAAATGCCCCAAGGGTAGTTGGGTAGCTACAGGGGGTCAGTCTTAATTAGTCCATACCTATCATGGTGATCCTATTTCCCTTGCCAAGCATTACTTTAAATATAAGAGTATGATGAAAATCCAGTAAAATATATGGGAGGCTAATCTCCTGGTAGGCTTCTGGGAAGATTATCCTCACTCTTTATTTTTTTAATTTTTTAAAATGTTTATTTATTTTTGAGAGAAAGAGAGAGACAGAGGGCAAGCAGGGGAGGGGCAGAGAGAGAGGGAGACAGAATCCAAAGCAGGCTCCAGGCTCAAAACTGTCAGCACAGAGTCTGATGCAGGGCTCAAACTTGTGAATGGGAGTTCATGACCTGAGCTGAAGTCGGATGCTCAACCAACTGAGCCACCCAGGCACCCCTGTCCTCACTCTTTTAAGGGACATAAGCACAGGGACATTTCCTGCTCCTCTGAATGTGTGATGTTCAGGATTTTGTCAGCCATCTTGGAAGCATGGAGCATCCAGACTAAAAAGATAAACCAACACCAAGTGAGGATAGCAGAGCAGAAAGATTTAGAAGGCACCTAAGCTTCTAATGAAGTTAGTGAGTTGTTGAATTAACCAACTCTGGATCATTCTTCTCTGTAGTCCTTATTATGTGATTTAACAATGTATTCATTGGGGGCACCTAGGTGGATCAGCCAGTTGAGCTTTGGACTCTCGATTTGGGCTCAGGTCATGATCTCATAGTTCGTGAGTTTGAGCCCTGCATCTTCGGGCTGTGTGCTGACAGCTCAGAGCCTAGAGCCTGCTTTGGATTCTGTGTCTCCTTCTCTCTCTGCCCCTCCCCTACTTATGTTCTGTCTTTCTCTCTTTCTCAAAAATAAATAAACATTAAAAAAAAAACAACAAGAAAATGTAGTTTAAAAAATAGTAAATAAAGTGAACAATGCCTGACACATTACAATGGTGCAATAAATGTGAGGTATTATTATTATTACTTATGTCAAACATTAAACTCAGCAATTTACATGGTGATTAGTTTATTTCCAGGGAAGCAGATATTACCACTTTTATTTTACTGGTGGCAAAGTGAGATCAAGCAGATTAAATAATTTATTCAAAGTCACAGAATGACTATATTAGGTAGAGACTAGAATATCTCCATTTTATAGATATGGAAATTGAGATTTAGCCACTCAACTAGTAAACAGCAGAGCCAGGATTTGAATCCAGACATTCTAACTCCAGAGCCAATGTTTTTAACCACCATTCTACGTATTGCCCCCACAGATGGATCATAATTTATTGAACTATTCTCCTGTTGTTGGATAATTGGGTTTCTAAATTTTCATTGTTATAAGTAAGTGAACATCTTGTACACATATCCTTGACATAGCTGAACAATGATTTCTGTATGATAAATTCCTAAAAGTGGAAGAGGGTCTGTTTTTTCATATCCAACAGTCCCTTACATAATCAGAGGAGCAAAAATCAGAAATTAATAGAAACTTTTTAACATGGTCTAGAGCAAGACATCTGAGCTAGAGAGGAGAGAGATCTTTGTGTATTTTCTAAACTGGATGTAGACATGCAAATTAGGAGCAGATCTGTACTCCCAGCCCCCACCCCTATTCTTACAAATTTAGGACTCTGTTCAGTAGTACCTTGAGATTAGAGCAAGGGTATGAAACTGAAAACTGGAGGGGAATTCATAACAGTGCATCCCAGCCTTGGGGCTGCTCGCTCTAGTCCCTACTCCAGTTACTCTCACCCTAAGCAGCTTAGGAGCTTCTTTCCCCTTTTCTTTCCTCCAGACCTTCCCCTACCTTATTGGAAGGCAGGGATGTAGAGTGGCTGAAGGGAGCTCTTCCACTGACAGGAAGTGCACGGCATTTTTCAGAATTAGTATTCATGGACGACATTATGATTCTGGATGTTAGTGTTATCTGTCTTATCCCCATTCATTTATTCATTCCACAAATAGACTTAGAATGTCTGTAATTTGCCAGGTAATGTTCTAAATGCCAGGGATGCATCAGTGAGCAAGAGCCAAAACTCCCTGTCCTTGTGACACTCTATTCTTGTTATTGAGTGAATGACTATACAGGACATGCCAATATGCAGATTTATTATGTCAACCATGAATACTAATACATTCAGAAAGTCACTTCTACTGCATTCCAGAAATTCTCTCTGGCTTCACCCTAGTCCCCAGAAATGTCCAAAATATTTGGCCCTCATACTCTTGCTCTAATCTCACAGATCCTTACATCCACTACTCCAGGCTTAACTTCTTTACCTGCATGATGACCTGCCCCAGGAAAATGCATACCTCAGTCCACTTCCATTAGGCTGTTAGCCTTAACCATTGTCCAGAAACTATTTAGGCACAGCAAATTTAGAAGCAAGTCTCCCGTTCTCCCCTTTTAAGATTACTTTATTTTTAAATAGATAATATAGACAGGTGATTATGTCTCCAGCCTCTAAATTTCCTTTTCCAGAGGTAACCAGTGTTTCCACCTATTTGTGTATCATTTCAGGAAAAAAAATGTAAATGTAACTAATATTGAGTGGAGCTATCTCTGTTGCTCAAGAATTGATGCCTAGGGCCTTTAGTGAGGCAGAGAGGTACTGAAATCCTCATGTTCAAAAGAGATACCACCAAAGAGCTAGCCACATTTGGGAGTCAGATACTCCCTCCAGGTTCAATAAGGTGCAGACAAACTAGTTTTCCCACACTCAACTATCTACTCCATGTTTCCCAGTTCATAAAAGCAAAAGACTGGGGAGGGGAGAAGAAAAAATTATCAGAGTTGCGATGGCTTAGAAAAGATTTGTGGCTTTTCCCTCCTTTCTCATAGAAGACAGGGCAGCTTCCTCCACCATCACACCAAGAAGAGTAAGGAGGGAGGTCCCAAGAAAATTCCCAGTAGGTTTTGGGGAGTGTATTTAGAAAGGGGGAGGCAAGTGGATACATCCCTGCTCAGATGCTCACAGATGGTGGAACTGATGATGCTACTGTCATAACTTTTGTGGGGAGCTTGTCATATTTATATGTTCCTAAAGAAGTATGCCTACCATTTGCCTTGAAATATCTGGATGTGAGAGGCTTGCTGGAGTAACCTGAGCCAGTAGGGCAATAAGGGGCAATGGAAATACGATGGTTGATTTTATGTGTCAATTTGACGGGGTCACAGGATGCCCAAATGTTTGTATTTCTAGGTGTATCTGTGAGAATGTCTCTAGAAGGGATTAACATTAGAATAGCTGGACTGAGTAAAGAAGACTACTCTTCCCAACGTGGGTGTGTATCAATTTGTTGAGGGCCTAAAAAGAATAAAAAGGTAGAAGAAAGGAGAATTCACTCTGTCTGCTTGAGCTGTGGCATCAGTTTTCTCCTGCCTTCGGATTGCAACTTCTATCATTGGTGCTCCAGTTCTCAGGCTTTTGGATTCAGACTGGAATTATACACCACCTTGCCCGTGTCTCCAGTTTGCAGGTAGCAGATTGTGAGACTTCTCAGCCTTGATAATCCTATGAGCCAATCCTCAAAAATCTCTTAAGATATATACTATACTATTAATCCTTATCCCAGCCTTCCCCAAAGGTAACTATGGCCTTTTTATCAGAGTAACTGTGCACTAGGGAAAAGGAAATAATTAGATCTTTCAGAGACTACTAGACACTAACCCTGAACTGACACAACTTCCAGGAGACTCAAAATGTCACTGTGGTCCACCAGTCAGAAAAGGGGCTTATAGAGGTTAGGTAATCAATGGAGTTTTAGCTCAGATTCACCTCTCAGAGGGCGCAATGGGTCACCAAAAACTATCCCGTGGTTATTTCTCCATTTCTAAAATGCACAGTCAGCAGCTGGCAGAATCCTCACACTGGTTCCCTGACCTGTGGAGTGAAGGCTATTTTTCTGGGAAAGGCAAAATGGAAGCCACTAGGAAAACAGTAAATCAAAGGCAATGTCACACTCCTGGAAGGAATACAAAGATTAGTGCCACCACCAAGAACTTTAAAGATGCAGGGGTGGTGATTCCCACCACATCCCCATTCAACTCTCTTTTGTGGCCTCTGTGATAGATCTCGAAAATGAAAATGGATCATCCAAAACATAACCAGGTGTGGGGCGCCTGGGTGGCTCTGTTGGTTAAGCATCCGACTTCGACTTCGGCTCAGGTCATGATCTCACGGTTCGTGAGTTCGAGCCCTGCATCGGGCTCTGTGCTGACAGCTCAGAGCCTGGAGACTGCTTCGGATTCTGTGTCTCCCTCTCTCTCTCTGCCCCTCCCCTACTTGTGCTCTGTCTCTCTCTGTCTCTCAAAAATAAATAAATAAATGTAAAAAAAAAAACAAAAAACCTTAACCAGGTAGTGACTCCAATTGCAGCTGTTGTACCAAATGTAGTTTCATTACTTGACCAAACTGACACATTCCTTGGTTCCTGATATGCAGCTATTGACCTAGCAAATGCTTTTTCTTGATATCTCCTAGTAAAGATCATAAGAAGGAGTGAATGATTAGGAATGAATGTTGCTTTCAGCTGACAATGCCAGCAATACACCTTCACAGTCTTACCTCAGAGATATATCAACTCTCCAACCCTATGTCATAATTTAGTTCACACGGATCTTGATCACCTTTTCCTTCCATAATATATCACAGTGGCCTGTTATATAGATGTTGTTATTGAAAGTTTGAAATTTTCTTTTTTCCTTGGATTGAAACAATTGTTTTATAATGATAGTAAGGATTTTCTTAGCAATGTCTTCATCGTGATAGTCAAGTGGAAAAAAAAAAAGCCTATGTTTTCATGTTTATACATGACACGTTAGAAGCCATGGAAATTATATAATCTTTAAAGACATCATGCACTCCTTGCCTTCACGCCTTAGCTGACCTTAGTCCCTAGGGAGCATGCCAGCCCCCTTTATTAATCCTCCTCCTCAACACAGAGCTAACTCCATAGGTGGAGTTAGGACTCCCCTTGGAAAACGATGTTACTTTTTCCTCTTTGTAGGCATACCTGGGAGTATATGATCCAAAATTTAGATTTGGGGATCAGGGGAAAGTGAGAGCTCCCCCATAAGCCTTGAGCCTAAGCAACACTTGCAAACACAGAATTTACTAGAAAGTCTTACACTAGGAGTTTTTAGACACTGACTCAACCAATTAATGATTCTCATTCTGTCAATTCTCTTTACTTCTGGGTCTAGGATAATGTCAGTGATGGACAGGGCCAATGAAATTTCAGAAGATCAATATCAGATAAGGCTGAAGTCTAGTACTATCCACAAGATTTGTCACTAATTCCCTCACATGAAATGTGTCCACAATCTAGGTAGTTCCCTATTTTAAAATTCATTACTTTTTCTTTCCTTAGCTTGATGTTATTCTCAGATAGTAGAAAGACAAATAGCTACATAAACATAAAAATACACAAATATAAGTAAACATGAGATTTAATACTTGAAGAATGTGGTCGTATATTTCCTGACTCCTGTGCTATTTGACACAAAAACCAAATCTCTCTATAATCCAAGTATTTATTATGTAAGTGATGAAAAGGGGTCTAGTTAAAAGGAAAAGAGCAGGCAATAAGTAAAAGAGGTGGAAGTCAAAAGGAAGGTAAGAAGTTTGTTTAAGGAAAGATAGGAATAAGCAGAAGGGGCAAGGACTTCCTGTTGGCAGTTTTTCCCTTAATGATGTATCATTGTTCAAGTATTTCTAGTAAATTCATGTAATTCTTTTCCTACTCATGGGCCATTCACTCTAATTTATATCAAACTAAGGTCAATTCTTGCTTCATAAAACTAAGCGAGCCCAGATCATTATCCAGTGAAACAATATCTCAATGTCTCTTGCATGAGGGCCTTTTAGTTCTTCTTTAAAGAGAAATTTTGCTCTTCCATGCTTCCTGGAATAAAGTCATACCCAAGTCCTCACACAGTCATATTTGTGGGCTTCCTCCTTTACCCATTCATAAGGGGCAGTGAAGAACAGGCTACTACACCACTGTATTCTCTACACCTTTAAATATATGGCATTCAGCCTTATATTTATTGAGCATCTACTATGCCCCAGACACTCTTTTATTTTTTATTTAAAAAAAATTTTTTTTTAACGTTTATTTATTTTTGAGACAGAGAGAGACAGAGCATGAACAGGGGAGGGGCAGAGACAGAGGGAGACACAGAATCTGAAACCGGCTCCAGGCTCTGAGCTGTCAGCACAGAGCCCGACGCGGGGCTCAAACTCACGGACCGTGAGATCATGACCTGAGCCAAAGTCCGCCGCTTAACCGACTGAGCCACCCAGGCGCCCCCACTCTTTTAGATTCAAGAATTGCAGCAATGAAGAAGACATTCTTACAGATCATAGATTCTGAAGGAAGGGTAAGTCGATTAACAAATCAGTAGGTAAACAAGCAGGACATCATTCAGATAATAACAAATGTTACACTACCTTAGATCCGGTGGTCAGGGAATGACCTGAGACAAGAATGATGTGAAGGAGCAAATATGAAGATTTTGGAACAGAGGGTTCCAGGCTGAGAGAATACAAAGTGTCAAAGTGCTAAGGTGGGAATAAGCTTGGTGAGTTCAAGAAACAGAAAGACTAGAGTGACTGGAGCAGAGTGCAAAGGGCAGAGAAGTAGCAGGGTGGCCAGAGGACAGATCATGTAGATCAGAGAAAGTGTCTGAATTTCATTTTACATGTATAGGGAACAGAATTCTCTAGAGTAGGATTCATAAGAACTTCATCACAGAGTACGGTAAATTAAGAACTGCAGTCACTGGCAGAGTCAGTTCCTTTTTGATTGAACATTTCTTTTTGCTTTCAGGATAACTTATTATATATCTTGTATGATGTCACCTTTTTGGAAAAACTTCTTAAGAATAAAAAACTTCATTAAAAAATAAGGATTTCTGGCTAAGGAAGAACTTCACTGACAGTTAAACATTAATATTCAATTAATAAGAGCTTTTCAAAAACAAATACATTTATTCTTACAAATAGAATCTACTTAGGTAATTACTAAAATATATTCATGAAGAATACATTCTTAAATAAAATCATAAGAATTCTTCGTATTCTATAACATGTTCTTATTATTTTCTGTTTTTATAATCTTTCATCTCCTCTCTCTGCTCCTCAGTATCTAGCTATGGTACCAAGAGATGGTGTAAAGAAAACAGAACATTATTTAAAATGCTATTAGGCAACAAATGATTTTTTAAAAACTTTAAATAATAGTAAATAGCTAAAATAAAGAGGTAAATTTGTTGGAGTGCCTGGGTGCCTCAGTCAGTTAAACGTCTGACTTCAGCTCAGGTCATGATCTCACGGTTCCAGAGTTGCCGCCCGCGTTAGGCTCTGTGCTGACAGCTTGGAGCCTGGACCCGGCTTCAGATTCTGTGTCTCCCTCTCTTTCTTCCCCCTCCCCTGCTCATGCTCTGTGTCTCTGCCTCTCAAAAATAAATAAAGATTAAAAAAAACTTTTAGGAGGTAAATTTGTCAAAATGATGATTTCATGACAATGCAGCAAACTGGCCATTTGCTTTTGTTGCACTGGCATCCTATATATTGTTAATGAATTAATTGAGGGCTAATAAGAGAGGTCAAAGTTAATGGAAGCCAGAATATTGTAGTTTGAATACAAACATCTAATTTAGCAGAAGGATTTTTTTGAAAGATACAAACCTACAGAGTAAACAAAAGATAAAACATCAGCACAATATATTTTAGAAACTGAAGGCAGATAGATGCATGGTATCTGATTTTGCAGAACTAAGAAAGACAAATTCCAGGCCACCAGCTAGGCAGGGGCATGGGGCTAAGAACAAATTGTGATGTGCAAAATCCTCTGGAACTGAGAATGAAAAGTGTGGAGTGAAGGCTAAAATGGGAAGAACTAGTTGAAAGTTACTTAAAATTTTTTTTTAATCCTTCATCCTTTCCCTCACTGCAATAGCTCTGAGACCATCTCTTACCCATCCTAGCAGAAAATTGGATGTTTATTCTTTGGAGGAAGTAAACAGAGTGATTTTGTCTCAGCTACAATAGTTCTATTTGAAGGCATTAATATTACCCCAAAAATAGGGGGATTAAAGAAAGATATGTTTCCTAGATGTTAAGATTCTCAGATCTCCTCTCCCATTTAACTCCCAGAGTGCTGGCAGCCACATCTTTAGCCTCCAAGTAGAAGACCAGAAGAGTCTTCTTTAATGAATCAGAGCAACCAGAGAGGAAGGACCTAAACGTATTGATATCAGGACTTCCTAACCAAAGACCCAACCAGTGTAACCAATAAAAAAGCTCATAGTTAACAAGTCCCCACTAAAGCATTTTGGAATTTCAATCTATACTTTAGCCTTCTACTCTACATATGAACAGACAACGAAGTATTACCAGGCAAATGAGAAAACTTCCAATATGAGAAATAAAGGCCAAATCAAACTAATAGTAACAAAGGTGGGCGGGGAGGCATCTTGGAGGAAACAGAGAATGTGCATAGAAAAGAAAACCAAAAGTCAAAATTCACAGACACTTAGAGGATGAAATGCATCCATGAAGCAAATATAGGATGCTAAGAAAAGGAATATTTAGAAGACAAATGAAGGGCTCTTAGAATTAAATATGATATAGAAACACAATACAAGAGTTGGAAAATAGTATCTCTCAGGAAGTGAGGCAAAGAGCCAAAGAGATTATCATATGGGAGGAAATCATCATCAAAATCATTTAAAATTTTTTTCTTAGAACCAAACAATTTCTTAGAATTTCATGAATTTCCAGATCGAAGGGTCCACAAAATGCTCAGTGTGATAAAGAAAATAGAAATACACCACAGTATATCACTGTAAAACTACAGTACACTGGGACAAAGAGAAGATTTTGTAAGCTTCCAGATAGATAGAAATATAGAAAAATAGATAAAATAGGTAAGATAAAAAGAATCAGAAACAGAAATGCTTCTCAAAAGCAACTCCAGAATCTACAAAATAATGGGTAAATACCACAGAAAAAGAATATATCCAACCTAGAATACTAAACCCAGTGAAACTACCAATCAAGTGTGAGGGTAGAATAAAGACATTTCTGACATGCAAGTTCTTACTTTTACCTCCCATGCACTTTTTCTCAGAAGATACTACAGGATACTTTACTCCAAAAAAAGGGTGTAGACTAAGAAAGGAGTAACATATGGGATGCAGAACATAGGAGATCCCACAAGAGAGAGGTGAAAGAATCCCAATGACGAAGAGATATCCTAAAATGAGAATTACGTACCAGACTAGAGCAGTGTGATTCAAAAGTCATACATATTAAGTGCTGCTATCCCAATTCCCTCTGTCATTATGCCATTTTTAAAATCTTGACAAAGCTACTAGTAAGTATATTCCATCAGAAAAAAAGGAAGCCATGAGATCCAAGAAATTGGTAATTCAAATCAGGACAAAGCCGAGGGGAATTCTTAGGATAGCAGTAAAGGGAAGTCTCAGAATCACAGCTGCACAGCAGGATCAAAGGAGAAGAATAAATCTCTAGGGAGAGCCTCTCTCTCTCTCTCTTTCTCATTTACACACACACACACACACACACACACACACACACACAGACACACAGAGACACACACACACACAGACACACACACACAGGCACACACACACACTGGAACTGATAGATTAGCTGATGAAGTTGCCCTTGTGGGAATCTGTAATGAAAAGTTTTTGGAAGACAAATGTCAGAAGAAATAGCAATTGGTAAAGGAAAATTTATGTAAAAACTGTGAAAAGATAAAGCAATTACCAATGTTAGTGAAGAGGTAAGAACGTAATCACAGTACATTACAATAATCTAATAGAATATCTGGACAGACAATAATAATGTAAATACTGAATGCTGACTTAACCAAAAACTGTATATAACTCTACTGGGAAGATGGGGAAAGAAAAGTAGAGAGTTATGGAAGCACAGCAAAGCTATATTTTCTCTACCATTCCTATCTATCATAATTGGAAGTCAAAGGACAATGTCAAAAATAAATGAATGAAAAAGATATTTGGAAATTTGTAGATAGGCAAACAGAGATATATGAAAGCCAGAAGACACAGCTAGAAAAGAAGTCCAAAGTTGTTGTCTCTGGGTAGGAAGACTTGAAGAAGTAAGAAGGAGTGGGGTGGAAAGCCATTATATTTATAGTAAGTCTTTCAATGTTACTTGACTTCGTTCTTATTGCACGTATTACGTTAATCAAAACTGAGAGTAGTATTTAAAATCCCTGGGTTCCCAAGGGATACAGGAGTACTAATGCATAGGGGCACTTGTACCCCAATGTTTATAGCAGCACTCTCAACAATAGCCAAATTATGGAAAGAGCCTAAATGTCCATCAACTGATGAATGGATAAAAAAATTGTGGTTTATATACACAATGGAGTACTACGTGGCAATGAGAAAGAATGAAATATGGCCCTTTGTAGCAACATGGATGGAACTGGAGAGTGTTATGCTAAGTGAAATAAGCCATACAGAGAAAGACAGATACCATATGGTTTCACTCTTATGTGGATCCTGAGAAACTTAATAGAAACCCATGGGGGAGGGGAAGGAAAAAAAAAAAAAAGAGGTTAGAGTGGAAGAGAGCCAAAGCATAAGAGACTCTTAAAAACCGAGAACAAACTGAGGGTTGATGGGGGGTGGGAGGGAGGGGAGGGTGGGTGATGGGTATTGAGGAGGGCACCTTTTGGGATGAGCACTGGGTGTTGTATGGAAACCAATTTGACAATAAACTTCATATATTGAAAAAAAAATAAATAAATATTAAATATTGTCACCCTTGAAAAAAAATAAAATAAAATCCCTGGGTTCCAAGAGAGATCATAATGCCTGATTTTGGCCTATATTTAATCGGATATTCACTCTGAATATCCAGCTTGATATCCCCTTTTAAATGCCCACAGTTTACACCCCACTCTGTACTTCCCAAATGCACAATGAAATCTTATGAACATAGAATAGGAATGAGCAAACTACAGCCCTCAGGAAAAATTGGCCTGCCACCTGTTTTTATATGAACTGTGAATAAAAGTGGATTTTCCAATTTTAAATGGTTGAAAAAAATCAGAAGAAGAATAATATTTTGTGACACATAAAATTATATGAAATTCATATTTCAATGTGCATGCTTATTTGTTTACATTTTGTCTATGGCTGCTTTTATGCTACAGTGACACAGTTGAGTAGCTGTGATAGTGACTATGGATAGCAAAGTAAACAATATTTACTATCCGGTCCTTTATAGAAAATGTTTGCCAACTCATGACTTAGAAGCTTAGTAAGACAGGATAGGTATATGTAGGACCATCTATCCTCTATTAGCACTATTCTGAAATCACATTCCAGAAATACACACACATATAAACAAATGCATACTACGAACTATCAGAAAATCATCTTCCCTAGGTTCACCATTGAAGCTTTTTGTCAGATTTCATCATAGCAATTCCCTGGCAGTCCCCACTTCCCAGCATTATGATTTCTGAATTAACGCATAGCCTGTCATCTTCTCAATAAGAAACAAAGAAAAACTTACTTAGGGATTACATTGAATGTGTAGATTTCTTTGGGTAGTATAGACATTTTAACAATATCTGTTCACCCATTCCATGAGCATGTAATGTTTTTCCATTTCTTTGTGTCTTCTTCAATTTCTCTCATAAGTGTTCTATAGTTTTCAGAGTACAGATCTTTTACCACTTTGGTTAGGTTTATTCCTAGGTATCTTATGTTTTTTGATGCAACTGTAAATGGGATTGATTTCCTGATTTCTCTTTCTGCTGCTTCATTTTTGGTGTATATAAATGCAACAGAATTCTGTATGTTGATTTTATGTCCTGTGACTTTGCTGAATTCATCTATCAGTTCTAGCAATTTTATAGTGGAGTTTTTTGGGTTTTCCATGTGGAGAATCATGTCATCTGTGAAGAGTGAATATTTGACTTCTTCCTTGCTGATTTGGATGCCTTTTATTTCTTTTTGTTGTCTCATTGCTGAGGCTAGGACTTCCAGTACTATTTTAACTAACAGTAGTGAGAGTGGACATCCCCGTCATAATCAAAATAACACCATCATTTTTCACAGAGCTAGAACAAACAATTCTAAAATTTGTGTGGAACCAGGAAAGACCCCAAATAGCCAAAGTAATGTTGAATAAGAAAGGCAAAGTGGAAGGCCTCACAATTCTAGACATCAAGCTATATTACAAAGCTGTAATCATTAAGACAGTATGGTACTCGCACAAAAACAGACACATAGATCAATGGAAAAGAACAGAAAACCCAGAAATGGACCCACAACTATATGGTAAACTAATCTTCGACAAAGCAGGAAAGACTATCCAATGGATGGATGCCTGGATAGCTCAGTTGGTTAAGTGTCCAACTTCAGCTCAGGTCATGATCTCACCATTCGCAGGTTCGAGCCCCACATCGGGCTCTCTGCTCTCAGCCCAGAACTCGCTTCAGATCCTCTGTCCACTCCCTCTGCCCTTCCCCTGCTTATGCGCGCTCTCTTTCTCTCAAAAAAAAAACATTAAAAAAAAGAGTATCCAATGGAAAAAAGTCTTTTCAACAAATGATGTTGGGAAAACTAGACTGCAACACGCCAAAGAATGAAATTGGACCACTTTCTTACACCATACACAAAAATAAATTCAAAATGGGTAAAAGATCTAAATGTGAGACAGGAAACCATAAAAATCTTAAAAGAGAACATAAGCAGCAACCTCTTTGACATCAGCCATAGCAACTTCTTACTAGACATGTCTCCTGAGGCAAGGGAAACAAAAGCAAAAATGAACTACTAGAACTTCATCAAGATAAAAAAACTTCTGCACATGAAAGACACCATCGACAAAACTAAAAGGCAGCCTATGGAATAGGAGAAGATATTTGCAGATGACATATGTGATAAAGGACTAGTATCTGAAATACATAAAGAACTTACCAAATTCAACACCTCAAAAATAAATAATCCAGTTAAGAAATGGGCAGAGGACAGGGCACCTAGGTGGCTTAATCGGTTAAGTGTCGGACTTCAGCTCAGGTCATGATCTCACAGTTTGTGAGTTTGAGCCCCACGTCGGGCTCTGTGCTGACAGCTTGGAGCCTGGAGCCTGCTTTGGATTCTGTGTCTCCTCTCTCTGTCCCTCCCTGACTTGTGTTCTGTCTCTGTCTCTCAAAAATAAATGAATGTAAAAAAAAATTTAAAAAAAATGGGCAGAAGACATGAACAGACACTTCTCCAAAGAAGGCATAAAAATGGATAATAGACACATGAAAAAATGCTCAACATCACAACTCATTTGAGATATACAAGTCAAAACCACAAGGAGATACCACTTCACACCTGTCTGAATGGCTAACATTAACAACTCAGGAAACAACATGTGGGCGAGGATGCAGAGGAAGGGGAACCCTCTTGCACTGTTGGAGGGAATGCAAACTGGTGCAGCCACTCTGGAAAATAGCATGGAGGTTCCTCAGAAAGTTAAATACAGAACTACCCTAAGACCCAGCAATTGCACTACTAGGTATTTATCTAAAGGATACAAAAATACTGATTCAAAGGGGCACATGCACCCTAATGTTTATAGAAGCACTAACAATAATAGCCAAATTATGGAGACAGCCAATGTCCATTGACTGATGTATGGATAAAGAAGATGTGGTATATATGTACAGTGGAATATTGCTCAGCCATCAAAAAGAATGAAATCTTGCTATTTTCAACAATGTGGCTGGAACTAGAGTGTATTATGCTAGGTGAAATAAATCAATCAGAGAAAGGCAAATACCATTTGACTTCACTCATATGTGGATGACCATAGAGGAAGGGAAGGAAAAATAAAAATGAAATAAAAACAGAGAAGGAAGCAAACCACAAGAGACTCTTAACTACAGAGAACAAACTGAGGATTGCTGGAGAGGAGGAGGGTGGGGGAATGGGCTAAGTGGGTGATGGGCATTAAAGAGGGCACTTGTTGCTACCATTTTTTTTTTTTTGAGAGAGAGAGAGAGAGAGAGAGAGAGAGCACACATGCGTGCAAGCAGGGAAGGGGCAGAGGGAGAGAGAGAATCTCAAGCAGGCAGCCTCCATGCCGAGCACAGAGCTCAACATGAGGCTTGATCTCACAACTGTGATGTCATGACCTGAGCCAAAATCAAGTCCCTTAGCCGATTGAGCCATCCAGGAACCCTAAGGAGGGCACTTGTGATGAGCACTGGGTGTTATATATAAGTGATGAATCACTGAATTCTACTTCTGAAACAAATACTACACAATATGTTAAATAACTTGAATTTAAATAAAATCTTGGAAGAAAAAAAATAAAAGATGTTATTTGAAAAAAAGGAAAAAAAAAAAGAAAAACTTACTTAGGACCTGACTGTAAGAAAATTGGGTATACCATCTTTCGGTCTCTAGAATTACTATCATCAGGAAGAGAAGGAAACTAGGAAGGTGAGTGATCTACAGAAGAAGAAAGTAATTAGAAATAAGGAATATTCTTACTTTCTTCATTACAATAGGGTCTATCTTCCCAAAGGTAATATTACTAGGAAAATGAAAACTGAAATGTATTTTTTATGTGTTTTTCATCCTTGATTTGAAATCTAGATCTGTTCTCCATAAAATTGATTCTAGAAAGATAGTTTGCCTTCAAGACCATCTATTGCTCTGCCCTAGGATGGTCCCAAACTGAATTTGCTTCTCAGAAAGTGAGAGTAAGAAGTTTGGGTTGAGGGGAGAAGGAGAAAGGTCATAACCTGTTTTCTGTCTATATTGGGCTTAAATAACAGACATTTCTACTCACTTACCTGGACTTTCCCTATTCCTCCAATCTGGGATACAGATATTGTGACTCCTCTTCTTAGGAAAGTTCTTCAAATTATGGTTTAGTTTTCTGTACTGGGGAAGTCAGTAATGCCAATTCCATCGAGTTTCTGGTCCTATTTCTGTATTTAGACTTGAAGACCATTCCTTGTTGCTATAGAATTCAGGGTTAAGACTTCTTGGAAAACTGGCTTGAGATGCATAGACCTGAGGAAAAGAGAAGGGGAAAGAGAAAATAGAGTCCTGTTTTCAGGGGTTATTAGGGATATTAAATAAATTTCCAAAAGACTTTGGCCTAAATCTAAAGCTAGGATCTCCTGAGACATAGGGTACTGAGAGTTAGAAGGACCTTCCAATCTCTACTCAACTTTGTTGTCCTGTACTCATGCCTTCTAGTTTCATGTATTCCCATCATGACCTCTGCTATGCTACAGTAGTTGATAACTATAAGCAAAGAGACAAATTAAAATTAGAGGTATAGGGCCTTAGGAAAGAATCACAAACTTCTCTAAAAAGATTAGAGGCCCAAGAGAAATACAAATCTTGTAACACACAGCAAGGATACTGGCCCAAAGATACATAAATCTCTTCCTCACTGCTGCTTGTTGTTTTCCTTTTTGGAAGAAAATCCTCAAGAATATTTTCCAGTATTCCACATACTTAATTTGTGTGTGTCCTTATGGGAAACCAAGAGCCAATGAGCTCTATTCCTTCTCTTCAACTCTGCCCTTCTAGATTCCCTCTCTCGTGGATAACCCAAGTGCCCTATCTCACCTACTATGTGAACTTCCAGGACTCTTTCTGCAAGCTTTCTCTTATGTCATGGTTACAAATCCTCATCAATTTTTGGACTCTGCTACTGAACACATACCTAGATATCCTTGGGCAGAACATTAAGAATCTGCTCCTGTCCTTCCAGTATGTGTTCCTTGGTGTAATTTTGACTTCAACCCCTCAAGGCATAACTGCCAGAATTGAGTCAGAGCTAATTCAAAGAAGCTATGGAAAGAAATATTTGGGCCGAAAGAGCCCCCATTTATGCTGAACTCCTGATTCCAGGGAGGATGTTCCTGAGTTTCAACACAGGTTACTCTTCTGTCTCCAATGCCTGGCCATTATCTAGCTTGGAGGACAACTGTAGGCCAGGGGAAAAGCCATCTTTTAAGAAAATAGATACGGACTCTCAGAAGTCCAGCCTGGCATATACAGGAACTCTATGGAAATTAAACACCATCTTAATTTACATGCTGGCATTCCAAATTCTGACTACACACCTCCTGCTAACCATTCCCTCAGAAAAGAGATTTTCCCCAGAACTTCCTCTAAACACTTCTTTTTGTGTTTCTTACTTTTATACTTTTTCAAACACAACTCAGGGACATTTGGGGACCTGAAGCTCAAAATCCTTGAACCCATGTACCCTTCACTATGTGTTAAGTGCTTTACTCTGATAAAAATCTCATGTGTATTCGACCCCAGCCTGATGAAGTATCAGTACTCCCATTTAATAGATAAGAAAACTCAGAGAAGTAATTTATGTCAGATTTAATGATCAAGCTGGGACTTGAATCTAGGCTTTCCTAAGGCTAAGACCTCTGCTTTTTCCAAATCCCATGCTGCTGATTATCATTGAATTAGGAATTCAATTTGTGAAGGTATCTAAGAAGAAAATAATAAAATCCTCTAACTCTATCATTTCATAGGTTAGCTTAATGTTTATTTATTTTTGAGAAAGTGAGATAGGGCATGAGTGACAGAGGGGCAGAAAGAGAGGGAGACACAGAATCAGAAGCAGGCTCCAGGCTCTGAGCTGTCAGCACAGAGCCTGAAGCGGGGCCCGAACCCACGAACCGCTAGATCATGACCCGAGCCGAAGTCAGACACCCAACCAACTGAGCCACCCAGGCGCCTCTCATAGGTTAGCTTAGAACTTATAATAATAATAATCACTACAAGGAAGAGGGGACATAAAATAGAAGGGATAATACAGCTTAGGTTAGAGCATAGGACACATTTGAATATGTCTACTTTACCAACTTCATGGGTCCCAGGCTCCTTATCACTGGAGATTCAGTCATTCCTCACAACCCAAAGCTCATGGGAAAGGTAAACTTACTTTGTAGAGCCAACTTACATAAGAAACTCCCCAGATGTAGGGACATCCATTTGTCTAGGCAGAAAGCCAGAATTCTGACGACACTTTTCCCTGACACTACCTCTCTAGCCTTTATTCACTCTCAGAAGTGTGAGAAGCTGATCTCCACACCTCATTGGCTTGCCTGTAGGTAAATCATTGGAGAATGAGCCCTGGGTACTAGTTTCAATGCTGTTGCTATGTCATGGTAGGAGCTTGATTGAGCTCATTATCTCTCGGTTTTTTTCTTCAGTGAAATGAGGGAGTGTTCAAGAGCTACTATGGGGAGTCAAGCAATGGGAAAGGACAGGCCCATAGATCCTCTGACCCAAACCATATATTTCTTCCCTTCAAGTCGGTACCCCATAATGGGTGATCACTTTTACCCTCAGAGGCCTTTACCATATTAGGTTCCACAAAGGCCACAAACCTACTGACTTCTTTGTGCCAAGCACTGTGCTAAGCATCTTCACAGACTTGAGTTTTCCCATTAGCACTCTCTGGGGAAAAAGAAACAGAAACCAAACACAACCTCACTCCCTCACTCCAATGCTTAGGTGAGCAAAATAAAACTCCTAGTCGGTTTCTGGAACCCTCAGCAGTTTCAAAGAAAGAAACTGAAGGAGAGCAGCCCCTGATCTTCAGGAGGGTGAAATTTAGGAATCTGTCAAATTCTACCCCAGATTGTCTGTAGCCATCATCTCACCCATTTCTTATTCTATGTCTCATTAATAAGGAGCACAACAGACTCTTCCTTCTGAGGCAAATGACTGAGACAGTCCTGGGGCTGAGTGGCCTCCTAGTCCCATTTAAGAAGCCCTGAGACTACATTCCCCACAAGCTACGGCTCCACTTCCGTCTGCAGATTCCCCCTCCCCACCAAGGGGGCGTGCATGCTCTGACCCATCGGATGGTTCAGATTAGACTCACCCAGCCTTCAGAATATGGGAAAGTACTCAAAAGGTAGGTACTTTCGGCTTTTACCCACTCTTGGCACCTAATCTTTCTCCAGCACCTCTTGCGGTAGCCTCGGGACCCTGCATGGTCCCTTGGTCCTGATGCCTGTGGTACCTGGAGGACAGGAGTCCACTACATTATGTCCCCTCAGTCTTAATGCAAGAGGGAGCCAGATCTCCCAGGAAAGGGATTTTGCAAAACTGCCCGGAAATTATTTATGCAGTTTGCATAATTTTAGTTTTAAGTGTAAATAGGTGGGGAGAAAATTATGAAAGGGAGTGAGGCAAGCAGTCAGTTTCTTAGCCATTGGAAAGCATAACTGAGGGTGCAGACCTGAAAAACCCGCCCCATTGCCATGGCAACAACCCAAGGACTACAATTTCTGGTTTCTTTCATTCTCAAATCCAATCTCAAATACACCGATAAAGGCCCACCAAATAAGATCTGGCCTTTGCTCTCCAGGAGATGAAGTAAGGAGAATAGGCGGTCAGTTGATAAATATTAAACTTCTACTGTGTAGGCAACATACCAGACATGGAAGTAAAACAAATAAATGCTGCCCTTGCTTTCAAGCAAACTAGTCTAAGACAAGTGATGATTGTTGTGATGTGTGCTATGGGAACAAAACACAATGACTCCTAACCCATACTGTTGAAATGGAGAGGTAGAAAGAGTCAAGGAAAGCGACCCAGAGAAAGTGATGGGTGTGAATAAAGTCCTAAAGTGTCCCTAGATTTGGAAAGAACTTCAGCCTTCATTATCTACACACAAAGTTAAATCCCAGATGGATTAAAGAATGAAACAATAAAAACAACTTTAAAAATATGTAGGATACTATTTTTATGACCTAAGGCAGGGAAACAAGTCACAAAACTAAGAAGCCATAAAGGAGAAGACTGATAAAACAGACAACATAAAATTAGCAACTTATCAATAATAGAAGATACCATAAACAAGGTTAAGAGATAACAGAAAGACAAGGGGAAAGTATCTGTGTCATGAATGAGAGCAATCAATATCTAGAGGTTTGTATCCACCAGCCAAAAGTGCCAGGAAACCTGTAGGTAAGCAGAGTCGGATTTTCACATGCTGCAGCAAGAGAGACTATGCACCATGGGGAACCTGTGGGGGGTTAAGAGTGGATTAAGAGGAATTGGCTTGTGATTTGGGCTTGTGTTAAGTTTGGGGAGAGTCTGCCAGAACGTGGGGCAATTCCATGATTGGATAATTTAATTATCCAGAGGTGGGAGGACTTGAATAGAGCTGAAACTGTAATTGATAAAGCAGTAGCAGGCCCTTGTATTAGCTGGGAGAAGGGGATGTTTGGTCATTTTTTTGTAATTTGCACAGTGTTATTTTTATCTGTGCTCAGACATGATTACAGACTGGTAGTATTTTTGTCTTGCTCCAACAGAGTCACAAATAGCCTTGTTTGATGCAGGTGTTCTCTGAAATTGTTTCTATTAAGTAGGGAACTTCTGGGCCTAGGTTCTAGTTATAGGCTAGCTTCTATCTGACATTCTGTCATTTTCTTTCTTGTAGAATGTAAAGACCTTCTACAAGTCAATAATAAAACAATATAAAACATTACAGAAAAATAGAAACAATTCACAAAAGAAATACAAATGAAAAATTAAACACATGAAAGGATGTTCAACTGCACCAATGGGAAAATGCAAATTAAAACAGTAAAACACTATTGGCATTAATTTAAATCGGTTCAGCCCTTTCAGAGAGCAATTTGACAATATCTACCAAGACATTGTATGCATACACCTTTCAACCAGGAATTCCATTTCTAGAGATCTCTCCTAATGAATTATATGCACATGTACACAAAGAGGAATATAAAGAGAGACTTACTGTAGCATGTTTGTAATAGTAAAAACTGTCAAAGGGGCATAATTAAATAAACTCTGGAATATTGTAATAGGTATATTAGCAGGCACTAATCCAGACTAGCTGACTTGGCCAAATGATTGTCAAAATACAGTACCTATACAGAAAAGAGCTCATATGGGAATGCAAGATTTTCCAAAAGTACCCAGACTCTCTGACTTATTTTAAAATTATATGAGGGCTTGCAAGGGGGAGTCTGGTTACTCTTATGTACAAGTGCTGCCAGCCTTCTAAACTGATTTAGTGACCTTGGTGACATGTTAATACTGCTTTAAAAAGCTCTTGTTATTTTTAATTACCGAGTAATGTGAGCATCAGGCCCTTTTATTTTATTCCTGAGCCTTACTCCATTCCTGAGCTTTCTTACAATTCTGGACTTTGCCAGAGAGAGTCATGGTTTGGGCAAGGTTTGAAGAAGAATAAGGTCAGGGAGGAATGTATAATAAATTCATAGGATGTATAATCTATTCAATAAAATATTTAAACTGTTTCTATTGACTTAACTTTCACTGAAGGTTAATTTTAATATTTCCACTTTCTTCTGGAATATCTCCTTTTATTAACTCAAATGTAGAGTGCCCAAAACCAAATATATCACTTCCTCTCACAATAAGCCATTATTTAATAATTAACACAGAACTTTCAGAAGATCAAACTCTAGGCCTATCCTGTTCTCACTGCAAAAAGACCAAAGCCTAACAAGCCCTTCTTAAATTTTGACGAAAGTGTATTCCATAGTTGCAGATCTCATCTGACCTTATCCAAGTAACTCCACCATAAAGAAGAGAATGAAAAATGTAACAAAGGAGCAAGTTCAAGAAGGATCAAGTGCTAAAGACAAGTGAGGACAACAGGACTCAGGCATATCTCAAGGTTACAGTGTGGTAAGGATTAGGCTCCAAATGAAATTGCCACATAGACTTTGAAGTGATTTTGTAGAGAGAGATAAGAATAAGGGCTTCAGTAGGTTGGCTGAAGGAGTTCACTGTATAACACTATGATGACAGGTAAACTTGATGGTAGAAAGCCTATGAATATACTCAAGAGTTTAGAACCAATTAGAAGATACAAGCAAAGCACAGTTGCTCTAATATGACTGGATCCAAACAGTATTATAACTAGGTTAATGTTACAGCTCTTGAGAGTGTTAGGAGATAACACTGTTAGGAGAATAATAATAGTGATGATAATAATATATATTATAGCCAAACTTTTTACATGCCTAATATGTTGCAAGGCTGTAAGTACTTTATAATCATTCATTTAACCAATATTTATTGAACACCTAGTGTGTGCTTCTCAGCACAATACTAGTTGAGAATAGGGTGGTTAACAAGTCAGAGAAGATTCTTGTCGTATTGGGGTTTTTGTTTGTTTCAGGTGTAGCATTTAGTGATTCACCACTTAAATACAACTCCCAGTGCTCATCACAAGTGCCCTCCTTAATACCCACCACCCATCTAACCTATCTCCCTGATCACCTCCCCTCCACTAACTCTGTTTGTTCTCTATAGTTAAGAGACTTTTTTCTGGTTTGCCTTTTTCTTTCTTTCCCCCTATGTTCATCTGTTTTGTTTCTTAAATTCCACATGAGTGAAATTATATGGTATTTGTCTTTTTCTGACAGACTTACTTAGCATAGTACTCTCTAGCTCCATCGACATCATTGCAAATGGCAAGATTTCTTTCTTTTTGATGGCTGAGTAATATTCCATTGTGTATATATACCACATTATCCATTCATTAGTCGATGGATATTTGGGCTCTTTCCATAATTTGGCTATAGTTGACGATACTGCTATAAACATTCAGGTGTATGTATCCCTTCAAATCAGTATTTTTGGGTAAATACCTAGTAGTACAATTGCTGAGTCCTAGGGTAGTTCTATTTTTAACTTTTTGAGGAACCTCCATATTGTTTTCCAGAGTGGTTGCACCAGTTTGTATTCCTACCCACAGTGCAAGAGGGTTCCCCTTTCTCTGCATCTTTGCCAACATGTGTTGTTTCCTGTGTTAATTTTAGCCATTCTAACTGGTGTGAGGTGATAGCTCACTGCACTCTCGATTTGCCTTTCCCTGATGACAGGTGATGTTGAGCATCTTTTCATGTGTCTGTTAGCCATTTGGATGTCTTCTTTGGAAAAATGTCTATTCATGTCTTCTGCTCATTTCCTAACTGCGTTATTTACTTTTTGGGTTTTGAATTTGGGTAAGTTGTTTATAGATTTTGGATACTAGTCCTTTATCAGATATGTCATTTGCAAATACCTTCTCCCATTCCATAGGCTGCCTTTTAGTTTTGTGGATTGTTTCCCTCACTGTGCAGAAGCTTTTTATCTTGATGACGTTCCAATAGTTTTTTATTTTGATTACCTTGCTGCCAGAGACATGTCAGTAAGAAAATTGCTATAGCCTATGTCAAAGAGGTTACTGCCTGTGTTATCCTCTAGGATTTTCATTGTTTCAGGTCTCACATTTTAGATCTTTCATCCATTTTGAATTTATGTTTGTGTATGGTGTAGGAAAGTGGTCCAGTTTCATTCTTCTGCACGTTGCTGTCCAGTTTTCCTAACACCATTTTTGAAGAGATTTTTTTCCCATTGGGTATTCTTTCCTGCTTTGTTGAAGATTAGTTAACCATATATTTGTGGGTTCATTTCTGGGTTTTCTATTCTTTTTCATTGATCTCTGTGTCTGTTTTTGTGCCAGTACCATACTGGCTGAATTACTAGAGCTTTGTAATATAACTTGAACTCTGGAATTATGATGCCTCCAGCTTTGCTTTTCAAGATTGCTTTGGCTAACAAATTCTAGCTCTGTGAAAAATCTGGTGGTATTTTTATATGGATTGTAGTAAATGTGTAGATTGCTTTGAATAATATAGACATTTTAACAATATTTGTTCACCCAGTCCATGAGCATGGGATGTTTTTCCATTTCTCTGTGTCATCTTCACTTTATTTCATAAGTATTTTATAGTTTTTGGAGTACAGATCTTTTACCTCTTTGGTTAGATTTCTAAGTATCTTATGGTTTTTTGGTACACTTGTAAACGGGATTGATTTTTCAATTTATCATTCTGCTGCTTCATTATTGGTGTATAGAGATGCAACAGATTTCTGTACATTGATTTTGTATCCTGTGACTTTACTGAATTTGTGTATCAGTTCTAGTAAGGTTTTTTTTTTTTTGTGTGTGTGTGTGTGTGTGTGTGGTCTTTTGGATTTTCTACATAGAGTATCATGTCATCTGCAAATAGTGAAAGTTTGACTTCTTTACCCATTTGGATGCCTTTTATTTCTTTTTGTTGTCTAATTGCTGAAGCTAGAACTTCTAGCACTATGTTAAATAACAGTGGTGAGAGTGGACATCCCTGTCTTTTTCCTGACTGTGGAGGAAAAACTCTCAGTTTTTCCCCATAGACGATGATTATTAGCTGTGGGACTTTCATATGTGGCCTTTATGATGTTGAGGTATGTTCCCTCTATCCTTACTTTGTTGAGGGTTTTTATGATGAATGGATGTTGTACTTTGTCAAATGCTTTTACTGCATCTATTGAAATCATCATATGGTTCTTATCCTTTCTTTTATTAATGTGGTGTATCATGTTGATTGATCTGTGAATATGGAACCATCCTTGCAGTCATTGGACTTATTTTCTAGTGGATTTAATAAGTTATATAATGATTTCAACAATGTATCATAGGTAGTATTAAACCTATTTTTAAAATAAGGAAACCTAAGGAGCAGAGAAATTAAATAACTTTCTAAAAATCACAAGTGTAGAAAGGTGTCAGAGTTGGAAAATGAACCCAGATGGTCTGACTTCAAAGCCTTTATATTATGATCATGGTTAATTTTTCAAGGGCAATAATATATTTCTATGTGTGTATCAAGGAGTTCTTAAATTTTGAGGGGAAAAGAAAGGTCCCAATCACTACTCAAAAGGAAAACTTCTTCTTAGGCCCAAGACCAATTAGAGACATTTGTGATAGCCTGAATCTTAGAGTTCAACACCAAGAGCAATGCAAAATTACCTTTTGTAATTCTTGACTGAGAAAAAACAAATGTGTGGGATTTCCACAAATGGAATGTAGTGAGAAAGAAATAACTAACTACCCCTAATATCCAGGAACTGCTTTGACACTCACAGATAAGCTATGGTGTCTTCTATTTGGACATAATCTCACAAGGATATCCACTTCAGACACCTTGTACAACCCACAATGCCAAACATCTCCCTTTCAACTAAATGAATTAATGCTACTTCTTTACCAATTACATCTTTGCCTCTGCCCTAGTTTATGCTCCCCATAGATAAAATTTATTAATACCCAATCATAGCGTTGCCTTGATTTTTAGAACCACCAAGCCTAAAACCTCCACTTCCTCAGACTCTCCCCCAAATTACCAAACCAAAGCCCAAATCCCAAAATAAATTCTAACATCCTCTTACTGAGACACTCCACAGCTCCTTGTGGTACATGTTCTCTCTTGCTATGAGTGAGTAAAAGATCCAACTTGTTTAACTGCAGGTGTTCCTGCAGCCTTTGGCTGAAGAACACTGACAGTAGCATTAATGATAAGTAACTGCTGGTTTATTTCACCAATTATTGCCTATGCTATATGCAAAGTGATATTTTAGGTTTTAGGGAGTATTTGTGCAAAGGAGCTTATAATCCATTGAGGATACAAAATAAGTACACTAATGAGGCACAAAGTGCATGGATTTTAAGAAGATGCAAAGGTTATATTAAGGGAATCAGGACAACTTCATGAAGAGGTGTATTTTGATATTCATCTCAAAGTAGAGGAGGATTCCTGATTTCTACATGTGGAAATAAGAAAGAGGATATTAAGAACCAAGGTAAGTACTATATTTTGCTTTAAGCTACAACAACATTGTCAATAAAGCACTAAATGCTCTAGAAATATCAGCCTTATTTATTCCTCATAATATCCAAATTTTATGGATGAAATTGAGAGAAGTGAAATCACTTGCCCAAGATCACACAGCAAATAAGTGTTAGTGCTGTGATTCAAACCCAAGTTTGCCAGACTTCAGAGTCCATAAATCTTAACCGCTACAAAAGAGCAAGCCAGGCTTTGTAAGTAATGGCAACTCTGCCTCAATGTCCCCCAGTGTTGAAGTTACAGCTACAATTTAAGCCACTGGGCTCAGTCAATGATGTTAAAAGGAAGAAAGTGAGCCAAAAAAAGGTTTGAAGAAAAGGAAGAAAAAACATAATTGGTCACTGTGGATAAGAATATTGTTATTGCAATACCTAGGCATTTGAGTATATCAGTAAGCACAGTATTTTTTAAGGCAAATTATTCTACTGAATTTACACTGACCAGCTAAAGGTCCATCACAGGTGACCTAGTGATAATTAATGTTTACTCTGATTGGAGGGGCCCTACATAGGAGGAAAGGAACCCTGACGGATGGTAGTCAGGGGAACAATTTACTTCTGAAGGTAGTAAATATCAATAGGACTACAAAATGGTAGCCATGACACACATAAGAATTATATGAAAGAGAAAGATGGTGTAATTTCAGGACAAATAAATGGTTCAGAATCCTTTCAGTGTATAACAGGGTTTAATGCTGGAGAGAAAGTTTGTAAATGGTGTTCAATATTTAAGGAAATTTAATTTGTTAAATTTATAAACTAAATGAGCACTAAATCTCAAAAGAAATAAACATAAACGTTTACAAAAAATCCAAGTTGAATATAAAGTTTATAACTTTACTATTAAAAATTAAGACACAAGTCACTATGAGTATTACCCCTCCCTAATAAACACACATATAAGTGCCCTCAGACATTAAAACCCACTAACACTAGGGGTGCAATAGGTGACAGGAAAATTCAGCGTCTTTCCATCTTGTAAGGATTTTCTGTCCTTAGTGTGAGATGTCTTGAGACTGTACTATGAATTACATTAATTCAATTAGCATGAATTATATGACTAACTAGGCAAGTGTAGAAGACAATAAACTGGTACCTCATGGACTCCAGTAGGAGAAACCCAGGTGAAGAAATAGAACTGTGCACCTCACTCCAGAAATTCTATTAACCTTGTCCCAGTAATAATCCTCTCTCTTCCCCCATATGTAAATGCTCACATGACTTTTAAAGTAATCACTCCTTGCTTTTTTAAAATACAGTTTTATCACACAAATATGCATCCATAGTTACGATAGTTTAGTCTTGTCCATTAAAAAATGTTTGATGTGCTACTGGAAGTCAAAAGAAAGCTGGAACCATAATTATATTAGACAAACTAGATTTTAAACTAAAGACTGTAACAAGAGATGAAGAAGAGCATTATATAATAATTACAGGGCCTAACAATTTTAAGTGCTTATGCACCAAATTCAAGGCATCCAAATATATAAAACAATTAATCACAAATCTAAGCAATCTCATTAGTAAGAATGTGGTAATTGCAGGGGACTTTAATACTCCACTTACAACAATGGACATATCATCTAGATGGAAAACCAATAAAGAAACAATGGCCCTGAATGATACACTAGACCAGATAGACTTGACAGATATATTTAGAACTTTTCGTCCAAAAGCAGCAGAAAATACATTCTTCTTGAGTGCATGTGGAACATTCCTCAAGATAGATCACATACTGGTTCACAAAATAGCCCTCAATAAATACAAAAGAATTGAGATCACACTTTCAGATCACAATGCTATGAAACTTGAAATCCCCCCCAGGAAAAATTTTGGAAAACCTCCAAATGCATGGAGGTTAAAGAACATCATACTAAAGAACGAATGGGTCAACCAGGCTATTAAAGAATAAACTAAAAAATATATGGAAACAAATGAAAATGAAAACACAACAGTCCAAACCCTTTGGGATACAGCAAAGGTAGTCCTAAGAGGAAAATACATTGCAATCCAGGCCTATCTCAAGAAACAAGAAAAATCCCCAATACAAAATCTAACAGCACACTTAAAGGAACTAGAAGCAGAACAACAAAGAAACCCAAAACTCAGTAGAAGAAGAGAAATAATAAAGATCAGAGCAGAAATAAACAATATGGAATCCAAAAAAAACAGTAGAATGGATCAATGAAAGAGTTGTTTTTTTGAAAAAATAAACAAGACTGATAAACCCAAAGCCAGACTTCTCAAAAAGAAAAGAGAGAGGACCCAAATAGATAAAATTATGAATGAAAATGGATTTATCCACAACCAATCCCTCAGAAATACAAGCAATTATCAGAGAATGCATGAAAAATTATATGCCAACAAACTGGACAACCTGGAAGAAATGGACAAATTCCTAGACACCCACACACTACCAAAACTCAAACAGGAAGAAATAGAAAATTTGAACAGACCCATAACTAGTGAAGAAATTGAATCAGTTATCAAAAGTCTCCCAACAAAAAAGAGTCTTGGGCCAGATGGCTTCCCAGGGGAATTCTACCAGACATTTAAAGCAGAGTTAAACCTATCCTTCTCAAGCTGTTCCAAAAATAGAAATGGAAGGAAAACTTCTGGATTCATTCTATGAAGCCCTCATTACCTTGATTCCCAAACCAGACAGACACCCCACAAAAAAGGAGCATTACAGGCCAACATCCCTGATGAACATGGATGCAAAAATTCTCAACAAGATACTAGCAAATCAAATTCAACAGCATATAAAAAGAATTATTCACCATGATCAAATGGGATTCATTCCTGGGCTGCAGGGCTGGTTCAATACCCGCAAATCAATCAATGTGATACATCACATTAATAAAAGAAAGGATAAGAACCATATGATCCTGTCAATAGAGGTAAAAAAAGCATTTGACAAAATACAGCATTTTTTTTCTTAATAAAAACCCTCAAGAAAGTTGGGATAGAAGGAACATACTTGAACATCATAAAAGCCATATATGAAAAGCCCACAGCTAATATCATCCTCAATGGGGAAAAACTGAGAGCTCCCCCCTGAGATAAGGAACACAGTAGGGAAGTCCACTCTCACCACTGTTAGTTAACACAGTGTTGGAAGTCCTAGCATCAGCAATTAGACAACAAAATGAAATAAAAGGCATCAAAATTGGCAAAGAAGAAGTCAAACTCCACAGTGTGGAGGTTCCTCAAAAAATTAAAAATATATCTACCCTATGACCCAGCAATAGCACTGCTAGGAATTTACCCAAGGGATACAGGAATACTGATGCATAGGGGCACTTGTACCCCAATGTTTATAGCAGCATTTTCAACAATAGCAAATTATGGAAAAAGCCTAAATGTCCATCAACTGACAAATGGATAAAGAAGATGTGGTTTATATTTACAATGGAATACTACCTGGCAATGAGAACGAATGAAATCTGGCCATTTGCAGCAATGGGGATGGAACTGGAGGGTATTATGCTGAGTGAAATAAGTCAGTCAGAGAAGGACAGATAACATGTTTTCACTCATATGTGGATCTTGAGAAACTGAACAGAAGACCATTGGGGAGGAGAAGGGGAAAAAATAGTTACAAACAGAGAGGGAGGGAGGCAAACTGTAACAGATTCTTAAGGACTGAGAACAAACAGGATTGATGGAGGGTGGGGGAGAGGGGAAAGTGGGTGATAGGCATGGAGGAGGGCACTTGTTGGGATGAGCACTGGGTGTTGTATGGAAACCAATTTGACAATAAATTATATTAAAAAATAAATTAAAAAAAAAACAGAACAAAACAACAACAAAAACAAGAAAAAACCCAACTCATAGATAAAGAACAGATTGGTGGTTGCCAGAGGTGGGGGGGTGGGATAGATCAGTGAAATGGGTGAAATAAATTTCCAGTTATAAAATAAGTCATGGGTATGTAATGTACAGCATAGTGACTGATGAGGGAAAACGGGGCAAGCTCCCTTGGCAAAGTACAGGCTAACAGCAACCCCCACCCGACCCCCGCCCCAGCCTCCAACCCCAGGTGGGATACATGTGATATTCCTCAGACACTCCTGGCTACCCAAGAACAAAGGAAAGGAGTTTAAGTGCTTGCCATGGCGATGTGGGAAACTAAGGCCAAATGACAAATTAAATTCCCTTATTGCCTACAGTCCGTTGACAAGTCCTTGAAACAGGCAGAGTGATCTTCCTCTAGGAGCTCAGCTGCCTGGATGAGCTTTGCTACGGGCAAAAGGGAATCTTGGCTTAACATTATCCTTACCCCCCAGCATCCTATAAGCCTACTTCCTTTATCTCAACTGCCCCAAGATATATGCTGGCAATCACACTCCAAGCTTATGGCCCTCTGATATACATCTAAACGGTCTCGTGACTGAGGTTTTACTAAACAGCAATAAATAGCGTTTTCCTCACAACACTAGCCTGTTAAGGTCCTGGAAACCTTGCTTCCAAAATACGTTAGACATTTACTCTATCCCTAAACCCCTCCCAACCTGCAGGTATATAACCAGTTACCGTCACAACCCCAGTGCAGCTCTCTCTGCCCACGGATCCTGTCCTTGTGCTTTAATAAAATCACCTTTTTGCACCAAAGACTTTTCAAGAATTCTTTCTTGAGGCCATCAGCTCTGGAGCCCCACCATCACTCCAAAACACCATCACCTGTAGTAGGAAAGCTCTTCAGAGGACAAGGAAACACTTGCAGGTGAACACAGGAAGGGAAAGAATATATTTTGTGGACTATTCAGAAATACCTGGTCTAGGTGCAGGAGAAAGAACGTCTTGTGGCTCTGCCCATGCCATTCTTTCTGACTAAATGCCTTGTTACCTGTTCTCTGCCCGGTCTAAACCTTTCACAAGCAACTCTTTCCCACCTCCAAGAGTCTCTTCCTCCATCCACTTGGCCAGCATTTTCCTCTCCTCAGCCTCACAAAGTAACCTTCATTCTCAGTGTTCCTTTCGCCCCCCGGCCTTACCTAATAATGGTCGCATTTCCTCCTTTGACTATTATTTAGCTTTTTTTGTTCCTCTTATCCCACGCGGGGCAGGAGCTCTCTGGCAGCAGCTACCGAGGTCCTTTATAACTCCCCGTTGGCTCTAAAGAGCCGCCTTCCAGCCTTTGGGGTATAGGGCGGAAAAGCCACGGAACAGCTGCTCTCATTGGCTAACATTTGCTTTTCTCACCGCGCGCGGAGGCTCCTGGGAGGAGGTTTGAGGTGTTTTGTTTTGTTTTGTTTTGTTTTGTTTTGTTTTTTGTTTTGTTTTGTTCTTGCAGCGAAGCACCGCCCACTATAATTCCTGGGCTTGGCCACTATTGAGCTCGTGAGTTCCGGGTTTTCTAGGTCAGAGGGCGGGGCAGCCTGGGGAGGCTGTGCCCTCTCTCTGAATTAGGTTATCTGTGAACCATCATTTTAATTTGGATTCCTCTGGTATTCTGAGGGCCCCTCCACCTCCCTGGCGAGTCTTATGCCTGCATCCCTGTCAGGTCTGTTTGTGAACCTTCACTTCCGGAGGTGGGGAAGTTTGCGAATATTTGAAGAACGATTTTAGCAGATCCAGAAATGGAGGCTTTCCGAACACAAATATTCTACAGCAAGGGAAGAGGCAGGAGACTCATTACGTGGTCAGTATAGGACATGAACAGGACGAAGGTAGAATAAGCAGGGGAAATGTTGCTCACCTTGTTTTCTTTGGGATAGTACATAGTAGAATTGGTTTAGGTATACAGTCATAAATATAAATAAAAATAATATAAAGTTTTAAATAAATATTTAAGATAAAAAGTAAAGATAAAAATAAATATAAAATAAATATTTTGCTACACAGAATATTAAAAAAAGGGTAGTCAAGGGTTTGGATTTAATAAAATTAGTTTTTATTGCTTCATCAACGATATTTAAAGTAAAACTTTTCTTCCCTTTCTTTTCTAGAAGTATGTAGTGGTAAAGAATATAGTGTCTTCTAGTACAGTTTGGTGCCACTGCCTTGATTCATGCTTAAAGGCCAGCAGTTTTACCCACTATTGGTTTTGCACTATTGGAGTCAAGGTCAACACAGGTAAATAGTTTCTAAGGATTATTATGAAAAGTTTTGACCTCGTGATACTCCCCTGAAAGTCTTGACTTTCCCAGGGGTATAAGGACTACATTTTGAGAATCAGTGCCCTAGGGAACAGTAAGGCCTTTTCTTTTTCTCTCTAATCCTTCTCATGCAGAGAAGGTAGTACACTTTAGTGAATTATTCAGTATCTCCTTTTCATGTGTGTGTACAGTTGTCCATTCAATTACATGCAAACACCATATTCAATTTGCAACCCACAGAAGGGATTTTAGAAGCCATCTGGACCAATAATTGGTCATTTAAAAATGTTCCACTAACTAATGGCCTGAATGCCATGATTTGAGTCTTTGTTCCCCTTAATGTAATGTCTTGTATTTCTTTGTCTGCTTTTCAGGTTTGTTTCTTCCAGTTTTTTAAGTAGTTTGATTATGATGTGTCTGACTATAATTTTAAGTTCATCTGTTTGGGTTTTGCTGTGCTTTTTGGATCTGTGAATTTATACCTTTCACTAAATTTGGGTAATTTTCAACTATTTTATATGTATGTATGATTATGTATTTTTTCTGCTCCAGTCTCTTTCTCCTCTCCCTCTGAAACTTCTGTGACATGAATATTGTTCCTTTTGATATTGTCCTACAGGTCTCTAAGACTATTTTCAACTCATTTCATTTTTTTTCCTTGTTTATATTGAATACTTTTTTTATCTTCAAGCTCAGTGACTCTTTCTTCTGTTATCTCCATTCTGCTGAGTCCCTACAGTGTTGCTGTAGGATTATGTTATGCGGAATCTGCTACTGCTGCACAGTGGGGAGGAGGAGTTGCTCTGCCTCTTTATTGGCACTTCCCTGGAATAGAGTAGAAGGCTGAAATAGGGTTTGCCTTTCAGGGGCTACCTCACTGGTTGTGAGGAGGGGAAGGAGTGCTGCTAGTTTGAGGATAACCACCTGCAATAGGATAGGTAAAAATTGGAAAGATTCCATCCCATGGTCCTCCCTTTCTTATTTGCCAGTCCTATAGCTAGACAGAATAGAATTTTCTCCTTTTTTTTTTTTTTCTTCCTGTCTGGGCCATTGGAAGTTGTGGTTTTTAGGCTGCTCTAGCGTCCAGAATATATATGAGGCAAAAAAGAAAACTCAAGGAACTTGCAGCTACCGTGTCCCCTAAGTCCTGAGACCCTGAGCCAGTCTGCCTGCTTTTATCTGCTTTTTAGAGGCTTCTGGTAGTTTTATATATTTTAGTCCAAGGTTTTTATTTATAGGAGAGGTTGAATGGAAGTGATTATCTTATCTGGAAATAGAAGTCTCTTATCTCTGTTTTTATTAAAAAATAATCTTTGTTACTTTGATAGGTCAAAAATTATTACTTACTTTGTAATGTTATTATAGTCAAGGGAAGAGCTTGTTTTTTCACATATTAACCATTATTTTCATTTATATATTGCTTAATTTGGGGGTTTACTCTTAATTTTGAAATAACTCTGAGACTGTTTTGGCAGATTTTTCCTCAGTTTGCTTTTTCACTCTTGTCTTAATCCTTTAATGCACAAAACTTTTAGATTTTTATATAATCATGTCAGTATTTCCTCTGTGGTATCTTCCATTAATTTTATACTTAGAAAATATTTCTTCTTCCTAAAATCAGATAAATACATAAACTTCTTCCTGCTTTCATTTTATATGTTTAACTCTTTGGTCCATCTCAGTTTTATTAGTGTGTTGTTAAACATGAGTATTGTGCTTAAAAATTTTCAAGTTATTAACTATTGTATTCTATGTGTTTTTCTCATTAAAAGTTACTCCTACCTTGTTAAAGGTAAAGGTAGGTCTTTTAGCCACCTGGGTGGCTCAGTTGGTTAAGTGTCCAACTCTTGATTTCAGCTCAGGTCATGATCTTTCAGTTCGTGAGGTCGAGCGCCACACTGGGCTCTGTACTGACAGTGCAGAGTCTGCTTGGGATTCTCTCTCTTTCTGCTCTCTCTCTGCCTCTCCCCAGCTCGTGTGCTCTCTCAAAATAAATAATAATTTTTTAAAAAAACATTAAAAAAAAAGATATAAATTTTTTTTTCATTTGCCACCAGTGGAGAATGGGGACTGTGTATGGGGCCAGCATTGGCCCATGGTGAGGCACGGCCCAGGCCAGAGAAGCATATGTTGGGAGTGGACTGTGAAATGAGGTGGGGACATTATGTCTTGTTCTCTGCAGCTCAAAGTGCTAGTCCACATGAGTTGTGCCTACACACCATACAAAAATAGGCAGCAGGCTGGTTTTGGCCCATGGGCCACAGTTTTCCAACCTCTGCTCTAGCAACCTGGTGAAGGACCAGAGAACCAAACTGAAAGGGAAAACCCTTTCCTCCTGCAAAGTCTCTGCAGTACCCTTTACTTATAAAGCTTAACATCACGTCAGCTGGAAAAGGACAAATATTTAAAAGGCCCAGATCCATTTTCACATTCAGGTAACAAAAGCAATAATTTGGCAACTGGCATAACTAGTATGGTAGAAGGTATAGTGAGGAAAGGGGAATCTGAATTGCTTGCCCAAAGCTTTGATTAGTGAAATGATATAAGAGCTGGTGTGGCAATTTCTTTTTTTCTAAGTGGAAAATGAAAAATAGGAATCCTTGGTAGGCTTAATTGTGAGGTGCAGAGAATTCTTATTCCAAACTTTTCCTTCAGTACACCACTTACCTTGTCATCTGTAAATGTGAATAATATTATCCAGTTTTCAGTGCTGTTGAAAGAATTAGTGATAACTTCTACATAATACCTGATCCATAGGCCTTCAATAAAAAGTAGCTCTTCTTCCCTAGATGGATCAAAAGCTGAGAACAAGCCAAGAAGAAGAGTAGGATTAAAATAGAAAATTAGATGTAATTATTCCCAGGAAATGGAGAGGTAAGTGTTTTTGAAATGAAATATTTAGAACTGCAGGTTTGAAGGAAAAAATGGGGGAAATTATTCAGGATAATTCCAGGAAGTGTATTGTGAATTGTGAATGCAAATCAGTCTTGCTCTTGGTTGTATTCCTGAGCATGGGCATTTATTTACACCATTTAATTTGGAGGAAAGAAATTTTTAGTTAGTGAATTTGGACTCCCTGGAATTTTAGATTTGCCAAGATTAGGATAGAAATAAGGTTCCTTGTAGTGGTTATAGGTCTGAGATATTTCAATTTTCAGACTACAAGAGTTACATATCTATGGTAACTGATTTCTTACTCTGCCATTTTTTTGTGTTTCTGCTTTGGCTTCATTTATGCTGTAATTTGGGAATTGACAAAGGGGTTTGATGGCTGGGAGTTACTATAACAGAAATGAATGATGCCCAGCATGTAGTGTTATTCTGGGACTGCAGCTTATCTGTGTCTAGGGATGACCTAAGCCTCATATTGAAAGTAAAAATCCTTAGAGAAATGGGTTTTCAGTTTTGAGATTTAACTGACTATAGCAGAATGGTTCTTAGAGGTCCCACATTGTGGGATCATGGAAAGACTTAACTATTAATGATGCCTTGATGTAATTTATGAGAGATTTAATTTATATAGCACACCTTTGGGTGAGAAAAATAACTTGGGTAGGATTTTGCTAATACCAAAGCCCTTATTTCTCTCTTGTCATTTTTGGAGGGGTGAGTATAGATTTTATATTTGTGGGGAGGGGTGTGTTACACTAGGTGTTTAGAGCTTCCTGGGAGGAGTCAGGGAGACCAGATCTTATTTTTTATATAATTGCTGAGAGATTTTCCTGTTCCTCCAGTAAGATCACCTGAATCTAGATTGTCTAGACTCTCTTATGAACAATTATGCTGAGGATTAGAAGGATGAATGCCCAATTGCTAGTCTGTTTCCATGCTTTTATGGAATCTTGATATTTTATTTTTGCATTCGTTTGTGTGAACTACTTTAGTCCTCCCAAAAGCCATGAGTGGACTGGTGGGTTTATTTGCTGAAATGACTGTTGTGCCAGGCACATAGCAGTAGTTCAGGAGAGAAAAGGAGTCTTTTGGGGAAAAACAACTAACTAACAGTTTAAGGTCAGTGGGGGAGTTATAATAGATTATTGAACAGGTTAATGTCATTTGGTTTTGGGAGAGATAAATTGAGTCAATCCAAGATACTTGAGTGAGACCTAGAACCTTGGGGCCGCAGGCCTGTGGATCAAGGAGGGACAGTGAGGTATAGATTGAAGTTAGATCAGAGTGTGCTACTAAATTTTGCTGTACCCTTACATGGAGTTATCCTTAATGAAGTCAGAGCTGCATAACTCTATGTGAGGGAGTGAGATTAATGAAATCTGATGTTCTAGAATTTTGTAAGTAATTAAAGGTAGCCCTGTCTAAGGCAACCAAGTTCCTCTGGAGACCTCACAGAATCATGACCATCATAGAAGAGTCTTGTTACCAACAGAGAACAATATGATCTTACTCTGGAACTTGAAGCAGAAGGATTTAGGCTAAACGTTATTCCCAAGTATCCTTTTTTCTCCTCTGCCCCCACCCCCTTAACTCCAAAGCTTCCAGAAATTAAGAGCTATTGATCTTTTTCACAACAGGGTGGTGCTAGGTGGTAACTTCTGGTTTGTAATCATAGACCATTAAAATTGGAAAAGATGGTTCAGTTTTGTCTTTCTGGAGCTGGAGTTGGTGTCTCCTAATTAGAGGTATGATGCTGGTTTGTAGTGAATCTTTTCCTAATGAAATCTTTTTCCTAATGCATTCTATTTTTTTTTTTTTGAAATGTCTTTTTGTTTTGGGGCATCAGAATAAGAGGGCTGGCAAGTAGATTTATTCCAAAGAGGAACAAAGTAACTCCAAGGGATTGGTGCTATAGAAAGTTTCTGTCAGCTAGCTGGCTTTCTTAACCTCTGAACCAGCTGAGTGGTAGTAAGGCATTTGTTTCCTACCTCTCATTTTTGTTTTTCCTCTATTACTTAGAGTATATTTATACAGAAATCTATGTATAAATGAATGGTTATATATAAGTGAAAATGTTTTATTTTATTTTGCTTTCATATATTTCTTTTCCTTTAATTTCACCCTCTCCCAAAGGTTTCTATTTGGCCTTTTTTCTCTTCACTGGGGTATCAATAAACATGGTTGATTTGGTTCTTGTCTTTCTCTCATGATGATACCATTGTGTGCAGCCAACCTATTTTTACCTGGAGCCAGTTGATATGAAGGTCAGACTTTGTTTACCTTCCTCTTATTCTCAAAGCAAACAGTTTTGCCCTTTTATCTCTAGTGGTTGCCCCATCCTATGGCCACTGACCTCTGTAAACAGGAAGTATAGCCAGACCAAGAGACTACACGAATGAGAGAAATCCTGCTCCATGTGGCTCTGCCTCTCCATCTGGCAGCTCTTCATTCATGCATTGTCCCTGTGCTGATGTGTTACTCTCCTGTTCTTAGAGATCCACAGTACCCTGCTCTAATTTAAAGACTGGGAGAAGGTACAATGAGTGCTGGTAGATCCTTTTGATTCTGAGCTGTAATTGTGGAGACAAACTTCCTCTTGCTTTGTAGTGGAGATACATAAAGGTGTGGGGAGGGTCAACCTTGGAGAAAAGGAAACCTAGCTCAGTAGTTAGTAACTCAGGCATTAGAATTCAGTAGACTTAGGCATGAATCCACACTCTACCACTTACTGCTGTGTGACTACTTATAGCTGTGTCATTTTTATGTTATGTCCTTCACACCTTGGCCCTAACCTACCTTTCCAATCTAATCTCTTGCCTCTCCTGTTCTGTCTCCTCCCCACTCCCTCTAAGGGTTGTTTTATAACCAGATGGGACTACCTAGGAGCTTGTTGGAAAGATAAAACCTCTGGCCTCATTCCAGACCTAATGTACTGGAATCTGTACTTTCTGAAGTACACATTAAAGTTTAAGAAGCACTGGTCTAAGCTACTTTCTAGCACTTTTATTCCTGGGAGAAACTATGTCACAGTCTAGCCTGTGACTGCTGGGTATATGTGAATGTCCTTTGGAGAAGTAGGATATGTTTTGCAATTTGAAGTGTTCTCTGAATAATTCCCAACTAAACTGTGTCCAAAATAATAAGTCCTTGAGCATCTAGCTTCCTTTTCAACCCTTTGAGATTCATCCTGCTCCTTTCTCCAGATTTTCTGGGAGTTTCCTTTGAATCCAGAGAAAGTCTCCTCACCAGAGAGGAGCTTACACAGACTCAATTAAATGCCTGCTGTGTTTAATAAAGAATAATGTTGAGTGCAGCATGGACCATAGAAATTCAAAGGCTATTTGGCTCTCAGGGACCTTTTAATTTAGTTGGAAAGACATAAACATTCAGGGTAAAGTTAATGTTATGCCTTATATTTGGGTAGTCCTTTGTCATCTACCATCACCTCTTCTGAATTTTTGTAATAATTCTGTGATGTTGGTAGGAACGTATTATTGGCTTTTTTTTTTTAAGATAAAAAAGTCAGATCCAAGGATATGGAGGGATTTAGCAATGCCACATGGCTGTTCAAGAGCTGGGGTATGTGTCTATGTCTTACAGCTCTGAGTCTAGGCTGTTTTCTTGTTAAAACTATTGTGCCTCATTGTATCCTCTAGTACTGAATTAATTTAAAATAAAGAAAATGCAGTATAGCATTGCAAAATTTTAATGTGGTAGTTGAGAGAAATCATTTGACCAAAAGAATATGAGGGGGCTTCAGTGAAAAAGGTATTTTGCAGGACTCTGAAAGATGAGCAGGCATACTGGGCAGAGAAAAGGGGTGGGCAATCTAAGAAGAAGGACAAGAGGCAGAAAAGCAAAGTCTGCTCAAAGAATAATGATTATACCAGAGTTCTTAGGCTATTTGTAAACTGGACTGTTCCAATCCAACCGAATGAGGCATCTGAATTTCAGATGTAGGAATCATTGTTTAGGGTAGTGGTTTATTGGTGCCTTCTTTCCTTCATATTCTTGCATAGAATCCACCGTGTCATGAGACACATCAGGGAGGCATGACCATAGATCTCTAACTGGTGGGCGGAAAAGGTCGGAGTTTCTAGGTCGGGGGTTGTTTGCTAGACTACCACATTCTTTTTTTAAAGGCATCATATGATCTGTTTTAGATAGTTGGGGGCAGCTTCTTTCACCTTAGGGAAATGTGGGTCAATGGTATTCAGGACCACGGAAAAATAGTGACCTTAAGTAAATGGTTGAGATCAAGGTCAAGAAGTGGTAGCACAATAAGGGGCGGGGCGAACACACCCTGGGATCATAAGGGTGATTCTTATGGGTGCAGAGGCGCTGAGGATCTGGATTGGTTTAGACCTAGAAGAAAGTTAAGTCTGATTGGACACCCTACCTGGGTGGCTGCTCCCTAACCAGGACCTGAACATCTCTGTGGGGCCTTGCCATTGTGACGTGGTCCTGCCAGTCTCAGCTTTAGCTCCCGCCTTGGCTGGGGAGGCCCAGAGCAGTGGCCCCGCGGAAGCGGGAGCGGGGCCATGGCTGAGGTGCCTGGGCCCACTGGTGAATCCAAAGGCACTGAAGTTAAAACCCAGCAGGCCATGGAAAAAACCCTCAGGGCACCGCCAAGGCGAGGTCCACCCTCGGTGCTCAAAGTGTCCCAGTTGTTGCTCCGAGCCATCACAGCACACAAAGGGCTGACTCTGGCCACTCTCAAGAAGGAGCTCGGAAATGCTGGCTACGAAGTGCGCCGGAAGTGCCGACACTCAGGCGAAGCACCCAGGTCAGATGTTAAGGGCACGCTTCTCCGAGTCAGCGGTAGCGATGCCTCCGGCTACTTCAGGGTTTGGAAGAGTCCAAAGCCGAAGAGAAAGCCTGGACGCCTGAGGTTGGAGGGGGGCGTGCGCTCTTCGAGGAGGACTCCTCCTAGGCCACGGAGCCCACGGAGGCGCAGCACGCATCGCAGGGCGGCCAAGAAGGCCAGGGAATTATGGAGACGGAGCACGAAGGGAAACACGAGGATGAGGAAGGTCAGGCCACGAGCCAAGGACTCGGTGCGTTCCAAAGCCAAGGAGGGAGCAAGGGCCAAGGTGATGAATCAGGGGAGAGGTCGGACCATGAAGGAAGACATCAGGCCTAGGACCCGAGAGAAGAGGCCAAGCTCGAAGCCCAGGGAAGAGAAGCAGCAGGACCAGGAGACGTTAGTAAAACGCACTATCCAGAAGACATCCTTGGTTAAAAGTGACCTAAATTTTAGCGGTCAGGGGAAGACCCATGCATGACCCAAGGGCTGTTCGCACAAAGACTTCTACTAAAGCTTAAAGTCCTCCGTATGCAGCCGGGAGCCTGTAGTGTGGGAGCAATTTCCCTTCCTCCAGGCACAGATGCCTTTCCCCTTAGGCTCTAATGAGAGCAGCTCTCACACACTGAAGTGGACAAAACTATACACAAGACCTTTCCACTACATTGTGTCTGTTTCGTCTTTGCTGTACCAGGAAGGGTAAGGGTGGGTGGTGAGGTGAGACCTATAGCAGAGGCATATGGAGTGAAGAGACAAGGAGATGTTGGGATTCTGTTCCTGCTTCAGGACCTGGGAAAATGCCTTTCAGAAGGAAAAAAGAAAATAGGTAGAAGAAAAGCGGCAACTTGACGAGATTAGATAGAAGTACTGAATTAACGTTAGACACCCTATCAAATCCAAATTGAGTTTTGGGGAGAAGGGTATGTAAAGAGCAAAGTGGGGGGCATCGTTGGGACAAGAAAATAGACAACCTTTAAGTTGAGTGGTCTCACTGATCCAAAGTGTTCTTAACTGAAATTCCTTTTAGGAAAAAGGCCCTTCTCCCAAAATTGTAATGGGTTTATAGTTTTTGCTTGACTTGATAATCTTAACTTTAAAACTTTGTCTTATATGTTAATCTTCACTTAAAGGAGAGTGTGAAAGCATCTAGCACAGGGTAGGTGCTCATTACTGAGATTTTAATGAGTATAAATAATTTGTGATTATGTAATAATGACTATAGCAGAAAACTATACAGGATCAGTACTTAATGAGACCAGGATTCTAGTCAAAGTTCTGCCACTCTGACCTTGGCTGAGTTGTTACTTACCTGTTCATAGCTTGGTTTTCCTTCTCTGTAAAAAAAGAGTTGCAATTGGGCTAGGATGATTTTAAGTGTTAGTAAAATAAGAAGTACTTAAAATATCATGACATAGGCTTTTCTTGCCAAAATTCAGTAAAGGAGTTATCAACTGGGAAAGCACTAACTATAAGAGAGGATATTATCAAGATTTATGAATGCAAAACAAGCAACAAAGATTTATAGAATGCTTATCAGAAGTATAAGATGGGGAAGGCTAATGAATAGCTAAGTCTTTTGCTTTTCTTAAAAAAAAAACAGGCATTGAACACTATATATCAAATATGGGGCAAATGTATGATTTCTTTTAGTTCTGAAAGCAAAGGTTAAGAGCAGCATGGGAGTAGTTCTCATGCCATAGGTCATGACAGGACACGGAAGTGGTCCCTAGGGAAGTAAATATCAAAGTTGCTGGTTCAGGGAAATGACGCTGTTTCCAACTGAAGCCAAACAAATAGGGGAAAGGGAACAACTGGGAAGGTGCTTTTTATTCTTGAAAAGAGGTGAGAATGATCGTTGGAGGTGGGAAGGTGTTGGGACAACCTGGGGAGCTTTTTCAGAGTGTACCTGACCAAGCTTTTGCCAAGAGTCTGATATCACCTACAAGGGGGAACAGAGTATGTGTATTTACAAAAAACAAAACAAAACAAAACAAAACAACCACACAAGAAGAAAAGAAAGCTTAGTGATGCTAATAATCACCCTCTCACACCCTTAAATAAGAATTACCACTTTAAACCTATGCAAAGCTAATAGTAAAATGCTTGAAGTATATCTCATCTATAGATGATTTGAACTTTGAAATTTCCCCCTGCTGTAATTAGGTTGTGTTCTTGAATTGTCTGTGAGTAGCAGAATGAAGCAAACGGAATCAGAGAATAGGGAGCCATCTGAAAAGAGGCTGTGAAAAACATTGTCTATTGAACACAATTAGAACAAAGTTAATCAGATGTCCTTGTGATAGCCAGATGTATTGCCCCTTTATAGTCCTGGGAGGTTTTATTATTTCATTTTTATTTTAGAGAAAGTGTGAATCAGGGAGAGGCAGAGAGAGGGGGAGAGAATCCCAAGGAGGCTCCACACTGTCAGTGTGGAGCTTGATGCGGGGCTCAAACCCACAAACCATGAGATCATAACCTGAGCCGAAGTTGAGTGCTTAACTGACTGAGCCACCCAGATGCCCCTATAGTCCTGGCAAGTTTTTACCTAAAGAATCAGATGATCTAGAACTAGATGCCTTTTCTCCTAAGATGGGATGCAAAACAGGGGCAAACATTTTTCTAGATTTCCTAAGAACCATCCCAGTTCTGTTTGTATTGTGATGATTTCATTTAAGCAAATTTCCATCTATTCAGTCAGTACATTTATTGAATTTATTAAGTGTCAGATCCTGACTGTAATAGCTATCAATGGTCACTACAGATTATTTTTCATTCATAAGCTTTTGGGTGGCTGTACTCCAATGAAATATAAGAAATGACTTTACTCATTGGCAAGCTATCCAGATTATCTAGATTATAATGCTAGCTGGGTACTTCTGTGAAAGGAATTCCCAAGAATAGGTAATCTCATCCCAAGTGTTCACTAATAACTAAATGCCTACAAGATTCTGGGTGCTTTGCTGAATAAAGATGGATAAAGCATAATCCCCACTTCTCACTGCTCACACTCTAGTGCCATATTTGGGTATTTAACTTTAGTCAGAGCAAATGGAACATCCCTGACCTCAATTCTTTGCTTTCAACTGCCTAGTCGATGATGATGATCAGAAAATTGTTGGACTTTAGAGTTGTAACAAAGCTTAGATGCCCTTTAGCAACAACTATTCAATGGTTGTTGATAAAACAGTTAACAAAAAATACAAATGGCCTTTAAAAATATGAAAAAGATACAATTTTACTCATAAGAGAGATGCACATTAAAACAATAAGATAACATTTTTAATCAATTCAAAGGTTTTGAGAACCTACTCCATTGGTAAGGCTGTGGGGGAACAGGCACTCACAACACTAGTGAGAGTGTAAATGGAGGGAATTTCCCTTTTACAATTACAAATGCAAATATCCTTTGACCCAGCGGAACCACTTTATCTTTTAGATGTAAATGCATTTGTGAAAAGACTTATGTCCAACGTATTCAGTACAGCACTGCAGTAACAGAAAAGGAAATAATCTAAATTTTACCAGGGGCCTGGTTAAACTGAAGCTTCCATAAAGTGAAATAGCATGCAGCTGTAAAAAGGGGGGATTCTCTATGTATTATGACAAGCTCCCAAAGATATGTTAAGTGAAAAAACAATTTGGGACATTGAGTATACCATACTACCTTTTGTGTAAAATGGAGGAAAATATACCTCTTTGTAATTGTATAAAATTCTGGCAAGATACACACAAAAAAAAACTAACTGCTTCTCTACTGTGAGGGGAACGTGATGGGAACGGTAGAGGATATGTAGAAATGAGACTCTTTACTATATCTTTTTTTTTTTTTTGGATTTGTTTTCGGAATCAAGTAAATTGTAACTTGTTCAAAAATAAAGTAGAAAATTCCATGTAGTTGTTATAGTTTTTTCATTTATAAGATGGTTTGTACTTTTGCATGCATTATTTCATTTCATTTTCACCTCAGTCTCTTAGATCTTAAGTGAAAAAGCTAATGTTTAGAAAATGTGCACTTTAGAAATTGACTTTTAACTGTGAATCCAGTGCTCTCTTGTCTACAATTATTGATGTCAGATGGGGCCACATCATCTACTCAGTAACTCTCCAAGATATCTTTTCGATGTAGGTAAAGATCAGAAGTTAGGATTCACTTCTACATTGAGTGTTTTGGTAACTTAGAGGATTTTTGTGGGGGAGGGTGTTCTTAAACACATTGTGGGGTTTTCAGAACATGCAAGCATCTCCATTTGTCAGTGGTCTCAAAGCAGTAGCTCTCTCCTGTCCCCGCTCCTCTGGGGAGCTCTGAAATGGCAAGGCAGCGTGGTTGGGCTAGAAATGCCTAGCAAGGACAAGAAGACATTCTGGGAAATTAATGTAGGGGCACCATGTCAGAAAGGGAGTTTGAAAAAGAGAAAAGCCAAAGGATTTGGAAGAGAGGAACTGAAGACTGGGGTGGGGGGTTCAGCATGAGGCCGTGGATGGGGCTGGGAAAGGCACTGATAGAGGGGAGTAAGGAGAGGAAGTCAGGATTCCAATAGACCACTGGAGCCGGCAGAAAGAACAGGGCCCTCAGTGAACAATCACAGCTGGGTTTCTCCTCCCCCTGTTGTCAATTCCTTCCTTCCTCCTTTTCTGGTCAGGAGAAAGACCAGACTTGTCAAGAGTATTACTCCAAGTGACAGTGGGAAGTTAAGAGTGAACATAAGAAAATAGGGAAACCTGAAGCACTGAGGTAGGTGCCAAAACAGTCTGGCTGGTGTTCAGAAAGCTGCAGAGGCAGATTGTCCCCTAAACAGTAGGCTTGAAGCTCCATTAAGGCAACTCCCACGGAGGAAGAGCAAAGCCTTTGGGATGCACTCAAGGCCTGGGAAACAGCTCCTTCCCTTCTTCCCCATGTCCCATGAAGCTCCATAGGTGGGAGGTTGTGTCAGTGGATCAGAGGCTAGTGGTGTCCATGCCAGCTTCCCATGTTTACTCCCACACGAACTTTATTCTCTTACCTTATTCTCTTGATCCCCTTTGCCATATGCTCATCCTCTTTATCCACAAGGGTGAGTATGTCTGGTGGACCCAGTTCCTGCCTAACCCCATCTGTGCATGCCTCCTCTGGCTCCCCCCACCAAATCTCCAATTACTGTAAATTTGCCTAGGGGGTCAATTCATAGTCACCATCATCACCTCAGTTTCCAGACTTGGGTTCAGCACTTTAAGGGTCTCCCAAGAGCAGGGTCAGCACTTGAATGACCCTGAGATGGAGGGCCTTCTTATATTTGCTCCCTAGACCCTTACCTGCCTTACTCTAGGCCCAGTCCTGCTCAGCAATCTCCTTTTCCCAGCTCCAGGTTGGGTGAAGACCAGAGGAGGGACATCTGGAAGCCAGGACACCAAGAGAGAGATGGGGAGGCCTAATTTGTGGCATCTCAAGGTTTATGTTTTTGGGAGAAGCAGTGAAGGGGCTCACGCATGACTGTGTGACTCCTCCCAGAGCTGTCTGGTGTCTCCCACTCTGTTGCAGTCTTTTGATCATGAGAGAAGAGCTGAGAATGGAGGGAAGAGTAGAGGAGAGGACTGAGAGAGGAAATCAGTGACACAGCCAATAAGACCTTTATTCAACTGACAGGGACCATAGGGAGCATATTAGAGACCCCTAAGGATACAGACAAAGGTCCCCAGTGGGTAACCCATGGGAAATTCACAGTCCATCAGAGGGAATCAAGTCAGACAAGAGCTAGAAATCCAGCAGGCACAGAGCAGTTGGGTTGGATGGCAAGTGGGCATACACTCCCAAAACTTCCTGGAAGAGTGTGCCTTGGTGTGCAGTATCATGAGACATGGCAGGAAAGTGGTGCCAGGGGAGGGCTCAGTTGAGGAACATGCTGAGTACAGGGACCATGGTCACACTTGATTTCCCAGGCCTGGAAGAGCCGGTGCCTGGCACATAGTGAGATTGCCAAAAATGGCTTATAAAATTGAGAGGGATTCTCAGGAGCCACAAAAGACAGGAAGAGATTGAGTAAATTAGAGTAGCAAAAAGTAGAAACCCACTTTGGAAGCTAAATCTAGGGAAGAAGAGCCTGTAGGGAATGGAGTGTAGGGCCTGGACTTGGCAGTATGGACAACCTCTTAGCCAGGTTAGGATGTGGGGAAGGGTGAGAGAGAGAAAGAGAGGCAGGGTGGTAAGATGGCAGCTGAGCTGCTAGAGCCAAGCCAAGGACTGGAGGGAAGAAAGTGGGAAGTATGAGTACTTGACCCCGCTTTGTAGGCTTACAGCTGACAAACTGGACAGCAGGCAGAGGGATGGAGGGGCTCACGGTGGAACGGAACTAGCTAGAAGCCTAAAGACAATAACTATGATGGAAAGAGAAGGATAGGGATTGGGAAGAACATATATCCTTAGGAAGGTGAAGTATTCCCCAGGCAAAACAAAACGAAAAGCTACTAAACCAAACCAACTGAAAAAGAGAAATGGGAGTGAAGAATGGAGGAGCTCCATTTATTGGGAAAATGAGGGCAGTAACTGGAAAAGCAAGAGAGAGAGACCCTGAAGACTGGAGTTGAAGAAAACTGTAGCCAAGCTTCTCCACCTTGGGGAGAGGAGCTGATCACCTCCAAAGAGACGTAGGTTCACTCCAACCTTTTGACCTTGGAGAGCCCCACAGGAGTGGTCATTTTAGTTCAGTCTGTCCTCATGAGTTTGGTTAGAAGAGGAGCTAGAGGTAACAGGACCAGGGCCTGCAAGACAGGCCCCTTCTTGCAGCCTGAATTGGACAGAATCTTCAAGCAGGAAATGCATTTTTGACACAGGTGCCATGGCTTAATTGATTACAACTCTACCTGGTAAACAGAGTCTGGGTTCAAATCTCACTTCTGTCACATATTACTAAATGAGCCTGGTTCTTTCTTGTGTCCTGGGGACTCTCCAGTACTTCTGTTGCCCTTGTCCACAGGGTATGCCAATTCATGGTTAGAAATCCCTTGCATGGTACCTCATTGGTCTCCAATGCAATTGTGAGGTTGGAAAACTTGGTTCCTTAAGGGCTTGGGAGAGCTGGCCATACCCTCTATCCTGTGCTAAATATCCACCTTGCAAGCCTCCAGGGCAACTTATTAGGCCTGGAGAAGGACCACTAACTAGCAAAGGAGGACCATTTCCTTGGATGTTAGTTTTTCAGTTTTACATTGGATTTCCTTTCTTTGAGGTATCTTCTCCTTTTTATCCTTTCAGATTTCTGAACCCGTGAATCCTCAGGGCCCATTTTAGAAGCTCTAGCCCCAGTAAGTCACGGCACATTGGTAGTTGCCCCCCGCCCCCAAACACACAATTTCTAAAATTGTTGCCTAACCCAGTCCTTTCACCGATTTAAGGGTGCGGGAAGACCTTGGGACTCAAGGGAACCAGAAATGAAGAGAAACTAGCCTGGAGAGGTTGCAGAAAATAAATCTGGCAGCAGGGGTTTAAAGATTTCCCTCCCTTTCTCCCCATTTGAAGAGGGTGAGGTACCACTGATTGAAGTGGAACTTGAATCTCCTAGCCAGTGATTCTCAAACTTTAGTATACATCAGATATTCTCGAAGGCAAGTGAAGACCGATTGCTGGGCTCCACTCCCAGAGTGTCTGATTCAGTTTGTTTGGGATGGAGCCTGAGAATTTGCATTTCTAAAACAAGTTCCCAGGTGATGTCCATGTTGCTGGTTCAGAGACCACCTTTTGAGACCCAAGGCCTAATATAGCACTCCAGGAATAGAAGGAAATTTTGCCAGCTCAGGATCTCTAAGGGGTATATGGGAATAGATTTCACTTTTCTGTTACTGCCCAGCTCCACTCACCCCCATCCAGTGCATTCATCTGAATAGGAATGGAAAGAACATATCTTCTGGCATCTCTGGTTCTGAGTCAGGGCTCACCTTGCCCTTGATGGAAATAAGGAAACAGTGGTTTGAGTGCAGAAGTGCTGGAAAGAAAAGGACTTTGTCACAAATTATCACCCCTTTAGCTCCCGGAAGGAGCTAAACAAGGGAAAACTTTTTCTTTCCACTTCTACTATCAGAGCTAAGGCTTAAAATGTAAATGACTCTGGGAAAAGCTAATACTTTGAGTTATTTCCTCCAGTGTAAGGGATTCTTTGAAGACATACTTTGATGGAATAGAAAGGGGAGGACACTTGGGCCCTGAACAGGGTAGAGGCACCACAGAAAGAAAAGGTGACAGGTTTCTGAAGATGGACTTCCCCATTTTACATTTGCCCAGAGAGAACACAGAGACAGTTTTTTTATTTAAAGGGGATGGGTGGACACGTGGCAAAGCAAGTTGGGAGAAAGATGGGAGTTTGAGACTGATTCCCTATGGGACAAATCATTCAAATCTATTCACCCATCTGATGGCTGTTGCTTATTTTATTTTTCATCCAAGGAAAGTGGTGTTGGACCGAGGTAGAGAAGACAGTGGTATACCAGAAATGCCCTAAGATGTCCTTTCTGCAGAAGGCCCTTAGACTCCATGATGCCTTTCATTTGGGTATTACGACTGCCCCCACACTTTGGGGGCTTCGCTTACTCTCCTTACATTTACTAAAACAGATCAAAGGCTGGAGGTTAACATTTGGTTATTAAGAGGTGTAATCTGATAGTACAGGGAGTCACCTCCCACAGGTCTTTAAAACAAAGTTTGTGAGGAGCTGGATTTGTTAGCATGTCATCGTTTTAAAAAATATAAGTAGAATGTAAGCAATACTCTTGTAGTCATTAAAGACTAGACTCTGTCTTTATCCCCTATTGCCTCTGATATCTTAGTCCTTAAAATATTTAGCGATCCTTGCCCTGTAATTCTTGACACAAATATATAATGACCATACTGGGTCAGGGTAACTCCCTATGATCCCAGATTAGTGATTCCACGGATAGGCTCTGAACCTGCTAAATGTATATATAAAGCAGAGTGAATTGCTAATGTCTATTATTCTCAAAAAGTGAGTTTCTGGTTATCAGATTCTCAAAAGGGTCTATGATCTAAAACAGGTTCTGAACCATTGCTTACATAGAGCTGATCTACATTAATGAATGAGGTGTAGTGGGAGGGTAAAAGAAATGGTATAGCCCAGTTTTACCACTGGAATCCAATACTCTCCTAGTCCCTGGGGTATCTCCTAATACTAATCCTAAAATGTTCCTTTCTCTGAGGACTTTATAAAGGGCTGGTCATTTTGCTCTATTACTAGGAATGTAAGCAAGAACAGTACATTCCAAGCAAAGAAGGAAGGCTGCTCTGAGCAGCAGAAGGGAGGCAGGGGCTCGGCTGCTCAACTCATATACACTCTAAGAAGCCAAGTCAACAAAATGGCCCTATTTTCAGCTCCATCTGGGTCCAGAACTCTGAAGAGCTGTGATTCACCCAGTTTTTCCTAAGCAAATGAGACAGTCATTAAACTAGATCGTTGCAGCTTACTTCCTCTTGCCTCTCTAGTTAATTCCACCAATTGTGGTTGAGAAATAAGTTAAGGACAAACCAGAGTCTAAGCATTAAAGAGAAACTACCCCACTTTCATCCACTTTGCTCCTTTCTCTCCCTAACCCCAAACTGCTCTTTCATACAAGATCATTTTTAAATTATAAGCTTGGTATTAACACATTATCAATAAAGCAAAACAATGACCAACTTATCAACCAACAGATGCTAGAATACTTATGTAAGTCCTGGAGTTAAGAGTCTTAGTGTGGATACCTGTCCAGAATTGGGAAGAAAACCCAATGCATTACCCTGCATCAGCTGAAAAGCTAAACCATAGCCATTTCCCTCAAGTTCTGTTTCTGGGAGAATGAGATCCCCAAGAAAAACTGTCTCCTTGATGAGGCAATCAAGGTCAGATAAGAATGATGACAACAACCTGCAAGCACTGTGATTCCTGCCCTAATTTCCCAGCACTAAAACAAGACAAAGAAACCCACTAAGCACGAAGCTTCTATATGCAACTTACTTGAAATCAACAAGAAACAGCTCACCTCACTGAGGATGGGTCTTTCTTTCTCCTCCCAGGCCAAAAGAATCTGTGGCCGGGAGAGTCAGACCTAGACATACATATCCACGTTTGTCTTGATCTTACTAATACTGGGGAAGACATTATATCTCAACTCCCAAAACTTAACCCATCACTTAACCCTTTCCATGAGGGCTCTCTTAATTGCTCAGCTTACTTCCTATCTTGAAACAAAACAAAAACTCCCATACAATCCCTACTACCCTCATCCCCAGAAAACAGCCCCTAGAAAATCTAGCTTGTACAGTTTGCACTTTGCATGCTCTCTGAATTCAAAGACCCTGCACACAGATACACATAGACACATAAAGACACAGATAAGAGAAGAGGGGTCTGTTCAAGGGGATAAAGTTTTTTCTTCCGTGTGGGCCTGGGTTACTTGCGGGTATAAGTCCATCTCTTAGCATTGTATGTAGGGTGATCTCTCAGCTGGATATATGTATGAAGAGGATGAAGAGAGTAGGAATAGGGGGTGAAAAGGTTCTTGTTTCTATTTTTCAGGAGGTAGGGGTAAGAGGTGTGGATGTATATTTCGATGATCTGGTTAAGGGTGATGGACCCACACAGGAATGAGGTCTGCCCCTCAGCTTTCATTTGGATAAAAAAAGGGGGACTCTGGGTACCTGATCACTATTTCTTTCCTGTTTCCTCATTACTCTCTAACCCAGTGTTCACCAGTGTGTTTCATGGAGTCACCAGTTCTGTGGGATGTAAGATAGAAAGGATACTGAGGTCAAATAAATTTAGGAAACACTGCATTAAAAGAGGCTTAACAATTCCCTGTACCCAGAAAGTTCTCAGAGTCTTTAATATGCTAATATGGTCTTTCTCTCTATATATAGAGAGGATATAATAGTTACAGTATACAAAGGTGGTACTCAAATATTTAACTGGGATAGCATAGGCTCCAACCACTCGGCTTGGACCTCAGTAATAAACTCCCTTGAGAATGGGCTCAGGCTGAATATCAGCCCATGTAGTAAGCACTGTTTCCTAAAGTTTTGCCCAAAGAACTCATCTTGTGTGGTATCTCACAGAACTGGTGAGAAATGTCTGGCCAATGTTGGAACCTCATCTTTCCAGGCATGGAGCCAGGGCTCATGATTCTGGCCATTGGGATGCAGGAGAGGGGCAACTCTGGGAGAGACTCCTGGTAGCACCAGCTGCTGATAGATGTGACCACAGCTGCAGCAGAAACAGATCTCAAAAGACAGATGTCCCTCTGTCCCAGCTGCTCCGGGGACTTTGTCCCTGGTGGGTCAGCAGGTGCCTGTCCAGGTGATGTTTACGGCCAAAGCTCTTTTCACAGCGAGGGCACTGGAAGGGCTTCTCCCCAGTATGGGTCAGCCAGTGTCTCACCAGGTGGTGCCGTCGGCCAAAGCTCTTCCCACACTCAGTGCACACATGGCACTTTGGCACTGGTGGGGCCCGCTGCCGTTTCCTAGCCCCAGGGCTCTCTCCAACCTCTTGGCCCTTGCAGGATTTGCCTTCCGCATGCACTCTCTGGTGGCTGGCTAGATGGGAGTTGCATCGGAAATTCTTGCCACACTCAGAGCACCTGCTGGGCTTGTCATGTAGGTGGGTTTTCTGGTGCCGGATCAGGTGATGTCTTCGCCCGAAGCTCTTTTCACACTTGAGGCAGCTGTAGGGCCGCTCCCCAGTGTGTGTTTGCTGGTGCCTGGCAAGGTGGGAGCCCCACACAAACTGTTTCCCACATTGGGGGCATGTGTGCGGTCTTAACAGGGAATCCATCTCTGTGCTACATAGAAGGTTTGAGAAGCTATCTTCCTGAAGAAAAGGTGGACCCAGGAGCATTCCTCTGGAGCTCCTGGGCATGGAATCCCAGCTCTCATCCTGCTCTGGGTTCCAGAGAACAGTATCTTCAGACACACTAGATAACATTCTGGGAGGTTCTGCTTCTAGTTCAGGGGTATCACCCTCGTGCTCACTGCCATCTCCTGTGGAGAAGGGAAAATACCAACCCCAAGAGGGGAGTCACAAGAGAGTACCCCAGGACCCAAGTCATAGGTGAGGTAGTATGATTCCTGTTAGGGCCTAAACCTTACCCCACAAGGGCTGAGAGAACAGGCTCTAATGTTGTATAAGACAGTGCAAGAGGTGCAGAGGTTAAAAGCCTAGACTTAGGAAGCAGATTACCCAATTCTGAATCTCAGCTTTCCCACTTAACTTCTGTAAGCCTTCATTTTCTCTTCTGTAAAATGGGAATAATTATAAGATAAATGTTATAAGATAGATAGTAGAGTACCTGCACATAGTGAGCACTTAGTAAATGGTCTATGCTATTGTTGCTATTTATTTATTATATGAGCATAGGTGGAGAGAGTTAAGAAATGTGCTGCAATCCTCACTGGCTGAGTGACCACCTGTCAGCAATACAAGAGACATTTTGGAAAGCATTTACAATAACATCAACAATAACAACAACAACAACTAACATTTATTGAGTGCTTATTATGTGCCTGGTACTGTTCTACTATGTTAACATATTTAAATCTCACAGTAACATATGGATGAGGAACCCAAAGAGGGGTGAATTTCTTTTCCAAGGTCCCCCAGGTGTGGTCCTAGATTACAATCCACAAAGTTTGGCTCTAGAGCCTGCCTTCTAAACCTTTCTGCTACACTGTCTTGCCGTTGAAGAAAAATATCTCTATACTTTTTGACTCCGTAACTCGCTGAGCAGAGGAGGGATTAGACAAACATGTAATGATGACACTCCAAGAGGGGTGAAGGAAGTGGCTGAAAGTCTATTGTAGGTGCTTACCTGTATATGTGACCCTCAGGATGTCCCTCTCCTCTAAGTCTTGGGGGTCAGGGACCCATTGTTCTTCCCCTCCTTCTAGTTGAGAAAGCATGTCCAGCTTGGGAATTGGAAATCCTGCCCATGGGAAAGGAAAACAGAGATGTCAATGAGTTCAACTGTAATTATCTATTTCTGACAAAAAGCTATTTCCTAGATTACTCCTTGGAACTGAAGATAAAAGAAGGCCAGATATAGGCCTCTCTCCCCAAGCCCCCATGTGATTTCTCTTAAGTCCCTCTTCTTTCTTTTAGAAAATCACATTCTCTTCCCTAGTGTGTCTGTTCTCTTCTACTCAAATTCCACTCGAATTTCAAATACTAGCACAACTGTGTTTAACTTCACTTAATTAGCCCTACTAGAGCCGTCCTACCCCCAGACTCCCATCTTACCCTAGGTGGCCGTTGAGTTTCCAAGGACTCAGTTCTATCACTTAAATGTCCTCTCTGCTTTCTAAGAATCTCCCAATTCCCAACCAAGGTGAGCCTAAAGTTCTCTTCTCCACAATTCAGCATTATTTTGCTGTTGTTTTTAAAAAATGACACCTCGGGGTGCCTGGGTGGCTTGGTCAGTTAAGCGTCCGACTTCGGCTCAGGTCATGATCTCACGGTCTGTGAGTTAGAGCCCCGTGTCGGGCTCTGTGCTGACAGCTCAGAGCCTGGAGCCTGTTTCGGATTCTGTGTCTCCCTCTCTCTCTGCCCCTCCCCTGTTCATGCTCTGTCTCTCTCTGTCTCAAAAATAAATAAACGTTAAAAAAAATTAAAAAATAAAAATAAAAAATGACACCTCACTTCCATTTTCCTTGAATTAGGCTTAATGCTCTTTCTCTGGTGAAAGCTTACACATATTGCCAGCCAGGGAAAGTACCCTAGACAGACACTCTAGAGCATCAGCTCTAGAGCAGATGGCTCCATCCTCCCAGAGTATAATCTTATAAAAGTGGCTAGGGAAGATTATGCTTACTTAGAGAGACCACTATCCCACAGTTTTCCTGCATGACATATTCTCCATAAAAGTCTGTCTGAGAAGGATCCAGGCTCCGCCACTCCTCCTGAGAGAAGCACAGTGATACATCCTTGATGGTTACCAGGCCCTGAAACAAAATGTAGCATCATCTGTTAGTAATTGTTCATTAAGGAAAATGTGATCTCAGTATAAAATGCTGAGATAGTAGAGGAGAGAGGCACAGGAGCATCTAGAAAGAGAATTTCCCAGAGATAGGGCATACAGTTTTGGTGAAGGGTAAATGAACAGAGGTGTAAAAGTAATGGTCAGTGAGTAAGGATAATGTCTCTTGAGGAGTTTCCCACTGGGACCATGGCAAGTTGGAGGCACGCTCCCTCATTGCTCATTGCTCCCTCTGTTTAATTACAGTGTCTGCCCAGTGCTTCCCACTTGCCTTATTTTTTTCATTGCAGAAATTGGGTACTAACATCTCCTTCCTCCACTTGACCTTTCCTTTTCTATCAGCACAAAATCATATAGATAAAACATTCTTTCTCGCCCTCCACCCATCATGCCATATCCCTATCTTTTGAGGTAGCATAGTATGGTGGCTAGAAGCCCAGATTCTTGAGCCAAATGACTCCTGGCTCTGCCACTTATTAGCAGTTTGGCCGTACACAAGTGCTTCAATCTTATCCTACCCTATTTTCTCATCTGTATAATGGGCATAATTGAGTTTCTCTCAGGGTTAAATGGGTTAGAATACGTAAAGCGTTTAGAGAACCACAGTATGGTAAGCATTCTGGGAGTGTAGTTCTTCTGTGGTTCTTCCATTGCCTTCTGAATCTAAATCTCTCTGGCTCTGCTCCTCTTTACATCTTTCTGTTTTCTCTTTTTTTCCATAAATGCTCCACTGTCCACCCAGTCCTGCCTATTTTATGTTCTTCCAAACTTCCTTCAGGTCATCTTTTCCTAATCTTTCCAGATTTTTTTTCTTAAAAGACATTAATAAATTGTTCTTAAAATCCCTCTAGGGATAGCACAACCATCCATTAAAAACAAATTAACCTCTAGGAATTCAACCTCTTCTTGTCAAGCCTCCACTCATTTTTTCAAGGGTATGATGAGCCCCTTGGAAAGGAAAGAATCTGCTCAGTTATAAGATGGGGATACTATTAGTGATCATGCAAAATAACAAATCAATAGGGTGATGCTGAGGCTACAGAAAGGCAGTCGTGATGAGACCCTGGGAGAGGCTAAGGGAAGCACACGGCCCACCTGTGATCCTGCCGCAAGAAGTGCAGCTGCCATCTCCCAATCTCCGGTGCTCCCCTCCTGGGGAATGGCAGGAACCCAGGGGGCTGACTGAGCTGAAGAGAGGAAAGAGGAACCACTAGAGATGGACCATCCACCGTTTCCCAATAAGAGACTGGGCCCCATGTTAAAGGAGCTTAAGGGTCACATTGTCCTGTATTTTTGCCCACTGATAAAATTCAAATGCATACACCTAGTGGAAGAGACCTTTACTCAAAATATTCTGCAAGGGTATTGAGTGGTTTTTAGTAGAACTTGTATGTCAGCCATCTCTACTGGACTAGCTGTGGTTTGAATTTATATTATTTGAATGTAATTTTCACCTAGTAAAGTGCATCTCACTAGGTATGTTCTCACCAGTAATCAGAGCTGCTGTCACTTCCTTTGTCTCCCACATACAATACCACTAACCATGCACTTGCAGCATGTGGAGGGAATGATTATGCAAGAAACGGGAGAAACCCAGTTTCATGGTTTACAGAACCCAGGAGCTCCTTATACCCTGTGACCAGGGCGCAGGAAGAATGGACTAGTCCTGGTACTGGTTATGGTGTTCAGTCCATGGCAATTTGGGGATTTTAACTTTGCTTTCAACATAGATTAAGAGACTACTCTTTGTACTGTGCTCTCCCCTCCCCGCTACCCAAACCCACACACACACACACCCTCCAGGCTCTTACCCTTCTCCTGAAGGGACTGTGGCTCCTCTTCAAGGTCACAGCACAGGTGCTCCAGTGGCCCTGGTGCTGTTCTCCATGGCCCCTCTTCTTGACTTCCCCTTTCCACCTGAGGCTCTGTTCCATCCAGCTGGACATTCATTGACTCCCATCCTGTCCCCAGGACTGCTGTTTGTTCTGAAAGCATCTTTGCTGCAAACCCAAATTGTGACCTGAAACAAATTCATTTTCAGCTGTGCCCATTAAAAATGTAAAGGGATAATACTCCTAAGGGAGTTATGGAAAACAGCCCTAGGGATAAAAGATGAAACTGGGTACGAGAAGCTTGATGGAAGATGAATTTTAAAAGCTTGGTGTGTTCCAATCAACTAAGCCTGGGCCGGGCTTCTTGGAGAAATTAAGAAATGAGCAGGTGCTAAATAGCAAAGTCACTAACAGTTATTTTGGGGACCTCATGGTAGATACAGAATATCCCTGATGGCTGTAAGAACTTCATTTGAAAAAAAAAAAAAAGAACAATCCTGGAAATTCAAAAGCTATTCATTTAATTTCAACCACTGAAAATACAATAAAGTAAGCAATCTGGACACATGCAGGAAAGAATATGCACTGACTTCCACTCAACAAAAATGGATATAATCACATGTAAGATTTTCTGCCACAAATCCATTCTCATCAATTGGTTCAGAATGAAATGGCTACTATAGGTGGCAGTCCCAGGCAAAGGTATGTGTGTGTCAGGAGCACACACCTCCCTTATGAGACTAAACCAAATGACACCTCACTTAAGCCTCAACAAAGGGACACAACCTCTCACTCTGATGCAGAAAATGAGAACTGGTAATAAATGTGGTACAAAGACCAATAACTCAGAAAGCAGGGGTAAAACTCCCAAGCAACCCTGACAGATAGGAGAAATTGTTAGTCAACGGGGAGTCGATGTCTGATGGAGAAAAGTTAAAAAGAAGAGAAAGTGTTTGAACCAAAAGTGGGTAAAGGGGAAACAGTTGCTGCTAATATGACCTCGCAGTGAATTCAAAGTCCTATGAGTTGAAACATAAGAAAGAACCTGAGACAGGAAAGATCCAGTCAGATCTCATAGAAAAATATATTCAATTTTAAAGAAGGGTGTGAAGAAGCCAGAGTATGTTCCATCAGAAGAAACAAAAGTGGAGAAAGAGATGGGAAATATGGCCATTGGGAAAAAGTTAAAAGCAACAGATACAGTTTTCTCCTGTCTAGGAGAAAACAGAAGTGGTTTCTATCTCTGTGTACAGGTCTATTCTCTTGATTGCCAAGAGAAGAGATTTGGGTTAGATAACAAATATTCTTAATAATAATCCTGTGGTGCATAGGACCAGGCTGTGGGCTTTTCTCCTCTCTGGACATCTTAGGGGTTAGGGCAGGTCTCACGTGTTGTTGACAAGGGATTCCCTGCCTCTTGGCAGATAAACAGTCTATGAGATGGCACAGAGAGCCCTTCTACTTGGCAACATCAGTGTGTGTGTGTGTGTGTGTGTGTGTGTGTGTGTGTGTGTGTGTGTGGTGTGATTTTTATTCAGTACCGAAGCCGTCAGAGCCAATGAAAGGCTTCCAAAAACAGGTCAGAACCTTGGTGAACTATCCTGGCTCACTCATACCCATTCAATGACATTTGCAAGAACCCAGAAGCCCAGGATAGGTAATGACAGATGTCAAGTCATTTATTTTCTTGCCTATTTGTCTTTGACAGAAGAGGTAGGTGACAACCCTAAGCCCAATGCACAGGAAGGGAACAAATTATCCTTTCATCTCAGAAGTCCAAAGGAGTCTCAGGGCCTCATGGGAGCATCCTGGACTGATTCCCAGCTTAGGAGGTTTCCTTTTCAGAGACTTCTCATGAGAAAGGAAAATTCCCCATAAAGCAATAAACGGAAACTTCCTTTTTAGCTTTCTCTTCTGAATTCCAGCCCCTGTATTTGCCTCATTTTTAACATATAAGGTGCGAATTCCCTCCCTTCACTGGAGGTCTTCCTTGTTTCTCAAGCTCCTTTTGAACATCCTCCCTCAGGGCTTTACCTACAGCTACTATCTGAACACCTGTCTCAAACTCATTTCTCCATCCCCCCAGCAGCACAGTCCCTTGATGGGAAGCCTCCTTCTGCAGAGCTTACTGGGCTAGCTGTGAGCCTCTCCAGACTACTGGAGACTACTTTCCACAGAAAACCTGTGGAAGTGCTGGCAAAAATCTCAGCAGCAAGGGGGTGGCTACTTATCCTCACACTGCATTTCCTACATGTTCACTCTCTCAGAGACAGCACCTGGGCAGTTAAGGTGTCAGCCCTAACCAGGTTTCTCCTGGCTCCAGGATGTTCCCAGGCCTACTGGAGTCTGGGTTCTAGGGCTTGCATTTCTCACTTTTCCTCACATATCCGGGCTCAAGCCACCTGCAGAAGTTTTTGCAGCGGGCGCTGTTGAATAGGGAAAAGGCGGTGTATCAAAATGAGTGGCCCAAGGGCACGAGGACGAGTCTCTCCCGTTCTGTCAGAGAACCCTGCCCTCCGCCCCGGGTGGGGCATGGGCGGGACGGGCGCCTGCTCCGGAGTAAGGTTGCTTCTTCCCTTCTTCTTGTCACAGTGCCCCTGGAGAGGGTCAGATTTCAGAGAATCCGAGAGGCTGAGCCGGGGCAGGGGAAGTGAGGTCAGAAAACAGGTTTCCCGTGAACTGGGGCAAGAGCAAGTCAAGAGAAAGGAGCCACGGGGTAACCTGTGCCCGAGTGACAGCGGCGGGAACCGCGGGGCCTGACAGCGACGCTGGGGACGGGGAAGCCTGGGCGAAGGCCGGACACAGAATGTCAGTGGGGCCAACCCCCCGGTTAAGGCAGCGACCGGAGGCCGCGTCGATCCTCCTCCCCGCCCCGTGGGTGACTGGGCCCCCACCCGCCTTCCCGGGAAGCCGGGCGTCCCTCCCTCCAGCCGCGACTAACTGCGGCTCGGCCCCACTCACCCCGGTCGGCTTGGCCTGCGGCCCGTGCCTCCCTCCTGGGCGCCGCCGGCCCCTCCCCTCCGCCCTCCGCTTCGTCGGAGCCGCCGGCTGCTGAGCCAGCGACGGGCGGAGACGGCGGCCGGGCGGGCGCGGGTGGGGCGGGCACAGGAAATCCCCGCCCGCTTCCGGGGCTCGGCGGCGGCGGCGGCAAGGGGGAGGGGGCGGGGAGGGGGTGGACCGTGGCCCCCACGCCCCCCATCGCTCAGGCGGGTAGAGCCGGGGACCTCCGCGCCCGCCGCCCCGGGACGCCGGATCCAGCCTACGGTGGCCGCCCACCCGCGCCCGCTCCCTGACTGACCATTTTCGGTCCCGGCCCTCGGCCTCCCACGGGGTTCTTTGCACACGGGTTCATTAATTACCCCGACATTTAATAACCGATCGTTGTATGCCAGACAATCGCTGTGAGAGCAAATTCTCAGGCAACAATCTGGAATTCGTCAAGGAGCTTGACTTGTAGGTTTCAAGGTAGCATGGATAGGGGGCTTGAGAGGGCATTGAGGAGGAGTCACTAATGCTGCTTGAGAGATGGTCAGGTTGACTTCAAGGACAAGGTGCTATCTGAAGTAGGCCTTGCAGCCGCATTGTCCAATTTGCGGGAGCCACTAGCCATATGTGGCTGCTGAACTCTCTGTATGTGACTAGTCCAAATAGAGATGTGTTGTAACACACACACACACACACACACACACACACACACACACACACACACCAGGTTTGGAAGACTGAATTAACAAAATGTCAAATAGCTAATAAGCAGCATTTGGTATATATAGGACTAAATACATTACTTTGTTCTTAAATTTTTTTAAATGTTTTTATTTTTGAAAGAGAGAGAGACACACTGTGAGCGGAGGAAGGGCTAAGAGAAGGAGACACAATCTGAAGCAGGCTCCAGGCTCCGAACTGTCAGTGCAGAGCCCGATGGGGGCTCAAACTCACAAACCAGAAGATCATGATCTGAGGTGAAGTCGGTGGCTTAACTGACAGAGCCACCCAGGTAACCCTATAGGGTTAAATACATTATTAAAATTAATTTCACCTACTTTTTTTCACTTTTAAATATGGCTACTAAAATTATTAAATTATATATGTGGCTTGCTTATTTTTCTATTGGACAGAGCTACCTCGAAGCATTAAGATGAATTTGAGAAAGATGAGAAGGAATAAACTATGTTACCATTAGAACCTATTTATAATCTACAAATCACATTATTTCATTATCACAACAATTCTGTACAATTTTCTAGACTTAAAAAACAAATGACTCACTTTAAGGTCATGAGTGACTATCATTCCTTTAATATATATTTAGTTTTTGCTATGTGCCAGGCACTAAAACTAACTGCTGGCAGTCAGCGATCCCAAAGGAATTGTCTGTGTTTCAAGAACTCAGTCTTTGGAAACATAGGTCAACAAATATTTGCAGTTAAATGTAATAGATGCTAAAATGGAGGAGTATACTCCACATTAGGAACAAAGAAATAAATATGTATGGGAGGGAAGTCAGAGAATGCCTCACAGAAGTCTTGAGGCACAGAAGAGTAGAGAGGGCTCCATAATGAGGAAGAAGAGAATGTGATAGACCTGCAATTGGGAAAGGGTATAGAGTATACTCTAGAGCCAATCACCGGGTATGTGGGGGGAGTGGTCAAGCCAAGATTTGTATCTTGGAGTTCTGGAACTAAGTCCAGGGGTTCTTTTCATTATGTTACCACGGTTGATAAATATAAGGTGTGTTAATCGGGTAGGCTAATAAAACCACTATCTCAGTGATTTAACATAATAAGGACTTATGTTTCATATAAGTCAGGTGTAGTGGGTTGGTTGGGGCCAGTGGGTGCGCTATCTGCTCCTTGAAATCATGGAAGGACATGGCTTGTATCTTGTGGCTCCACCATCACCAGTTGCCTTGTAATTGTCCAATCTATGGGCCTCAGATAAGGGAGAACTGTGGTGGACCTGTTGGAGATATCCGGGGCCAGCCTGGAAGTGAAGTACGTCATTTTCACCCCATTCCCTTAGACTGAATTCAGGTGTGTAGTCACATGGTCCCACCTGACTGCAGGGGTGGCTGGGAAGTAAAATGCTTGTGCCTAGTAGAAAAGGAAATGGGGTTTAATGGACACTTATATTGCCTCTGCCACACAAAATGAACATAACCAGGCACCTAGACCTGACTTTACTTAAAAGGGATATTTGGGGAGAGCTAGTAGATAGATAGATGATAGATAGATAGATAGATAGATAGATAGAAGAGGCAGCCCAGATTCTCCTCTCTTCTTTGGGAAACAAACCAGTGTAAGATTGTATGCTTTAAAAAAAAGGGGGGAGGAGGCAAAATAGGCTCTGGCCCAATGGCATGATAGTGGGCCATTAATAATTAGTAAACATATACTTTATGTCAGAACCTTGTCTTAAACATCACAGGGAAAAATGTAAAACACCTCTATATTATGCTTTGATGTGCCATCTCTTTACCTATCAATCAGCAAACTGTGAAGTGTAGATATCATCTCAGCATGGGTTTGGGGTATTAAGTGAGCCAAAAGGCAAAATTAGAAATTGAGCCCTGGGCTTAGACTTATAACCTGGTACACCAGAGTAGACCTTAGCTTTCACAGTAATATATGGACAAATCCAAATGCCTATATAATGTTACAAGGTGGAATAATTAAATATGCAGTGAGTTTCAGGTAGATAATTCCATCTTTTAAAAACGTTCTGGTGGAAAAGTTTCAAGATCAGTCTTGATGGCAAAATGTAGGAAGAACAGCTTGGATAGAATCAGAAGACACAAATGGACTTGCTGTGGCATGCTGTGGGATAAAGAATACAGATGTGGGGGTGTCTATCTAGAGTAGAGGAGAATTGAGATGAGGAAATTGATAGAAAGATGAGAATGTGGGGTTTTTTATTTGCCATGTCAAGTAATAAAGAGTCATTATATTTAGTATTACAAGAAAGCAATATACCTGATGGGTCTAATCATGTCATTCTAAGGAAATGTGGTGGCCTGTGGCTGCCCTATTGATAGAGTTCAGAACCTCAGAATGGGATGAAGTGGGCCCATAGCCAGATTCTGGTGTGTGGAATATAGAGTTCCTTAGGACACAGCAGTGTTCTTTCTGAGCCTCAGGGAGAGTTCCCAGGCACTTACGGTTTCAAGTTCTCTATAGACTTTGAAAGACCTTAAAAGACTCAGTCTCTTGCCTATCAGTCTTGGCTTCTTCACTTCTGAAATCCTGTTCTGCTGTGGTTTGAATAAGAAAGTACAATGCAGGTATTTACCAGTTCAAGACTGTGTTATAAGAGTTCTTTTATCAGTCAGTTGATTGTAATGAATTATCAGCTTGGCTTATAAAAGCCTATTCGGCCATTATGAAGCCCTACCTTCTGTTGCTAACTAGAACCTAACCACCACTTATGACACTGCTTTTCTTCCATTCAAAGTTTTGAAGACTAGTGTCAGAGATGAATTTTCTACCAACAGGACAGTGGGGATGTTTACTTCCTCTATGTCCATGACTATAAACAAGAGAGAAGGGTTGAGGGAAGTTTCAGATTAGGGCTCCTATGTAGAGAAAGGTTAAGGGTCTCCTAACCAGCAATTAATAATTATAACTAATTGTATTTGTAGTGCACTTTACATTTTACAAAGTACTTTTTGTATATGTGATCTTCACAACTCAGAGAGATAAGTTATTCCTAGTCTGTGGTTAAGGAAATAGTGGTTCAGACATTTAAACTGTGAACCTCCACCTTCTATCATCTTGGGCAGATTTATGTATATAAAACTGTTTACTAATCAATAAATGAATGTCATTATGAAGGCCAAAATGAACCCCTTCTTGGTGGGGTTGCTGTGAAGGATGAGATGACGTAGATAAACAATTGAATGCATAGTAAGAATGCAATAAATGATAAGACCTAAGAATTGAAGCTGCATAATGATTGAAAAGAGGACTTTAGTAGGGTGATGGATAGGGAAAACATAAGATGAAAGATCAGTTTTATTCCAGAGTCTTAGTGAAGTAGACAAATTGGTTAGAATGTAATGAGCTGAAGGTGCAGGTGGTAGAGTGGGGAGCTTGAATTGGAGATAGGGAGGGGCTGCAGTTGTTGGTAGTAACTAGGTATAGGATACGACTGTGAAAGTGAGTGGCCAAAGTGGTGGACAAAGTCATTTCAGGTAAGAGAAAGCCAAGGAGCTGAGAGGCTAGGGTGTCAGCAGGGATAGTATTCAAAGTATTTAACTACCAATACTAGCATGGACATGGATCCATCAAAATGGATGTAGCCTATAGTGTTGGTCCTGGAGGCACCAGCGACTATGAAAATATTTCAGTATTTTAATAATCACACTTGTGCAATCTAACCCAGGGCATAAGATGGAATTGTCCACATGGATATCGGGGTCGCCAGGAATGATGATGGTGTTATGGAGCGTGGGACAGCAAGCCGGTTGAGGGAGGCTTTGATGAAAAAAGGAGAATGACCAGGATATGTTAGGTCATAATAACAAGGAAGCGTGCTGTGTAAGATGGTTTGATGGCAAGTGCTTCAAAGATACAGGACATTATTTATGAAGGAAGGAGGGAAATGGTACTTGAGGCAGCATGAAAAGCAAAGAGAACATTTTACTTCTGGCCGTAGATAGTGTAAAGCCATCATTCATATAGCTGAAACAAAACTTTCATGAAACAATACTCACCCTAACCACATGCAATGTATGCTGTTGGTTTCTATTCTATTACTTTATTTTAAAAAGTTTTCCATTTACTACCCACTAAATTAGTTTCACAACTCACTAATGGATTGCAGTTTATCATTTGAAATGTATTGGTATGTAAGTGGTAGGCGCAAACATAGCCACCTCTCCAGAGGACTGCATAGGAAGCGTGCTTTGTTAAGGGACAGCCAGGTTTTGACTAGATAAAGAAAATAAAGAAACGTCTATCAAAGACGTTGAAGGATATAGGGGTGTCTTGGTCCGTTTGGGCTGCTGTAACAAAATACTGTAGACTGGGTAGCTTATAAACACTGAACATTTATTTCTCATAGTCCTGGAGGCTGAGGAGTCTAAGATCAGTGTCTAGTGAGAACTTGCTTTCTGATGTCTTCTCACTGTGGAAGAGGTAAGGGAGCTCTCTTCTGAGGCCTCTTTTATAAGGCTACTAACCCCATTCATGAGCCATCTGTCCTCATGACCTAATCACCTCCCAAAGGCCCCACGTCTAAATACCATCACATTGGAGATTAGATTTCAACACATGAACTTTGGGGAGATACAAACATTCAGTCTATAGAAAGGGGGTTTTGTTGATGAAAGACCCTGAATACCAAAGGTCACAATGGAAGGATTTAGAGGTTGTTTTGGGAGTTGGAGTCTGATTCAAATTAGGCAATGTAGAGGACCGTAATAGGGTGAGAACCTCTATTTCGAGAGATGATCTGGAGGCTGAGGATTCTTAAGGTAAGTGTTGTAAGCAGAGATATAGGGCGTGATGGGATTAGTTCTCTCAGGCGAGGGGGAGGGGTGGATAATCAGTTCTAATTATAGCCTCCTTCTTGGGACTGGTCCCTTAGTCAGTTTGTCAGTAGAGGGGTGAGGTATAAAGATTGGTTGGGGTTGAGTAAGATGAGGTGTGTGTGCCTCATCTTGAGGTGTGTGAGGTCTCACCAAGGAGTGTGCTGGGCTCTGTGGACTCTCTTTCAGTACTGTTTTAGACAGAGTTAAGGCTAGAGGGATTGTCTTTCCAGAAGTTCCAGGCCTGTGAGGATCCCCTAAACCACGCTTGGCAATGAGTGGTAGTCGTATCAAAGCCTAAGAAGTTTTGTGGCTTACACTCAAATCCTACTGTCCTTGATATTGAGAGGGAGGGAAGGAGTGGCCTTAATAGAAGCTAATAGTTTCACGTACTCTTGAAGTAGAAACATGTTAATTAAAAAGACAGTGCTAAATTAAATAGTGGGCACAAGGGTATGCTAGAAATAGTGCTAAATTAAGAACCAAAAGATTTGTTTTTTAATTCTGGCTGTGCCTCTGGGTGACAGATCAGAGCCTTAACCTCATCTATCAAATTAGTATAATGTTGTTCTTCCTTTCCTTAAAAGCTGTTGTGAGGAATAAATTAAGTAAAAATATAGGCATATGGTGTAACATTTATAAAGCACTATTCAAAAGCAAGATGTTGGCAATGAGTATTACTTGGCAGAAATAATTTGTAGTCAGTGCAAATAGTGGACCAAGTGCAGGCAGCTGTCAGTTAGTGACAGCTGGTGTTACAATTAGGGTAAGACTAGATGTTTTATAAAATTTAAGGAGATTTTTGATGGTGGGACACAACTCAGATAGATAAAAAGGCAGAACTCTTTGTTAATTACAGCTCCAAAGAGAGAAGTCTGTCGTGCAGGGATGCATAGCAGGTTACACTTGAGGACAGGGTAACAGTAAGCTGAAACTGTAGGAAGGTGCTTATGTATGGCAAACAGGATAGAGTTAGGTAGGTTTCCCAGGCAGGCTTCCTGGGGATCAGATATTTTAAATAATTCAATGGGCCTAAGAAAGAAGTAGCTGTTCCTGAGTGTAGGTATCTGGGGGCCTCTGGCAGTTGGATATGTGTATATTGTAACCCAGGAGTGTTAGAGCCTGATAAGGGAAGTAGTTTGGGGTGGGGGTTGATAAGTTGCCAGTGAAGGAGAATTGAGAGTCTTAGCCATGACATCAAGACTGGGTCAACATGGCACTTGTGAAATATCATATTACACTGGGACAGCTTTGGAATGGTGTAATCTCAAACTGTCATTTTTTTTTTTATAGTACAAAAGCTTACTCAAAGCAGACTTCTCATTGATATAGTATAGTTTCTTCATTTAGCTGTTTATTTACAACACATTTTATTTATAAGTTACTGAAAACCTAATCTTTAATTCTATTATCTCTACCTCTTAATTTATATTTTAAGTAGGCCAGATTTCTGAATCATTTTAGAGAAATACCTGGCATCATCTAATACCCCATGGCAGAAAGAGTTAGACTTTAAAAGTTCTTCTGAGATTATAAACGCCTATAGCATATAATGGCTGGTATAATACAGGCTCAAAGTTGTTTTCCCTCAGATTAGAGTTATTTGCCTATAATGTGGCTGTGCTAAAATAATTTTAAGATGTCTCCTAACATTCTAACCCCCTCATATATGTCCTCTGTAGTCCCTTCCTCTTGAATATGGATGGGACTTGTGAATATGGTAGAATTTTTGTGGAGTTATTTCTAGAGAATGTATTGTAAGCCCTGGAGGGTGAATGGGGCAATAGCTGAAACGTCAGCAGTGTTCTGGTCTCAGGCTGTTGAACGTGATAGCATTATGAGATACAAAGCCCCATGATCCCCCCCAAGGACAGTTAAGAAACAGAACCCACCGCAATTTCCTGACACTCCTTGGAACTGTACATACTCCCTGCATGCCTTCACGTTGTCACCAGATGTATGTCTGAAAATCCTTTGTGTTCTCTTTCCATACTTTGATACTCTTGGATACTTATATCTGATAAAATATGAAATAAAGGCTATGTGCAGTCTCCTGCTTTTACTGCTCTCTCGCAGAGGCAGTCCTGCACGTCCGCTCAGTCTGGTGTCTGAGAACTTCTTGTTCTGTGCATGGCAACAGAATTTCATTTCCATGATTATCTACTGATCAGTTGGCTTTGAGTTAATCAAAATGGAGATCATCTTGAGTATCCCTGATCTAAGGGGGTAAGCCCATAGGAGTGGGCACTTCCTAAAGTCAGAAAGCTGCCATACTGTGAGGGGGCCATGTGGCTAGGAACTGAAGGCAGCCCATAGGAGCTAAGAGTATTCCCTGGCTGTTAGTTAGCAAGCAAGTGGGGACCTCAGCCCTACAGCCACAAGAAATTGGATTCTAACAACCATGTGATCTTGGAAGTAGACCACTGAGTCTCAGGTGAGATCATAGCATGGCTCGCAGTTTGATTTTAGCCTATGAGACCCTGAGCAGAGTACCAAAGTGATCCATGCCTGGACTTCTGACCCACAGAAACTGTGAGATAATAAATTTGTGTTGTTTTTGGCTACTAAATTTGTGGTAATTTTTTATGCAACAATAGAAAATGAATACACTATGTATCCCACTTTTCATTTTTATGATTGTGCATGCATAGGCACTACACTTATTTTTTTTTTCCTTGTACATGGAAATGAATTATTTACTTTTTTTTTTTTTTGCCTCCTTGAACAAAACTACTGTGAGCACCTTGTAAATTACTTCTGGTGTACTTGTTCAACAGTTTCCCTAGGATTAGAATTGCTGAACATGTGAATATTCATCTTTATTAGATAATGCCAAATTGCAAAAGTTGTCGCAAAGCTTTTTAAAAAAATAAATAAAGTTAATAAACCTCCACTAGACAAAAAGAAAAAATGAGTTACCAATATCAGGAATAAAAAAAGTGCATCACTACAGATTCTTCATAGACTCAAAAGTTAATAAAAGCTAATAAAAGACTGCTATGAACAATTTTATGCCAATGACTTGGACAATTAGATGAACTGGACAAGTTCTTTGAAAGAATTATCAAATTATAAGAAAATATAAAAATCTAAATATATCAACTAAAGAAATTAGATTTGTAATCATAAATCAGAAGGAATTTCAAGGTCCACATAGTTTTACTGGTGAATCTGATCAAACTTAAACAAAAGTATACTAATCCTACAAAGAAAAATACCTACAAAGAAAAGAGAGAAGGGGACAATTCCTCACTCATTTAAGGAGGCTATAATTATCCTAATACTAAAAAAAATTTTTTAATATTGGAAACAAGACAAGGGTGTCTGCTCTCACTGTTTCTTTTCAACATTGTACTGGAGGCCCTAATAAGTGCAAAAAAGGGCAAAAATAAAAAATAAAATCCACATAGTTTAGAAAAGAAAAGTAACCTTGTCATGTACATAGAAAATTTAGAGGAATCTACAAAGAAGTTACTAGACTATAAGTGAATTCAAGAAGGTCACATGATACAAGGTAAATACAGAAATCAATTATATTTTTATAAATAAGCAACAAACAGTGGGAAAATAAAAGTAAAGCAATTCAATTTATGATATTTAAAATATGATATACTCAGAGATAAGTTTAACAAAAGATGTGTAAGATTTGTACACTGAAAACCAGAAAACACTGCAGACAGAAATTGAAGAAGTTTAAATACATGGAGAGATACACCATGTTCATGGATTGAAAGATTCACTATTATTAAGATATGTTATCTCCAAATTGTTCCTTAGTGTCTTTAGAAGAAAATATAGGAGAATAGCTTTGCAACACTGAGAATATTTTGGTGAAACAACAAAAAATGTTAATTTTATTAAATCTTGACACTTGAGTATACATCTTTTTACTTTTCTGTGTAACAAAATGGGAAGTATGCATAAATCTCTTGTGCTGAAAAACAAAGCAGGATCGTTGTCTTAAGATAAAGCATCTGTAATTTCAGTTGTGAACTGAAGTAATTACTTTTTGAAAAAAATAGAATAGCACTTTTACTTGAGAGAATGTATTCAAAATGGATGAAAGACCTAAGTTGAGATAGGAAAGTATTAAAATCCTAGAGGAGAACACAGGCAGCAACCTCTTTGACCTCAGCTGCAGCAACTTCCTACTAAACACACTGCAGAAGGCAAGAGAAACAAAAGCAAAAATGAACTATTGGGACTTCATCAAGATAGAAAGCTTCTGCACAGCAAAGGAAACAATCAACAAAACTAAAAGGCAATGTACGGAATGGGAGAAGATATTTGCATATCTGATAAAGGGTTAGTATTCAAAATCTATAAAGAAATTATCAAGCTCCACACCCAAAAAACAAATAAACCAGTTAAAAAATGGTCAGAAGAGATGAACAGACACTGTTACAAAGAAGACATCCAGATGGCTAACAGACATATGAAAAAATGCTCAACATCATTCATCATCAGGAAATACAAATCAAAACCACAATGAGATACTACCTCACACCTGTCAGAAATGGCTAAAATTAACAACACAAGAAACAACAGGTGTTGGCAAGGATGAGGAGAAAGGGGAACCCTTCTGCACTGTTGGTGGTAATGCAAACTGGTGCACCCACTCTGGAGAGCATCATGGAGGTTCCTCAGAAAGGTAAAAATAGAACTACCCTATGATCTAGCAATTGCACTACTTGGTATTTACCCAAAAGATACAAAAATACAGATTCAAAGGGGTACGTGCACCCTGACGTTTATGGTAGCATTATAAACAATAGTCAAACTATGGAGAGAGCCCAAAAGTCCATTGACTGATGAATGGATAAAAAAGATGTGGCACATATATACAATGAAATGTTACTCAGCCATCAAAAAGAATGCAATCTTACCATTTGCAGTAACATGGATGGAGCTAGAATGTATTATGCTAGTGAAATAAGTCAATCAGAGAAAGACAAATACCATATGATTCAACTCATATGTAGACTCTAAGAAACAAAACAGATGAACATATGGGAATTGGGGGGAAAATGAGAGAGGGAAACAAACCACAAGAGTAAACTGAAGGTTGATGGAGGAAAGTGGATGGGGGACGGGCTAGATGGGTGATGGTTATTAAGAAGGGCGCACTTGTTGTGATGAGCACTGGATGTTGTATGTAAGTGATGAATCACTGAATTCTACTCCTGAAACCAATATTGCACTGTATGTTAACTAAAATTTAAATTAAAAAAAATATTTGCCAGACTTTTTCTTAAAATCAACATAAATAAGCATGACAGAGAAAAATAAAACTGACATTATTTGTTGCTAGTGGTAACATTCTGAGATTGGTGATGATATTTTTGGATGTGATTTTTTATATTATCTAAGTAACTAAGTTAATATTTGGAACATCTGTATAATACATATTTGGAACATCAGGGAACCAGTATTTCTCATATGACCAATGCATGGTATTTTAAAAATCACGCCTGGATGAAAGTTCTACTCAAAATGCAATATAGACCAATGTATTTTAACAGAGTATGAAACAATCATTGATATAGTTTCAGATCTGAAAATGCTCCTCCCTTTTCAATAATGTATCTATCTGTCTGAGGCAGGATATTCTTCATATACTACAGAAAAAACAGGTTCAGCTATCTTCATTAAGTCAGACATTAAAAAGATTTGCAAAAATGTATAACAATGCTACTCTTCTCATTTTTTTTGTTTCAGAAAATATAATTATTTTAGTGACAATGATACTTATGTTGGGGCACCTCGGTGGCTCAGTTGGTTAAGACTCTGACTCTCGATTTTGGTTCAGGTCATGATCTCATGGTTGATGAGATCAGGCTCCGAGTCGGGCTCTGCACTGACAGCATGGAGCCTGCTTGGGATTCTCTCTCCTTCTCTCTCTCTACCCCTCCTCTGCTTGTGCTCTCTCTCTCTCTCTCAAAATAAATAAAAATAAAACATTAACAAATGCTACTTATGTTAACATATAATGGATTTATTATTGTTATTTTTAGATGAAAAACATTTTTTAAATTCTCAGTTTTAATTAAAATGTTTTGAGAGTGTGAGTGGGGGAGGGGCAGAGGAAGAGGGAGAGAGAGAGTCTTAAGCAGGCTCTGTGTCCAACATGGAGCCCAACTCAGGGCTCCATCTCATTATGGTGAGATCATGACCTGAACCAAAATCAAGAGTTGGACCCTGAACTGACTGAGCCATCCAGGTGCCCCTCTCAGTTTTAATTTATAAAACAGTAAATATCAATAGGTATAACCCACATTAAAAAGATACCTTTGGAGTCTTCAATAAGTTTTAAGAATATAACAGGGATTCTTTTTTAAAAAATATAATTTATTGTCAAATTGGCTAACATACAGTGTGTAAAGTGTGCTCTTGGTTTTTGGGGTAGATCCCCGTGGTTCATCGCTTACATACAACACCTAGTACTCATCCCAACAAGTGCCCTCCTCAATGCCCATCACCCATTTTCCTCTCTCCCCCTCCCCCCATTAGCCCTCAGTTTGTTCTCTGTATTTAAGAATCTCTTATGGTTTGCCTCCCTCCCTCTCTGTAACTATTTTTTTTCCCCTTCCCTTCCTCCATGGTCTTCTGTTCAATTTCTCAAGATCCACATATGAGTGAAAACATATGGTATCTTTCTCTGATTTATTTCACTCAGCATAATTCCTTCCAGTTCCATTCACATTGCTGCAAATGGCATGATTTCATTCTTTCTCATTGCCAAGTAGTATTCCATTGTATATTCAAACCACATCTTCTTTATCCATTCATCAGTTGGTGGACATTTAGACTCTTTCCATAATTCGGCTATGTTGAAAGCACTGCTAAAAACATTGGGGTAAATGTGCCCCTATGAATCAGTACTCCTGTATCCTTTGGATAAATTCCTAGTAATGCTATTGCTGGGTAATAGGGTAGTTCTATTTTTGAGGAATCTCCACTCTGTTTTCCAGAGCGGCTGCACCAGTTTGCATTCCCACCAACAGGGCAAGAGGGTTCCCATTTCTCCATATCCTCACCAGCATCTGTTGTTGCTTGAGTTGTTCATTTTAGCCACTCAGACCAGTGTGAGGTGGTATCTCAGTGTGGCTTTGATTTATATTTCCCTGATGATGAGTGACGTTGAGCATCTTTTCATGTGTCTGTTGGCCATCTGGATGTCTTCATTGGAAAAGTGTGTATTCATGTCTTCTGCCCATTTCTTCACTGGACTATTTGTTCTTTGGGGGTTGAGTTTGGGAAGTTCTTTATAGATTTTGGATATTAACCCTTTATCTGATATGTCATTTGCAACTATCTTTTCTCATTCCATCAGTTGCCTTTAAGTTTTGTTGATTGTTTCCTTTGCAGTGCAGAAGCTTTTTATCTTGATGAGGTCCCAATAGCTCATTTTGCTTTCAATTCCCTTGCATTTGGGGATGTGTCAGTAAGAAATTGCTGCAGCTGAGGTCAAAGAGGCTGTTGCCTGCTTTCTCCTGTAGAGTTTTGATGTTTTCCTGTCTCACATTTAGGTCTTTCATCCATTTTGAGTTTATTTTTGTGTATGGTGTAATAGGGATTCTGATACCAAATAATTTGAGAACTGCTACAGTAGGACACTGCTTCAATCCCACAAAGTGTTGTCACTCAGCTGCCATGATAAATGAGATTTCAAAAGGCCATTCTTCCATTTTATAATGGCAGCGTCAGGGTGATGGAGAATATGGTAAAACCAATAAATTCCATTGGCATGAGCACACTGCTCATAATTTTTTTCTGGAAAATGAACTCTCTGATTAGAAGCAAGACTATGTAGGGACACCTGAGTGGCTCAGTCAGTTGAGTGTCCATCTTTGGCTCAGGCTGTGATCTCATGGTTCATGAGTTTGAGACCCACATCGGGCTCTATGCTGTCAGTACAGAGCTTGCTTTGGATCCTCTGTCCCTTTCTCTCTCTCTGCCTTTCCCTTGCTTGCGCTCTGCCCCCTCCCACCCCCCAAAAAAGAAGCAAAACTGAGTAGAATATGATGACAGTCAATATGGCAATCCAGTAGCCCATGGATGATGGTTTTGGAATCTCACCATCTGGAGGACTTTCCTTAGAGCAGATACAACTTAACTCTTTGTAATATCTTGTCTTCATTTTTTCATATTTTACAAAGCTGATACTTTTATTTCTAGGAATACTCTATTTTTCTTCATCTTTGTATAACCTCTACTTGAATTTACTTTTCTAGGCATTTCTTAAATGTATAATAAAAGAAAAAAATTAGTTTTCATTATAGCGTAGTGGCAATATGAAAAATCATATTGATCAGAATAAACTGGAGCAGTCACTTGGTTTGCAACTAATTTGTCAAACTTTACAGGAAAAAAAGGAAAGATAGAAGGTGTTATGGGTGGAATTGCAATTGTGTCTCTCAAAAAAAGATATGTTGAAGTCTTAATATCCTGCACTTCAGAATACAATCTTATTTGGAAATAAGGTCTTTACAGAGGCAATCAAGTTAATAATTAGGGTGGTCCCTAACCTAATATGACTGGTATCCTTAGGAAAAGGGGCAATTTGGACACAGAGCCAGACATGGATAGAAGGAAGATTATAATATGAAGACACAGGGAGAATGCCATGTGAGGACAGAGAATTAGAGTGATGGCAATGGGAAGACAGGGTCTAAGGAATGTCCAAGGCTACTGAAGATGGGAGGAGGCCTAGAACAATTCTCTCTTACAGCACTCAGAAGGAACCAACTTTGGAGACACAAAATTAACAACTTCCAGAATCGTGAGACAATAGCTTTTTGTTGTTTTAAGCCACACAACTTGTGGTACTTTATTAATGGTAGCCCTAGAAAACTAAGGCAGATGGTAAAATATTTATGGGAGTAACTATATTAACCAACCCAACCTTTATCCCAGAAACCAAGCACTGAGTATTGAATACTTAATACATCAGGCCCACTGAATGTTGAATGAAGATCCTTGAAAGTGGAAATCTCCCTAAGGTATATGTCAATCATCTTGCTCCTTATTCCCTGTTCTTGGTCCAAAACATTAGACATTAAATTTTTTTAAATAAAATAAGTACTGATAATTGGGATGAAAAACAAATATAAAATATGAATTTCAAATATATTTTATATTGTTAATTAATACTATTTTATAACATTTATTTTCTTTAAATATGGGAAATATAATACCTACTCTTCTAGGGGCAGTTCTTTCCTTCCTTCCTCCTTTCCTCCCTCCTTCCCCACACCCACACCTTCTTCCTTCCTTCCTCCCTTCCGTTTTTCCTTTTTCTTCCTTCCTTCCTTCCTTCCTTCCTTCCTTCCTTCCTTCCTTCCTTCTCTTTCTTGTTTTCGACTACCCCCAAATTTTATTTATTACAATATCACCAAAATAACAATAGGAAGATGTATTTTTTAAATAAAAAGATTATCCAGAATTCTATCTAAGCAATAGGTGCTTTGGGATGATCAGGGCCTTGGAAATGAAAGTGTGGTGAAGTCAGGATAAACACAGGTATTGAGATCAAAATACCTAGTCCTAGTTCTGCTCTGTAGGAATAAGCTATTAAATAACCCCTCTGAGCCTCAGTTTTCCCATCTGTAAATGGCAGATGTTTAACATAAAACTGTTGAGAGAATGAAAGCAAAAATAAAATTATCCTTTATTAAGTTAATTTTACATATAAGAATATAGGATCACATGGGTTCAATAACTTTCACAAAGTCACCATCTAGTTAACTCACCAATTCCAAGGCCCAAATTCTATTAGAACTGACCCATACTATATGAAACCTTTTAACTTCACTTTTCAATGGTATATGGTGATTATGTAGCAAAATTGGTAGCCAGGGCTGACTCAACCTGCATAGCCTGTCTAGCTGCCCAGTTCAGTTCAAGTTCTTCATCTATTAATGCCTTCTAACCCTCATAGGGCTCCAAAGGTCCATGGGTTAAGGTCTTAATTTTCCAGACCTCATCTCTGTTTAGCAAAAACTTTGGATACAAGGCAATAGTTTGTGGAAGAGTAGATCACAATCACAATCAATCACCCAAGCTTGATTTTTCATGTTTGCTTCACCAGAAAATGGTATTTTCATTTCTAGAAAAATACAAAAGAACTTTTAAGCCTGTATCAGGTAAAAGGAGATATAAGAATCCAAATTTGAACACATGGCTTAGGGATGCAGGGTATTAGAGAAAAGAAAAAGATCAGAGGTGAAGCAAAAAAATCACAGTTTGGGCTGCAATAGGGTGCATCACATTTGGTCATACCTGGGCTGGGAAGGCTAACTCTGTCATCAGACCATTTAGAGGCACATGAGTCTCAAGACAGAGAAGGGATCTTGAATTTGGGCAAGAAGAAGACTGCAGAGTTTGGCTCATTGACTGCCTTTGTGCCAACGAGAGTTCAAAGATTGCTGAGCCCATGCAAGTAGTAGGACCTTCACTAACACAACAAATGCACCAGTAGGAAGTGAGGAGGGTGGCCTGCTAAGGAAGCCTAATCCTGGAGAGTAGGGGAAAGGCCAAGAGAACCTTCAGAATGGTTCAGAGCTCAAAGTCAGGATACAGTGAAAGGTGAAGGTGGCCTGTCCTGGCCACTCAAGGAGGCTTCCATCAGGATCACTTCAAGAAAAGTGACTACCCAGGCAGGCTGAGAAAAATAGGTCAATATATATTGCCAATAAGAATCAAAGCAATGATGTAGAAATAAGCCTTAAAGCTAAGGAAAAGTACTTATACACCATAGGACTGTGCTTTAATAATTTATGGACATTATCTGTCTGACCTTGTGACTCAGGTGCCAAACCAAGTTTATATATTGAGCCAACCACATGCTCACTAAAACAGGAGTGCTGTTGTCTTTTTTGTGACTGCTGAGTTGTAGATCCTTTTAAAGGGCAGGTTAAAAAGTTGGGTTAGATAGGAAAATGGCATTATATGTCCTTTCTCAAGCACAAGGTGACTTAATCTAGGCCAGTTGGACCCTTTCACTCAGGCATTTTCATTATCAAAGGTTATGGTTGTCCAATAGGGGGATAATCTGAAGAGATTATTCATTATTTTCCATGACTTAGATCTCCACAGGTACTCTAACTCCTGACCTGCCCGAAGTTTGGATCTTCAGCTTTCTCTTTGATTTCTTGAGATGCTCAATTTCCTTAAAATTTATTCTATTATTATTATTATTAATTATTAATATTTTGCTGAGGACAGCCATGTGGTATGTCTTTCCATTTATTCAGAGCTTGTTTTATGTCACTCAGTATAGTTTTATTCATACAAGTTCTGTACCTTTTTTTTTTTTTTAACATTTTATTATTTATTTTAGAGAGTGAGAGAGACAGAGCACAAGTAGGGGAGGGGCAGAGAGAGGAGGACACAGAAATCAGAAGTGGGCTCCAGGCTCTGAGGTGTCAGACAGAGCCCGATGCAGGGCTTGAACTCATGAACTGCAAGATAATGACCTGAGCCAAAGTTGGCCACTTAACTGACTGAGCCACCCAGGTGCCCTTGTACTTTTTTTTTGGTTAAGTTTATTATAAGTTATTTTGTGATTTTGTTGCTAATGTGAATGAATGATTTTTTTTCCATTTCCAGTTTAAATTGGTTACTGACAGGATAGTAAAAGGCTATTTTTTTTTGTATTTATTTTGTGTGTTGCCAACTTAGTTTCTCTTATTACTTCTCATACTTTTCACCCCACCCTATTGAATTATCTATGAATATAATCACATTATCTGCATATAAGAATAAGTAACTGGTTTTCTACGATCATTCTAAGTATTTCATCATCATGTCTTATTACCTTAGTTATAATCTTCAAAACAATATTAGGAAACAGTGGAGAAAACAGGCATCTCTGCCCAATTTCTGATTTTAATAGTAATTACTTCAGTATTTCACCATTTATTTTGGTGTTTACAGTTTTTAAGGAATTTTTAAATATGCCATACATCCTCAATAGTACATGTAACATATATATATATAGTTTAGCAAATAATTACAAAGTGAAGATCTATGTAAACACTATATAAGATTTTTTAAGATTTAAGTACATGTAACATATATGTATAGTTTAACAAATAATTATAAAGCAAAGATCTATGTGAACACTATAAGAACAAAATTAACATTTTTTAAAAGATTATCAGCACTGGGAATGTATACCACTCCATTATAAGAACCTTGTTCCTTTCCCTCTTATGATAACCCAAGCTGCCCTAACATTCTTACTGATTTCCTTGCTTACTTTACGGTATTACCATTTATAATGCATCTCTAAATAAAATAGTCCTGTTTGCCTTTACTTGAATTTTATATGAATAGAAAAATGTATTACATATAATTTTGTTCAATATTATATTCAAGATTCATTCGTGCTATTCCATGTGACTATAGTTTGTTAATTTTCATTGATTATATTCACTTCACAGTATGGATATATCAAAATTTATCTATTTCTATTATACATGGCCATTTGAGTTATTTTCTGATTTTGGTTATTACAAACAGTGCTACTATGAACATTCTTGTACATTTATTTTGGTGCAATGAGTATGAGTTTCTCTAGGATAAATACCTAGTGGAATTCTGGGCTGAATTAACTTTACCATATAATGGGTCACTGAAACTTTTCCTAAAATGAGAGTCCTCATTGTTCCACATTATTGCCAATACTTCATTTTATTGGACTCCTTAATTTTTCCCATTCTGATACCTGTTTAATGGTCCTTTTCATTGTGGCTTTAATTTGCATGACTACTATTAAGGCTGAGAAACTTAAAGATTTAGACTTCCTCTTCTGTCAAGTTCCTGTTCTTTTTGCTCATTTTTCTATCAGAATGATTTTTTTTCTTTTTATAATGTAGGATATTAGGATTTTTGGTATTCATATGTGTGGCAAATATTTTTCCCACTTTGTGGCTTGTCTTTTCATTCCTAAGAGAGTTTTGATAAAGTTCATAATTTTAATATAATTGTATTTATCAACTTTTTATACTTAGTGCTTTTCATATCTTGTTTTTAAAAATCCTTCTCTATCATCAGTACATTGTCCTGTACTATTTTATAAAAGATTTATAGTTTTGCCTTTCACATTTAGTAGTTCAGTCTAATGGGAATTGGTTTTTGCATATGGTGGGTGAGGATAAGATTTCATTAATTTTCTACATGGATAACTAATCATCCCAGCCCTACTGACTGAAAAGTCTATCCTGAATGAATTGATATGTCTTATGATCTCAGTATCCATTTCTGTATTTCAGGCCCATTTCTGAGTTCTCTTTCCTTGTCCATTGGTATATTTGTTTGTCTCTGTGTTAGTAATAGAAAATCTTAGTTACAGTTTTATAATAAATCTTGATGTCTGGTGAAACAAGATCATTTACCTTGCTCTTTTTTTAATGTTTATTTATTTTGAGAGAGAGAGTGAGCAGGGGAAGGGGCAGAGAGAGAGGGAGACACGGAATCCTTAGCAGGTTCCAGGGTCCAGCTGTCAGCACAAGGCCAGACGTGGGGCTCCAACCCACAAACCGCGAGATCATGACCTGAGCCAAAGTCAGATGCTTAACCGACTCAACCACACAAGTGCCCCTACCTTGTTATTTTTACCTTCAAGGGTAGCTTGGCATTTTTTGGACCATTTTGCTTCCACATAAATTTTATTTTATTTTTTATCTTTTTTTAGTTTTTATTTATTTATTTATCTATTTTTTCTTTTTTTTTTCTTTTTTATTTTTTTCTCATATATTTTATTTTATTTTATTTTATTTTATTTTATTTTATTTTATTTTATTTATTTTATTTTATTTTATTTTCAATATATGAAGTTTATTGTCAAATTGGTTTCCATACAACACCCAGTGCTCATCCCAAAAGGTGCCCTCCTCAATACCCATCACCCACCCTCCCCTCCCTCCCACCCCCCATCAACCCTCAGTTGGTTCTCAGTTTTTAACAGTCTCTTATTCTTTGGCTCTCTCCCACTCTAACCTCTTTTTTTTTTTCCTTCCCCTCCCCCATGGGTTTCTGTTACGTTTCTCAGGATCCACATAAGAGTGAAAACATATGGTATCTGTCTTTCTCTGTATGGCTTATTTCACTTAGCATCACACTCTCCAGTTCCATCCATGTTGCTACAAAGGACCATATTTCATCCTTTCTCATTGCCATGTAGTACTCCATTGTGTATATAAACCACAATTTCTTTATCCATTCATCAGTTGATGGACATTTAGGCTCTTTCCATAATTTGGTTATTGTTGAGAGTGCTGCTATAAACATTGGGGTACAAGTGCCCCTATGCATCAGTACTCCTGTGTCCCTTGGGTAAATTCCTAGCAGTGCTATTGCTGGGTCATAGGGTAGGTCTATTTTTAATTTTTTGAGGAACCTCCACACTATTTTCCAGAGCGGCTGCACCAATTTGCATTCCGACCAACAGTGCAAGAGGGTTCCTGTTTCTCCACATCCTCTCCAGCATCTATAGTCTCCTGATTTGTTCATTTTGGCCACTCTGACTGGCATGAGGTGATATCTGAGTGTGGTTTTGATTTGTATTTCCCTGATGAGGAGCGACGTTAAGCATCTTTTCATGTGCCTGTTGGCCATCCGGATATCTTCTTTAGAGAAGTGTCTATTCATGTTTTCTTCCCATTTCTTCACTGGGTTATTTGTTTTTCGGGTGTGGAGTTTGGTGAGCTCTTTATAGATTTTGGATACTAGCCTTTTGTCCGATGTGTCATTTGCAAATATCTTTTCCCATTCCGTTGGTTGCCTTTTAGTTTTGTTGGTTGTTTCCTTTGCCGTGCAGAAGCTTTTTATCTTCATAAGGTCCCAGTAGTTCATTTTTGCTTTTAATTCCCTTGCCTTTGGGGATGTGCCAAGTTAAGAAATTGCTACGGCTGAGGTCAGAGGTATTTTCCTGTTTTCTCCTCTAGGGTTTTGATGGTTTCCTGTCTCACATTCAATTCAGGCCCTTTACCCATTTTGAGTTTATTTTTGTGAATGGTGTGAGAAAGTGGTCTAGTTTCAATCTTCTGCATGTTGCTGTCCAGTTCTCCCAGCACCATTTGTTAAAGAGACTGTCTTTTTTCCATTGGATGTTCTTTCCTGCTTTGTCAAAGATGAGTTGGCCATACGTTTGTGGGTCTAGTTCTGGGGTTTCTATTCTATTCCATTGGTCTATGTGTCTGTTTTTGTGCCAATACCATGCTGTCTTGATGATGACAGCTTTGTAGTAGAGGCTAAAGTCTGGGATTGTGAGGCCTCCTGCTTTGGTCTTCTTCTTCAAAATTACTTTGGCTATTCGGGGCCTTTTGTGGTTCCATATGAATTTAAGGATTGCTTGTTCTAGTTTCGAGAAGAATGCTGGTGCAATTTTGATTGGGATTGCATTGAATGTGTAGATAGCTTTGGGTAGTATTGACATTTTGACAATATTTATTCTTCCAACCCATGAGCACGGAATGTTTTTCCATTTCTTTATATCTTCTTCAATTTGCCTCATAAGCTTTCTATAGATTTCATCTAGCATACAGATCTTATACATCTTTGGTTAGATTTATTCCTAGGTATCTTATGCTTCTTGGTGCAATTGTGAATGGGATCAGTTTCTTTATTTGTCTTTCTGTTGCTTCATTATTAGTGTATAAGAATGCAACTGATTTCTGTACATTGATTTTGTATCCTGCAACTTTGCTAAATTCATGTACCAGTTCTAGCAGACTTCTGGTAGAGTCTATCGGATTTTCCATGTATAATATCATGTCATCTGCAAAAAGTGAAAGCTTAACTTCATCTTTGCCAATTTTGATGCCTTTGATTTCCTTTTGTTGTCTGATTGCTGATGCTAGAACTTCCAACACTATGTTAAACAACAGCGGTGAGAGTGGACATCCCTGTCGTGTTCCTGATCTCAGGGAAAAAACTCTCAGTTTTTCCCCGTTGAGGATGATGTTAGCTGTGGGCTTTTCATAAATGGCTTTTATGATGTTTAAGTATGTTCCTTCTATCCCGACTTTCTCGAGGGTTTTTAATAAGAAAGGTTGCTGAATTTTGTCAAAGGCCTTTTCTGCATCGATTGACAGGATCATATGGTTCTTATCTTTTCTTTTATTAATGTGATGTATCACATTGATTGATTTGTGAATGTTGAACCAGCATCTATTTTTTAATATAAAATTTATTGTCAAATTGGTTTCCATACAACACCCAGTGCTCATCCCAATATGAATTTTAGAATCAACTTTTTAAATTAAAAAAAAAAGTATTCTGGATTTTTGACTGACATTACTCTGAATATATAAATCAATTTGGGAACAACTGGCATCTGTACAATAACCAGGCTACCAATTCATAAGCATGGTATATTACTCTCCATTCATTTAGGTCTTCTTTAATTCTTCTCAGTAGGCTGCTGTTATATATTTATGTTTATTAATTAAGTATATCCAAAGGGTACTTTGTTAATCTTTTAATTTTGTTTCTATAATGATCATGTCTATTCTCCACTCCATATACTGGTATACAATATATATTTAGATCAAATGCACATTCTGTATTTTTAAATGTGAGACCTCAAGGTGAGAGAGTTTAAGAAAAATAAAATAGGCACAATATACTGATTTTCAATCTGACAATTGATTATTATTTTTACTTTTCCCTGCTGTATTGGTCACACTTTTCCAGAAAAATAGAATGAACAGAATAGAATGGAATAGAAAAAGAGATATACATTGCTTCTTGGCCTTTTGGCTAAGACAAGTGTAGGAAAAGAGATTTGTTATGAGGGATTGACTGGCATGATTATGGAGGCTGAGAAATCCCATGATTGCTGTCTGCAAGCTGGAGTCCCAGAAAAGCCAGTGGTGTAATTCCATCCAAACTCAAAAGCCTAAGAACCAGGGGAGTCAGTAGTGTAAATTCCCATCTGAGTCTGAAGGCCCAAGAACAAGGAGCCCTAGTGTCTGAGGTCAGGAGAAGATGGATGTTCCAGCTCAGAGAATGCAAATTTTCCCTACCACTGCAGTTTTGTTCTATTTGGGCCCTCAACCGATTGTTGAAGGTTGGGCCTTCCACAATGCCCCACATTGGTGAGGGTAATCTTTACTCAGTTCATTGATTCAAATTCATCTGGAAACATCCTGAAAGACACATCCAGAAATAATCAATTTCGCCAGACACCCTGCTCTGCTCCAAATACGCTTTATCTGTGTCAGCCCTGCTATCTTCTCAGTGGAGCCAAGATCCCTCTCAGATTATTTTGCAAAGGGCTGCTAGATAGGAGCCTATATATCAAACTCTTTCCCCACCCTCCATTTTTTGATAGTTTATTTGCTTTGAAGTCCAGACAAATACTTGAATTTTTTTAAGGACATAGGGTGAGCTCACATTTATCATTTTCTTATTTTTTTTTAAAGTTTTTATTTATTTATTTTGAGAGGGAGTGCAAATGGGGAACGGGCAGAGAGACTCCCAAGCAGGCTCTGCGTTGTCAGTATGGAGCCTGATGTGGGGCTCCATCTCATGAACCATGAGATCACGACCTGAGCTGAAATCAAGAGTCAGACCCTCAACCAACTGAGCCGCCTTGGCACCCCCAAATACTTGAACTTAATTGAAATGAAATCTCCCCAAGTGCTCTATGCCCATAAAAATCTTTCTTCTTTAGAGATAATTTTTTTCTATTTCCTGAGCAGAATCACGCAGCTTTTATTGTACCATGAGGCACACTTTTGTTGCTTCAGCATCCTCTGCAGAGCAGCCTTCACCTCCTGGTTCTTGAGGCTGTAGATGAGGGGGTTCAGCAAGGATGTGATCACACTGTACTGAATGGAGACCACACGCTCCAACACCGAGCCTGAGGCAGGGCTGATGTACCTGAATAGAGCTGTCCCATAGAACAAGAGCACCACGGTGAGGTGGGAGGAGCAGGTGGAGAAGGCTTTGGCTTGGCCCTCAGAGGAGCGGATGTTCAGAATGGCAGAAATGATTCTGGAGTAAGAGAAGAGGATCAGGGGAAGCGTCAGCAGCCCTAGAAATGCACAGGACACCGCAAGAAGAATCTCATTGACAACAGGATCGGTACAGGACAGAGGAAAGAGAGGAGGTAGCTCACAGCTGAAGTGGAGGATGATGTTGGACCTACAGAAATACAACTTGTGGATGAAGAGACTATTCAGCAAGGAAATCAGAAATCCCACTGTCCATGCTATGCTCACAATCACAATACAGAGAGGTCTGTTTATGACCATGGTGTAGACCAGAGGGTGGCAGATAGCAGCATAGCGGTCATAGGCCATGGCAGAGAGCAGACAAGCTTCCGTTCCCCCAGAGAGAGTGAAAAAGAAGCTCTGAGTGATGCATCCCCACATTGAGATGCTTTTATTCTGAGATAAGAAGTTCTGTAGCATCTTGGGCACAGTGACTGAGGAGAAACTGAGATCCAGGAAGGATAAGTGTCCAAGGAAGAAGTACATGGGTGTGTGGAGGCGGGGATCAACCCTGATCACCAGGATCATCACCAGATTCCCCACCAGGGTCAGGAGGTAAATCCCCAGGAACAGCACAAAGAGCATGGTCTGGATCTGGGGGTCACTGGATAATCCCAGGAGGACAAACTCAGTAATCATACTGACATTTTTCATGGTTGCTTAGAGATTCTGTCCCTCAAAAGGAATGAATGATTTTTCCACTTGATAAGACATTGATCTGAGTCTTTCTCAGCGAACAGGAGTTTTCTACTCGCAGACAATATATCTCCTTACCTATAGACCAAAACAGGAAACTCAGGATAAGGAAGTGTCTTCTCAGATACAATCTCTTCACTTGTCCTTCTTTTCTAACTACTAGCACTATCTTGTCATGATCTCTATACCTTCACCCTACATGACTTTTTTTTAAATAAAAATACCATGCACATGCAAGTCAGGTACATCCTGGAATCAAAAGAAGGGAAAAGAGCCCCAGTGGCTAAGCCTAGAAAACCTTTTATGGTTAAGGGCTAGGAAGCCCATGCACAAGTGATTCCTTCTCAGAATAGTAAGGTCATAGACTTACAGTAACTAAGGATGGTGTCATAGTGGACTTTAAACCCTTCATTTTACAAATAAGGATAGGGGCGCCTGGGTGGCTCAGTGGGTTGGGCATCTGACTTCGGCTCAGGTCATGATCTTGTGGTTTGTGAGTTCCAGACCCGTGTTGGGCTCCCTGCTGACAGCTTGGAGCCTGGAGCCTGCTTCGGATTCTGTGTCTCCTCCTCTCTGCCCCTACCATGCTCATGCTCTGTCTCTCTCTGTCTCTCAATAATAAATAAACATTAAAAAAATAAAAAAAAACAAATGAGGATAATGCATTGCCTAAGTTCTCATAGCAAAGTGATGTTGAGGTTGGGACTAAACCAGATGTTCCAACTCATCTGATATGCTAGTGCACCACACTTGTGGTTTTGAATTGATTATTAGAAGCTGAATTTTGTGTGGTTTTGGCATCACAAGGAACTTTGCTAGTAGGGAGTTCACTTAAATTGTATTTTAATATTCCTTGGCTCTGATACTTAACCAGTGGTATCTACAGTTCTGTGTCAGCTGCTATTGAAGTGGAAAGAGAACTAGTCTTAGAGTACAGTAGTAACCTTGAGTCTTAGTTCAAACATTCTAATGGTATCATTTGGTAAAAGTTACTCAGTTTCCTTAAGCCTTACCTTATTAATCTGTAAAATTGGGTAAATTAAACAAATACTTTTATAAACCAGAGGGCTCATAATATGCTGTGCAAAAATCAAATTTTTGTATGTATGAAGAAAGATTGACATAGAATATTGAAAATAGAAATAACTTCTCTATTGGGCAGTAGGTTTATGGGCATTTTTTTCTTGTAAACAGTTTCTCTAATGTTGTAAAATTATTTTTCCATTGATTACTTCCCCTTTTTTTTTTTTTTTTAATAAAGAAATGACTTGGAGACTTTCAGGAAACTCTCAGTCTAGCTTTGTTTTCTCCAGAGAGAAAGGCAAAGGGAAAATTGGATTGAAGTAAGAGAAAAGCCCCAGGGCAAAGGAAGCTGAACTCCTAAAAAGAATGTTCTTTTGTGGTCTCTTCCCCAACACCATTGGGCATCTCAGTAGTTTGGTTCTATGTGGGTACATAAGACTGGTGCCCTTTTGAAATCCCTCATACCTAGGATTCCAGAACACTACCAGGGCTGTGTTTTCATAGTGTGTTGAATGGAACCTTATATATTCTGCTGTAGTGCTTTAGGGACCACTCTAAATGGTGAGGGAGTGAGGAGTCAGAGGAGTCTTTGGGCCCTCACATCCATCTCAATTGCCTCAGCTCTTCTTACATCTATTTGTCATACTTGATTTGGTGGTAGAATTTCATTGAAGCAAAGGGTTTCATTAATAAAAACTTTCTAAAACCCAGTGAACTAGGGATTCCATTGCCAAAAGGACTACGAATCTCTCTCTGTTCTTCGTCTTTTTCATTTTCAATGCCCTAGGAAATCTCCTTCCTACTCTTCATCTGGCTTTGTGGCCAATAACACATTCCCATTTAAAATAAAAGCCTCACTTTTTTGTGTGTGTCCAGAACCAGATACATAAAGAAACAATAGGAAGGGGGCCCCCCGGGTGGCTCAGTCGGTTAAGTGTCTGACTCCAGCTCGGGTCTGATCTCACAGATCATGGGTTCAAGCCCTGAATCGGGTTCTGTGCTGACAGCTTGGAGCCTGGAGCCTGCTTCGGATTCTGTGACTTGCCCTCTCTCTCTGTCCCTCCCTTGTTCATGCTCTGTCTCTCAAAAAATAAATAAATGGTAAAGAAAAAATTTTTTTTAAAAAAGAAAAGAAACAATAGGAAGACCCCACATGGACAAATGGCAGAAGACTTAATCTTCCAGCTCAACTATTATCTGACCGGAAGTAGCAATGTCTGACTTTGAGAAAGTGACTTCCCTAATCTGGGTCCAGTGTAAACTAGAGGGGCTTGGGTCGGAGGTCTCTACAAATCTTCCCCAGTTACATATATAAATGTGCCTCTAAGGCTCTCACCAACCATACTGAGCAGGACTGCTTTTGGTCTGATGTGTCTTCTGGTTTTCTAGCCAGGCTGCTTGCCACAGGACACTGCTGCAGGAAGGAGACGCGGCTCCAACAGCTGGAGATGAGAGCCAGGTCCCATGAAAAGCAGACTTTGTTTTCCAGCCAATTATATGAGTAGAGACAGATACAGACAGGCAGTGGTTAAGAGCCAAAGTGTTCTGGTGAAGGTCTTTCTGGAGGTGGCTCTCTTATGACTTGGATTTTTCTCTTCTTTTTTTCCCCCTTTTACTCCCTAATCCTTGAAGAGAGCTCCTGGCCAGTTAGTATGACTTGTATTTCTTCTTTCATTAAATCCCTCGGATCTTATGCCAGGTGGGCCCTGGGGAGGAATGGGGAGGAGAGGCTCCAGAGAGTCAAGAATTGTTCACTGCCCATGGGAGAGGCAGCATTAACCCGAACCAAAGGGGCCACTGGTCCTAGGACAAAGTGGCTACTGACGTGGCTATTGCCAAAAGAGGTCTGGCTGAGGGCATACAAGTGCAGAAAGCTCCTGGCCACAAATTGCTTTACTAATTAGGAAGAAGGGGTTCAGGAGGTTCTGTAAAGTTTCTGTCTTGTCTCTGGTAGAGCTTCGGTTTTTAATGTGAATATGCACATGCACACACACACGCACACAGCCAGGTCCACACAATTTAAAAGGTCATTACTCCTATGAAGACACTCCTTTCTCAACGCTTGCTTCCCTAGCTTTCAGCTCAGGCTCTTGCCTCCTATTTCACAGAGAAAATGTTCCTTTTTCTAATTTTGTTGTATGGCTCTCTATTGGTCCTCAGCACTGGTTGTTGCTCAAGTTTTTCCCATTTAAAAGTGTAGGGGCAGAATCAATAGCCCTTCCTCCTCCAAGGGAGCTGGTTTTCCTAGGGCCAGTACTGTGGCAGGAAAGGACCTATTTTGAAAAGGAAACATGTGGTGAGTATAGACACAAGAAAAGGTGAAACCAAAACTTTGGTCTACCTCTACAAACTAGAAGTTACTCCTCTGTAACAGGGGACTAGAGAGAAGCTAACTAACTGGAGGATATAAGAAAGCATATCAGACTCCAGGCTGCTGGATTTCCCAACCACTTCCTTGTCTTTCCTTCTCTTTATAGCCACATTTTTTTTTGAGGGGGAAGGAGTATACTCTATACTGTAGTCTCTTCCTCATTCACTTCTTGGTCCACTGTAATCTCTCTCTTTCTGTTTCCTCTATTGCCCCCAGGGACAATTTACCTACTATATTCAGATGTGCATGAGAGGCGTTAAGGCATTTGTGGACTCAGGTGAAGGCTTTGCTTTGGCCCCCAGGAGACTGGATACCTAGGATGTTTCTGGACTAGGAAAAGAGGCTTAGCGATAGTTTATAAGCCCAGAAATGGAAATGACCTCACAAATATTAACTGCTGACAGTAAGATCTATACTGGATGAAGGAGGAGTGGAGGCAGCTCAGAGATGAAGAGAGGCTAATGGACCTACAGAAGGGGAAGTTTAACGTATCAGTCAGCTTAGGTCAATTATGCTGTGATAATAAGTGACCCAAAATTTCAGTGGTTACCAACAATAACAATTCACTTATCATGTTACATGTCTGTTAAGATAGCTGTGGCTCTTTTACTACATAGTCTTTACTTCAAGACCTAGACTTATAGAGCAGCCTTTATTTTTATTTTTTTATTTTTTGGATTTTGTGGTTGTATTTAATATGATTTATGGAATGTTTAAGAAGTAAATGAAATCTATGCAACTGAGAAACAATGATAAAATCTTGAGGAATTATGTTTCATGTATCTTTATAAGACTACCTAAGTCACACTTTCTTTTTTTAAAAGTTTTTATTTAAATTCCAGTTAGTCAACATAATAATAGTTTCAGGTGTACAATATAGAGATTCAACACTTCCACACAACACCTGGTGCTCATTATAACTACGCTACACAAAGCAATTTACACATTTAATGTAATCCCTATCAAAACACCCCCAGCATTTTTCACAGAGCTAGAACAAACAATCCTAAAATTTGTGTGCAACCACAAAAGACCCTGAATAGCCAAAGCAACCTTGAAAAAGAAAAGCAAAGCCGAAGGCATCACAATTCCAGACTTCAAGTTATATTACAAAGCTGTGGTGATCAAAATAGTTTGGTACTGACACAAAAATAGACGCATAGACCAATAGAACAGAATAAAATACCCAGAAATGAACCCACAACTATCTGATCAATTGGTCTTTGACAAAGCAGGAAAGACTATCCAATGGGAAAAAGACTGTCTTTTCAATAAATGGTGTTGGGAAAACTGGACAGCTACATGCAAAAGAATGAAACTGGACTACTCTCTTACACCACACACAAAAATAAATTAAAAATGGATGAAATACCTAAAAGTGAGACCTTAAACCATCAACATGCTAGAGGAGAACGCAGGCTTTAACACTGACAGTAGCAACTTCTTTCTAGATATGTCTCCTGAGGTGAGGGAAACAAAAAGCAAAAATAAACTATTGGGACTTCTTCAAAATAAAAAGCATCTACTCAGCGAATGAAACAACAAAATAAAAAGGCAATCTATGGAATGGGAGAGGATAATTGCAAATGACATATCTGATAAATCTACAAAGAACTTATACAACTCAACACCCAAATTAAAAATTGGGCAGAAGGCATGAATAGATGTTTCTCCAAAGAAGACATACAGATGGCCAACAGACACATGAAAAGATGTGTAACATCACAGATCCCCCTCAGGGAAATACAAATCAAAACCACAATGAGATACCACCTCACACCTGTCAGAATGGCTAACATTAACAACATAGGAAACAAGAGGTGTTGGCAAGGAGGTGGAGAAAGGGGAACACTCTTGCACTGTTGGTGGGAATACAAACTGGTGCAGCTACTGTGGAAAATGGTATGGAGGCTTCTCAAAAAGTTAAAAATAGAAGTACAAGGTGATCCAGTAATTGCACTACTAGCTCTTTGCCCAAAAATACAACACTAATTCAAAGGGATACATGCAACCTTGCTCCCAGTCCCTCCCAACCTATTTCTAAGACTTTTTCATCTTTTGTTCTCCCCAGATGTTCTCCCTCTCCTGCTGGGATACACTAACTTACAACTTGTATTTTATATTGTACCCCATGGAGAAAAATCTTAATTCCCTTCCTTTTTTCCCTCCTTACCCCAAATCTCATTTTACACCTTCTCCATCCCAACCTCCCTTACTTAAACTTTACTTATAAGATAATATTATTTATTTAATGCATAATTTACGCCAGGCACCATAACAAGGTCTGTATATGCTTTTGATCTCATTTAGTCCTTATAAAATCTTGTAACATAGGTATTACTGACCCCATTTCTGTGGGTCAGAAAGATTAAGTGACATACTCAGTCATAGACCTTACAAAGTAGTAGAATTGGGACTCACTCCCAAGGCTCTCTGAGTCCCATTACCATGTTTTCCCTACTTTGCAGCACTACAGAAGTTTGCTTATGAGTAAGTCTTTCCTGGTTTGGAAACTATGCTTTCTCCTGGGGGAACTTGGGAACCCAGACAGGAATTGGGTGGTCCTGGGATTTTGGGCCACTGGCTCTGTCTGGAACTTCTCCTTACCCAGAATGTCTGAATGCTCACAGAGATATAGGTATCAGGGATATGATTTCTTGGAACAGAAATGGGGACTTTTGGGCCAGGGAAAATTCCAAGAAGAGAAAACTAAAGGAAAAGCCGAATTGAGCACTATGAGCAATTAATGGCTGAAAGCAGAACTCTACAGAGGTGGGGGAATTAGCATATGAGAGATGACCCTTCTAGTTTTTCCTCTCCTTTTTCCCTACCTGAAGCATCTGAAGAAGTCCTGGTGGCGATGAATTAAAAAGTGACGGTAGACATGAAAGATTAGGATTTATTCATGCAAAGAGGAATTCTCTGATCCTCTTTCCTAAAAATAGCAGCCAAAAGAACCCAAAAAAAACCCCAAAACAAAAAACTTCCATGCTCTTCATTATACTCTTGCAAAAGTTACTTTTCCTATGTTTTGATCCCATCTGGAGCCAGATACCGGCCTCAGTGAAACTTAGAAATTCCTAAGATTCTAGACTATAGTGCAAGTTTTCTGGAGTCTTTTTTGGGCTCCATGGAGCTTCCTCAGGGCCACAGGAGGCACTACAGGTACTGAGAGGCTACTCAGTGTGTGGGCCTTCCCCCATCCCCACCTACATGTTCTATAATCACTATGGCTCTTCATTTATCTGAGATATATATTAGGGAATCTTTGAACAGAACTAGGAGAAAGACTTCCTCTTTGGTTTCCATATTCATGACTCTAGCCATCCTCCTTCTTAAAAATGCTTTTATCTATCTATCTATCTATCTATCTATCTATCTATCTTCCAGACATGAAGAAACAGAACAGAAAACTCCAAATAGTCAAGTAGGTAAAGAGCTGAAACTTGCAGAATAGTTACTACTTCATTTTGTGACTTGAGGAATAATCTTCCTCATCTTGGGTTCAATTTCTAGTTCTAATAAAAATTTAGAACTAGTGTCCATTCAGATCCTTCTAGCTAGATGTATTTCTCATTCACTAACCTACTCATTGAGCAGGCCTGTCCTGGGTCCAAAATGTACCCTGCACTTTGAGCCAGGCTGTCTACTGCCTCCAAAGTAGGGCTCTAACATATCAAAGAAACCTTAGCAGTAGGGGTCTTCTGCAGAGGGTTCCAAATGGATTCATCACAAAGCAGGCTTAGTTCCTGATCAATGCTAGGTCTGGAGTCAAGTTCAAACTCAAAACAGCTCACTTCAAGATCACTTCTAGGGAAAGGCTAAAGTGTTCAGACATCCAGTTGATGCTTTGTTGAGTTTTTTGGTCTCACCTAAAAGAATCTGGTACCCATCTATTATTTTACTCTTCTTTGGTCTCCCTTGGTGTTGAGGAGAGCTCATGCCCAGCTCATGTGACTTATATATGTTTCTCTTCAACACTTTGTTGTTAATCTTGTGCCAGGTGGGCCCTGAAGAGGGATGTTGAGTAGGCATTGCTGGGAGCCAGGAATTGTTCACTGCTCATAGGAGAGACAGGAGACGGACAAGCTACCACTGTTGTGGCTTCAGGAAGACACAGGAGTGCAGAAGGCTCCTGGTTACAAACTGCTTTGCTAAGAGGGGAACAGGGGACCTGATGAACTCTAGTGTATGAGACTCTACTGAGGACTTGTTTCGTCCTGGATTCTGAGAACACCCCATCTTTCTCTCTCTCTCTCTACCCAAGCACACATACTTTCCTTTCCCAGTGTGACTAGTTCAATAGTTTCATTACTCTCCTGAAACTATGTATGCCTTTAACCCTATACTCCTAACTCTCAGCTGATAATTTCCAGAGGAAATGTTCTGTTCTTGCTACAGGTGACCTCTAACTTCCTAATCTCCACACATGGAGTTCTTCTTTTCTCCCCTTCAGCCTTAGGGGAAGGCCCTCTTTCATCTATGGTCAGTGCCTCTCTCTGCCATGGATCCTAGCCTGACCCTTCTCTTTGAACATCTCCATGAATCAACCATGCTCTTTCTCTTCTATTGTCTCTCCCTCCATGGAGCCTTTCCACTCAGTATATACAAAGAAACTGCTTAGGTTTATTTATTTAAAATAGAACAGGAACAATTAGTAACCCCCTCTTCTATAAGAAGCCTTAAAGGGGCGCCTGGGTGGCTCAGTCAGTTAAGCAACTCACTCTTGATCTCAGCTCAGGTTGTGATCTCACAGCTTGTGAATTTGAGATCCACATAGGGCTCTGTGTGGATGGTGCAGAGCCTGCTTGGGATTCTGTCTCTCCTTCTCTCTGACCCTTACCTGCTTGTGCTCTCTCTCTCTCAAAATAAATAAACAAATAAATAAATAAACAAATTTCATATATATATATATACACACATATATATACACACATATATGTATATATATGTGAGTATATATATGTGTGTATATATATATGAGTATATATTGTTTATTTATAAATAAACTATATATATGTGTGTGTGTGTGTGTATGTATATATATATATATATATATATATATATATATATATATCCTTAAAATATAATGGAGTTTAGAGCCCTTCCATGAGTAATCAAGTCAATTGCTTTTAAAGGCTTCTACATGTAAAAACACTAAGATTTAGATACCTTTCCAATGGAGACACAAGGAAAGTACAAGTTAGTGAAAATTTTACTCACCCATCTACATTTTAATCCATTTCTAAGATTGCCTCAACCCTTCAGAAAAGATATATATGGAATATACTCCATAGTATATAACACCTCTGTTGTATCCCATAGTCAAGTACATTACTATTTGTATAATGAAACTTCTGAGTATTCCTTCTAAGTGGGGTAGAAAGAGACTACAAATAATCCCTTTTATTTTTTTTCCCAAAGTTTGTTTCTTGGAAGAAATGCTGCATCATGTGCCCAGTATACCCTTTTAAAATAAAAACCTCAAGGGGTTCCTGGCTGCCTGAGTTGGTAGAGTATCTGACTTTTGATCCCAGTGTCATGAGTTCAAGCCCCACACTGGGCATGCAGCTTACTTAAAACACACATACATACATAGATACATACATACATCAGAAATTCAAAGTTTTTATTTTTCAATTCAGTGCAGATAATAGTGGGAGGGAGGGAGGGAGGGAGGGAGGGAAGGAGAGGGGGAGAGGGGGAGAGAGGGAGAGAGGGAGAGAGGGAGGGGGAAGAGGGAAGGAGAGAAACAGAATGGTCATGAATTTGGACTCTGTAGTGCAGAATTCCTGGGTGTCAATCCTGACTCCACCACTCACTGGCTAAGTAAACTCAGGTAAGTCCATGGCCTTGGCAACCCCCAGTTTTTTCATTTATAAAAAGGGACGTTTTACCTTACAAGATTGCTATAATGAATACATAAGATTGCTTTAAAGTATACAAGAACAGTGCTGGCCAATAGCTTGATAAATGGTAGCTCTTATGTCTGTTTTTATGGCAAAAATTAAAGTAGAGACAGGAAGCTTACAACAAAAATTATTTCATAAGACATTAGAAATAAAGTAAGCCATAATTTATGACCATAAGTGTAAAAACCACAGTAATATTTAATACAAAGTTTTAAGTATCCTCATAAAAAGGCACAGATTTAAGAAACAAAATCTAATGATATGCTGCCTAAAGATAAAGTACATATAACAATATAATACAGAACTGTTTAAACTAAAATGATGGACAAAGACACTATTAGTGAAAATATATAAAAAGGAAGAACAACTGTTTGCAAGCCAGCTTGTCTTGAAGCTCTCCACACTAAGGGTGACCTTGAGGGACAGCTGAAGCTGAATTGGGTGCAAGCCAGGGTGCCCCAAGGTGTTCAGCACAGGGGATGCCTTGGCTAGGTTGACTGGAGCTGAGGGTGGTACAAGCGGGAGTGTTCCAGGGTACTCTGCACAGGGGGTGCCCTTGCAGGGTGGCTGAAACTGATGCAAGCATGGACCTGGGGTTCCCAGGGTGCTCCATGCAGGGGGCACCCTGGCAGGCTGGCTGGATCTGAAGCAGTCAGCGGAGAGGTTCCTGAGTGGTCTCCATGGGGTGGGGTGGGGGGTGCCCTAGCAAGCTTTCTGTTATGTGCTAAGTGAAATAAGTCAGACTGAGAAAGATAAATACCATATGCGGAATCTTAAAAAAAAAACAAAACACGAATGAATAAAAGAAAAAGCAGAATCAGAGAACAAACAGATGGTTGCCAGAGGGGAGGGGTGTGAGGGGAAAGGCAAAATGGGTGAAAGGGAGTGGGAGATACAGGCTTCCAGTTATGGAATGCATAAGTCACGGGGATAAAAAGCACAGCATAAGTAATATAGTCAATGATATTGCAGTAACTATGTATTGGGACAGATGGCTATACTTGGAATGAACATAGCATAATGTATAAACTTGTTGAATCATTATGCTCTACACCTGAAGCAAATGTAACATTGTGTGTCAACTATAGCCAAATAAAAAAAAAATTAAATAGAAAGAACAAGTGGAAATACTAACATCACAGAAAGTGAATTCAAATAGAAACATTAAGCCAAAAAAGAATTCCATTTTATAATATGTATAATCCACAATAAAGACAAAGCTATCAGGATCTTTTATGCTACATAGTACAATTTCACAATGAATTTTGAAAACATTTTGAAAAAATTTCAAAAAGCAAAAACATGGAAATATAAGGAAATATAGCCAGAAGCACAATTATGGTGGCAAACTGATATCTAACTATCTAGCTATCTATCTAGCTATTTTTAGTCTTTGACAGATGAAATGGGGGGAATCAATCAACAATATTGTACAAGATTTGAATATATAATCAATAAGATAACACAATCTAAATACTGAAAGCTAAATATCAATCACTATTAATTATAAAATACATATGAACACTTCCCAAATACAAGTTAATTTAATTTAATGTTATTTGAAAAGATGTATCCTTGAGTGGGTTTTCTCATGAATGTAATGATCGTTTAATATTAGGAAAATCTATAATTGTTCCAATAAGAAGATATATATGATAATCTCCATAAATTCTGAAAATCTACTTTATAAAATTTGATACCTATTTTGATAGTATCTCTTTAAAACTAAAACAGATAGCTATAATGTGAAAAAAATATGGAGTATAAACTGGTATGTAATGTCATAACAGTGAATTGCCAGATTCATTTTTATTAAAATTAGGAACAAAACAAGAATGATTGCTCAAACTATTACTTTTTAAAAAATATTTATTTTTTGAGACAGAGAGAGAGAGAGTGAGCATGGGTTGGGGAGGGGCAGAGAGCGAGTGGGGACAGAAGATCCGAAGTAGGCTCCACACTGACCGCAGACAGGCTGATGTGCGGCTGGAACTCACAAACCATGAGATTATGACCTGAGCCAAAGTCAGATGCTTAACCAACTGAGCCACCCAGGTGCCCCTCAAACTATACTCTTTTGTATGATGAAATTATTGGTTTATGTTAAAAGATATGAGTAATAAATGAAAGTTTTAAGAATGAGAAAGAAGGATACTCAACTTCCATTTTGATAAAAATATGATTTATATCATATTAGGATTATTTAGGAGCAAGGAGAAGCTCAGATCAGCTTAAGAAAGAAAAAGAGGGCTTGTTGGATTGGAATTGGAGTACTTCCAGATTGGAGGCAATCTTCATCCACTTTTCACATGGACATTATCCCTCTAATTTTGAGCCTCTGACTATTCTCTTATCTTTAGTCTTCTCAAGCTAAGAGAGTTTGATTACCTTGTTTAATCACCATTTCAAATGGAGTATTCCTCAGTAGTTCCTAGATCTGGCATTCTTCTCTGGTGTAGTGGACATGTCTGTATTTCTTTATGACAATTTTTAGTTGTATATTTTCACCCAAAGAGCTATATTACAAAGTTGTAGTCACCAAGACAATATGGTACTGGCACAAAAACAGACACATAGATCAATGGAACAGAATAGAAAACCCAGAAATGGGCCCACAACTGTATGGTCAAATAATCTTTGATCAAGCCAGGAAAGACTATCCAATGGAAAAAAGACAGTCTCTTCAATAAATGGTGCTGGGAAAACTGGACAGTCACATACAGAAGCATGAAACTGAACCACTTTCTTACACCATACACAAAAATAAATTCAAAATGGATGAAAGACCTAAATGTAAGACATGAAACCATCAAAATCCTAGAGGAGGACATAGGCAGCAACCTCTTTGACCTCGGCTGGAGCAACTTCTTACTAGGCATGTCGCCAAACACAAGGGAAACAAAATCAAACAGGAACTATTGGAACTTCATCAAGATAAAAAGGTTCTGCACAGTGAAAGAAACAATCAACAAAACTAAAATGCAGCCTATGGAATAGGAGAAGATATTTGCAAATGACATATCTGATAAAGGATTAGTATCCAAAATCTATAAAGAACTTATCAAACTCAACACCCATAAAACAAATAATCCAATGAAGAAATGGGCAGAAGACATGAATAGACACTTTTCCAAACAAGACATCCAGATAGCTAACAGACACATGAAAAGATGCTCGGTATCACTCAACATCAGAGAAATACAAATCAAAACCATGATGAGATACTACCTCACACCTGTCAGAATGGCTAAGATTAACAACACAAGAAACAACAGTGTCGGGAGGAGGTGAAGAAAGGGGAACCCTCTTGCACTGTTGGTGGGAATGCAAACTGGAGCAGCCACTCTGGAGAAGAGTACAGAGGTTCTTCAAAAAACTAGAAATACAGGGCGCCTGGGTGGCTCAGTTGGTTAAATGTCTGACTTCAACTCAGGTCATGATCTCACAGTCCATGAGTTCAAGCCCCACATCAGGCTCTATGCCGACAACTCAGAGCCTGGAGCCTGCTTTAGATTGTGCCTGCCTGTCTCCTTGCCCCTCTCCCATTTGCATTCTGTCTCTCTCAAAAATAAAATAAAAGCATTAAAAAAAACCAAAAAAACTAGAAATAGAAGCACCTGATGATCCAGGAATTGCACTAGTCGGTATTTACCCAAAAGTTACAAAAACACAGATTTGAAGGGTTATATGCACCCAAATGTTTATAGCAGCACTATTAACAATAGCCAAACTACTGAGAGAGCCCAAATGTCCATCATCTGATGACTGGATAAAGAAGATATGGTGTACACACACACACACACACACACACACACACACACACAATGGGATAGTACTAAGCCATCAAAAAAGAATGAAATCTTGCCATTACAATGGCGTGGATAGAGCTAGAATGTATTATGCTAACTGAAATAAGTCAATCAGAGGAAGACTAATACCGTATGATTTCACTCATGTGGAATTTAAGAAACAAAACAGATGAACATATGAAAAGGGGGGAAATAAAGAGAATAGAAGGAAACAAACCACCAAGACTTTGAACTATAGAGAACAAACTAAGGGTTGATGGAGAGCAGTGGGTGGGAGATGGGCTAGATGGGTGATGGGTATTAAAAAGGGCACTTGTGGGCACCTGGGTGATTTAGCAGGTTGAGTGTCTGACTTTAGCTCGGGTTATGATCTCACAGTCCATGGGTTCGAGCCCTGCATTGGGTTCTGTGCTGCCAGCCTAGAGCCTGGACTCTGCTTCAGATCCTGTGTCCCCCTCTCTGTTTGCCCCTCCCCTGCTCACACTCTGTCTCTCTCAAAAATAAATACACATTAAAAAAACCTTTTTTTAAAAAGGGCACTTGTTGTAATGAGCACTGGGTGTTGTATGTAAGCGTGAATCACCGAATTCTACTTCTTGAAATCAATACTGTACTGTATGTTAACTAACAAAAATTTAAATTAAAAAAATAGTGAAAAAAAAGTAAAACAAGTTAATGGAGGGAAAAATAGAATAATAATTCTTAGTAAATTCAAAAGAAGGCAGGAGAGGAGAGGAAAAAGGAACAGAACAGTTGCGACTTAGAAAACAGTCAGATGGTAAATTTAAGCCACATTATATGAGTAATTGTAGTAAATGTAAATTGACCCAACACCCCAGTGAAAAGGTAAAGATAATCGTATTGGATGAAAAAACAAAATCCAACTGTATGGTACTTACAAGAGACATATCTGAAATATAAAGACTGCAGAATGACAGAAGATGGAAAATGATATATAAGCAACATTAACCAAAAGAAGTTTGTGAAACTATACTAATATCAAAGTAATTTTAAGGGAAAAAATTACTGTAGATAAGACACACTTAATAATGATAGAAAAATCAACCCAACAAGAACATAGCAATTTTTAAATTTTTTTTCAGTTTATTTATTTACTTTGAGACAGAAAAAGAGAGAGAGAGAGAGAGTGAGCACAGGGGAGGGGCAGAGAGAGGAGAGTGAGCGAATCCCAAGCAGGCTCCACACTGTTAGCACAGAGTCTGACGCAGCGCCTGAACCCACGAACCACAAGATCATGACCTGGGCCGAAATCAAGAGTCTGATGTTTAACCGACTGAGCCAGCCAGGTGTCCCAAGAACATAACAATTCTAAATTTGTAAGCACATATAGACTAGATCATTGTTCAACAAATATCCACTAACCTCCTCCACCATTTTCATGGAGAAATACACTTCTCCATTCCATTGAAGTTGCGAACCCTATGGCTATGTGAATAAATTGCTTTGGCCAATGGAATGTAAGCACAAGTGGCAGACTGCCAGCTGCAAGCCTAGGCTTTAAAAGGCATTGCATGTTTCCATTTGTCTTTCAGAGAGTTTCTAACCTCTATGATGAGAATAATAGCCCCAGGTAGGCATTGCCTACCTAGAATGAGACACGTGGAACAGACTACAGCCAGGAAGCAAGTCCAGCCAATCTGCAGATCTCAGCCTAACACTTAGCTACCTCACCTATAAATGATAAACTTAAACAGTTTATGCTGCCACTAAATACTTTTGTGGTTGTTTATTGTGAAGCAATAGCTGACTGATAGAGCACCTAACAAAGCTTCAATATATATATAAAGCAAAAAATTAAACTAAAAGAAGAAATAGACAAATCGCACCCTTGATAACAATCTGGTAGAAAAAGCAGACCAAAAATCAGCAAATATGTGAAAGGTTGGAAAAACATAAGTAGTATTTTGACTTCACTGACATACATGAATCACTGTATCCAATAACTGCAGAATGCTCACTGTTTTCATACATACCTGAAACATTTTCTAAAGTTTGTCATATACCAGGGCATTAAAAAATCTCACTACATTTTAAAGAACCAAAATCAGATAGAACATGATGTTATCTAAGTTAAGTAGAAACAGTCGATTTAACGTTATTTCAGTATTTCAATACAAAATAGCTAGAGAATCCCTAAATGTTTGGAAAATAAGCAGTACCTTCATATAACCCGTAGATCAGAGAAGAAATAACAATGGAAGTTAAATTTGATGTGTTAAGCTGTCTGGCTGCTATTAGGTTGGCAGTTCTAATGTAGAAATTCCACAACTATCTTCTATTGTTTTATTCATGTTTAGTATTTTAATATTACTAATTAGAATGTATTTCTCTTTTGCAGTGATAATTTACAGTTAAAAGATCTTTTCACAGTGATGGGTCATTTTAATTGTTACAGGCAAATGACAGAAAATACTGAAGACTAATCATTTTTTGGGCCAAGTGGAGGCTGAAAGACATCAAAGTGCAGTGAAAGAAATAAAGATAATCACCAGTATCTGCATTATTAAATGTCAATGAAAGACTTTTCATTAAACAATGTTTTTTTCATTATTTTACTGAAAAGCATTAAATTGACCATTTCATTAAAATAGCATATAGTAGATAAAGAGAGTCAGTTGTTAAAAAGAAAAATAAACAACAGTGATAATTACAGACTCAAATGATAATTCATTATGCTCAGAATCAAACGGATAAAATTGGCCAAACATAAAGCAAACAAATACAGCTTTGTATTACTAAACCAAACAAAGATAATGTTGGTATACGAAATGATAGTATCTATCCCATTAATGTAGTTAATTTGAGTTTTATAAGTTTTGTGATATTGTGCAAGTTTAATTCATAAGACTGGTTTGATTTCACAGTGTATTATATGCCATAAAGGTAAGGAAGTTACATCTTGTGTGAACATTTTTTAATGTTATAATAAAACAATATAAGAGAATATTGATAATATTGGAAGTTTTTTTTTTTTAATTTAAAAGAGTATATACACTTTTTGAGTTAGGGAAGCAATGCTGTGTGTGTGTGTGTGTGTGTGTGTGTGTGTGTGTGTGGTACCTACTTGTGAAATAATAAATATATATATTGGTCTCTGCCCCTTGTTCTTGCTAGTATTTGGTCTTTGACTCCAGTTACTGATACAGAGCTCCTAAATCCTTGTAATTTCTTGAGTGATAAGAGCATCCAACACAGAACCCCTAAGTCCCTCACAATTTCTGGAATGACAGGCACATCAACTCTGGGTGGGCTCCCAGATGGGGACTGGTTACTAGAAAAACGAAGCTGTGATTAGACACTTGGAACTTTGAGTCCTACCTCCCATCCTCTGGAGACGGGAGAGGAGCTAGAAAATATGTGAATCAACTATGTCTATGTGATGAAGCTTCCATAAAAATGCCTAAAGTATGGGCTTTGGAGAGCCTCCAGGTTAGCAAACTTGTAGAGATGCCAGGAGTATGGGCCCCAAATGGGCATTGAAGCTCAGTAGCTCTTCTCACATACTTTGCCCTATAAATCTCTTCTATCTGTTCCTGAGTTGTGTCCCTTTATAATAAACTGGTAATCTAGTCAGTAAATTGTTTTCCTGAATTTTGTGAGCTGCCCTTGAAAATTATCAAACCCCAGGAGGGGACTGTGGGAACATCTAATTTATAGAGGGTTGGTCAGAAGCACAAGTGACAATTGGACTTGTGATTGGTGTCTGAAGTTGTAGGGCATGGATAGTCTTGTGGGACCAAGCCTTTAACCAACCAGGTTTGTGCTAACCCCAGTATCAGAATTGAATTGAGTTGCACACCCAGCTGGTGGCAGAAAATTGGTCGGTGTGGGAAAAAACCCACACGTCTGGCCATGGGAGTATTGTGAGTATGAGAGTAAAAGAAAACACAGTGTGCTTTTCCAAGACTATTAGCATAAGTTTACTTGTCAGTATATAACAAATATCATGTATGTGGTACGTGTCATAAGTTTCATTATTATACATTCTCTTTGCTGGTCATAATCACTTAGAAGACATAATAAAAAAAGATTTTGTTTACATTATCTATAAAAATAAAATAAAATAACTGAGACTAATCCTGGATAAGAAATACATAGAATCAGTATGAAGATAAATCACTGGGGCGCCTGAGTAGTTCAGTCGGTTGAGCATCTGACTCTTGATTTCGGCTCAGGTCACAATCTCACAGTTCATGAGATTGAGCCCCACATCAGGCTCTGTGCTGACAGTGCAGAGCCTGCTTGGGATTCTCCCTCTCTCTCTCTCTCTCTCTCTCTCTCTCCCCCCACCCCGCTCACTCTCACTCTCTCTGCCCCTCCCCCACTCTCTCTCCTTCTCTCTCAAAATAAACTTGAAAAGAAAAGAAAAGAAAAATCACCTGTTTCCTAAGTAGAAAATCTCAGTGCATACAGATTTCATTTTCCTAGATCAGAATCCTGAATGTTGCAAACAGATCCATTCTGTCCAGGTACTGGCCCTAGCAGGTAGGGCCATTTCAATACTTTCCATGCAAGTGCTTTTGGCAGTTTATGGGAACTGAGAAGACCTGCTTAGAGAGCCAAGAAATACCCCTAGGGCTTCCCATAAAGGCAGGTCATGAGGGAGGGAACAAACATCCAATAGTAGGTGAACCTCCTTCCCCCAGATACTTTTGGTTATGGTTTATGTGACTCCATCTTTCAAGCCCTGGTATGGCCAGAAGCTATAAAGATGGCACATTAATACAGTTTGACCTAGTAAATCTACTGTTGGAAATCTATCCTAATGAAACACCCTAAAATGAAAACCAGTGTTTAGGTACAAAGATATTGGTTACAATATCATTTACAATAGAAAAACCTGACAAAAATTCTAATTGTTCCATAATTATGAAATCGTTCATATTAACCCAAATCAAATGAAATAAGATTCTTGTTTTTCCCTCATTCATCAGATTTATTGGTTACCAAGTTTTTTAATGCTACTTTCTAAATATATCTCAGATGGCAGCTTCTTAAAGATGAAGTTCTAGGGAAATCAGATATTCTAGATGAGACACATGACTGGTTATGTTCTTTACCAAGGCCCTTTTTCTCTGAAGGAATCCAGACAGTTTGCTACCTCCAAAATAAACTAGAAGCTGACTCCAAAGGATAAATTTATATTTTTGAAACAATTACTATGAGTGTCATAGCTCAATTTAATGCAGTTATATTTTAATGAAATATTTTATTTAAAACAAGGTATCTTAATAAAACATAAGATACTCAAGATGTTGATGACAAGTCTGGAAGTCAGGAGAGGACTGGGTCAGAAATTGGGTTAGCCTGGTGGGCATGGAAAGTATCAAGATCTGTTGACTGAGGAGGTAGCTTCTATTTCTGACAGTATAGCTGATTAATTGTCTCACAGTCTTAAATAATATGCTAAATTACAAAAAATTAATAGGTTGCCGAGATGATATTTTTGGTTCTCCCGAACTCACAAATGAAATGAAAGCAGAATTCCTAGAAGCTAAGCAAGTACCCTAACCAGCTTGATGCAGGGGGCAACAGATAAAACCTAGAGACCAGCTAGGCTAGGGAGTCTAATAGGAGACTCTTAATAGAAATCATTTCAATAAGAAAACTCTAAACAGTGAATTTGACAAACGTTCTTTGGAATAAATCCCAGAAGCAGTATAGCCTTGCAGTTGTGAGCATAGACTCTGTACCCAAACTGCCTGGGTTTAAATCCCAGCTCTCCCACTGACTTTTGGAAAGTCACTTTTCCTCTCTGTGCATCAGTTTCTAAGTCTGTAAAATGAGGAAAATAATAGTACCTATCTCATAGTGTTGTTCAGAGCATTAAATTAGTTAACATACATAAAGTTCTTAGAATGCCTGGTACATCGCAAGAATTATGTAATTGTTAGAAATAAGGTGCTACACAACATGCAGAAGAATGAAACTGAGCCACTTCCTTACACCATACACAAAAATAAACTCAAAATAGATGAAAGACCTAAACGTGAGACAGGAAACCACCAAAACCATAGAGGAGAAAACAGGCAACAACCTTTGACCTCAGCCGCAGCAACTTTTTACTCAATGTGTCTCTGAAGGCAAGGGAAATAAAAGCAAAAATGAACTATTGGAACTTCATAAAGATAAAAAGCTTCTGCACAGTGAAGGAAATAACAAAACTAAAAGGCAACTGACAGAATGGGAGAAGGTATTTGCAAATGACATATTGGATAAAGGGTTAGTATCCAAAATCTATACAGAACTTACCAAACTCAACACACAAAAAACAAATAATCCAGTGAAGAAATGGGCAGAAGACATGAACAGACACTTTAAAAAAATTTTTTTTAAGTTTATTTATTTGACAGAGAGAGAGAGAACAGGGAGGGGCAGAGAGAGAGAGAGAGAGAGAGAGAGAGAGAGAGAGAATCCCAAGCAGGCTCAATGCTGTAACCACAGAGCCCGACACAGGGCTTGAACTCACAAACAGTGACATTACGACCTGAGCTGAAACCAAGAGTCAGACCCGTAACTGACTGAGCCACCCAGGCACCCCGAATAAACAGTTTTCTAAAGAAGACATCCAGATGGCCAATAGACACATGAAAAGATGCTCAAAATCACTCATCATCAGGGATATACAGATCAAAATCACACTGAGATACCACCTCACACCTGTCAGAGTGGCTAAAATTAATAACTCAGAAAACAACAGATGTTGGCAAGGATGTGGAGAAATGGGAACCCTCTTGCACTGCTGGTGGGAATGCAAACTGGTGCAGCCACTCTGGAAAACAGTGTGGAGGTTCCTCAAAAAATTAAAACTAGAGCTACCCTTTAACCCAGTAATAGCACTACTAGGAATTTATCTAAAGGATACAGGAGTGCTGATCCACAGGGGCACATTTACCCCAATGTTTATAGCAGTGCTTTCAACAATAGCCAAATCATGGAAAGAGCCCAAATGTCCATCAACTGAAGAATAGATAAAGAAGATGTGGTTTATATATACAATGGAATACTACTTGGCAATGAAAAAGAATGAAATCCTGCCATTTGCAACAATGTGGATGGAACTGGAGGGTATTATGCTAAGAGAAATAAGTCAGTCAGAGAAAGACAGATATCAAATGTTTTCATTCGTATGTGGAACTTGAGAAACTTAACAGAAGGGGGAAGGGAAGGGGAAAAATAGTTTCAAACAGAGAGTAAGGCAAGCCTGTAAGAGACTCTTAAATACAGAGAACAAACTGAAGGTTGATAGCGGGTGGGGGGAGGGCAGGAGAGAGGGGAAAATGGGTGACAGGCATTGAGGAGGGCAATTGTTGGGAGGAGCACTGGGTGTTGTATGTAAGCGATGAATCATGGGAATCTACCCCTGAAACCAAGAGCACACTGTATACAATGTATGTTAGCTAACTTGACAATAAATTATATTAAGAAATAAATAACAAATAAAAAGAAATAAGGTGCTACAATCTCAGTGGAAGCATAAATAAGAAATAATCTACCATGGGGATGAGGGCCATGAGAAAATTACCCCTTTTGACATTAAAGTTGGGTAAAGGAAGAAGAGGATATTTCCTGCAAATTCATAACCTGGTGCTTATTCATGCCTGGTGCTCAGGCAAGAGTGAAGTCTGAATTCATGCTGTCTGTGTGTGTGCTCAGAAACACGTCAAGCAGAGAATTTAATTTGAAGTGGGGCCGACTCAAAGGTAACAGGTAGAAAGAAGTATATATACTTTCTAGAGAATAGAACTTAACTCAAGCTACAACCTAGAAATTTATGGCCAGAAAAATTACCTTTCAAGAAATAAAGTAATTTTCAGGCAAACAAAAACAGTTCATCACTAACAGACTGACACAGAGAATTCTAAAGGATCAAATTTGGACATGAGAAAATGACCACTAATGGAAGATCTGAGACGCAGAAAGGCATGGTGAGTTTGCCTGCATTTCATTAGGGTCTCAAGTGCAAGTGTGCTGGTGGGTACTGTCATAGGAATAAATTATTAATGTGTCATTTGTCACTGGTACCCAAAACGTTATTCAATATTTGCAAAATACTTTCAGTCCCTTCTATAAAAAATACACACAGATCCCAAGTATTATGGTTTAAAAAAATTTTTTTTTAATGTTTATTCATTTTTTTGAGAGAGAGACAGAGAATGAGTACAGGAGGGGTAGAGAGAGGGAGACACAGAATCCGAAGCAGGCTCTGAGCTTCTCAGCACAGAACCTAATGCAGGACTTGAACTCACGAAACGGGAGATCATGACCTGAGCCAAAGTCGGACGCTTAACCAACGGAGCCACCCAGGTTCTCCCCAAGTATTATGGTTTAATAACAGATCCCAAGCATTACGGTTTAATAAAACAATCCCGAAAGTAATAAGTTTTATCAGAAAAGTCAATATTTGTAGCTGGTAATTCTAGTATGTTTTACTGGCAGGCACAGGCAATATTGATACAATAACCTCTAATCTTATACTATAAAACAAAGTTTTTTTTCAATTTAGTAAGGTATAGAGATCTATAGAATGTATAGTAAAAGTACAAATCATTTAAAATCTCCTTTATTTTTCCTTTAGGTTATAAAATATCACTATGGTGCTATATATAATTTTGTATTTTGTCTATAATTGTACCTTTACAAATATATTTTCCATAAATTAAGTTTCTTCAGCAACTGTAAATACTATATATATAACAACCATATCATTTTTTAAAAAGACATAGTGAGCCAAGATATAATAAATATATGGGTAAATTTAAATAAAAGCTGACTGATTAAATAAAATAGTAATGATAATGTCTAATTTTGGGGGGAAATTTTAGAACTAAAATACTGGATTTTAGTGGCATATAAATTTGGGATGGTGTTGCTTGGAGTTAAAGTGTTTTATTATCTTTATATTGTTTTAGAAGAGGATAAAGATACTAACTTTAGATTTTGTTTAGTAAAATTAGTATATTTAAAAAAAAGAAAACTAGGACAGCTCTCAAAAAATAGACAAGGAGAGGGAAAAATGGAAAGAAATCAAAGGAAGTTACAGAAGAAGTGGGAAACACAGAAATGTATCTGAACACACAAGTAACTATTGTAACAATTGTTGGTTAAACTCTTCTTTTTAAATAATTTTCAGACTGGATAAAATAATAAAAATGCAGCTCTATGCTGCTTATGAAGACATACCTAAAAATAAGAATAAATCATGTTAAGTGAAAGAAGCAAGTCATAGAAAAAAATTTACAGCATGATTCTACTCATATGAATTTCAAGAACAAGCAAAACTCACCAGTCTTATTTAGGGATCACAAATAAGTGGCAAACTTTTAATAAAAGCAAGGGAATGAGTACCAAGTACTGTGCAATTCAGGACAATAGTTACCTCTGGGGAGAGGAAAGAGTGATATGATGGGGGCCACACATGGAGCTCCTAAGGCTCTGGGAATGCTCTATTTCTTAAGTGAAAGATAAAAAGATAAAAATAAAGATTGAGAGGGCATGCAGACCCTTAGGAAGAATATGGAAAATGTAGTCTTGTGACAAAATGTAAAGAAGCAAGAACTCAGCCCCCAGAGCTCCTGACAGCATGGCCCAGGGCAACCAGGTCAGGAAGCAGGAGTTCTCAGTGAAAGTACTCGCATAGGAAGTTCCAGTTCATCTGGTCTATTGCTTCCACCATAGCCTCAGGCTGTCTTTACTCTCTAAGACAAACTAGTGACCACTAACCAGGAACACTGGCTATTTGATGACCTCAGGTGCTCTCAGGTGAGGTGGAGGAAGCGCTTGTGAGTCACTGTTTTGGGACATCTGTCCCTTGGCTTTATGCTGTGCTAGCTTCCGAAGAACCTTTTAGAATGACGCTCCCAAATGGTGGTGGAGGGAATGGGCTGGTCTGCCTTCAGTGGAGCTCTTCCCCTCTTTCCAAGGTCTTTTTTTTTTTAATATAATTTATTGTCAAATTAGTTTCCATACAACACCCAGTGCTCATCCCAACAAGTGGTAAGGTCTTAAAATAATGTAGATTTTTATTTTTCTCTTTCCCAGTCTTGCAGAAGGTGTGATCATAAGATCACACAATCAAATGTTCTCATCTTGACTACTTGACAGACCAACTCTCCCATTGAAAAGAGATTCTACATTTTGAGATGTCAATATTTTGTCTTTCACCAAAGACAAGTTTCTCAAACACATTAGCTGTCCTAGAACATTTTTTTTCTCATACTTCTCACACTCACCTAGTTGACTAAAACATAGATGGTTGAGCTCTACTGTTGATTCTGTAGATTAGTGGTTGGGCCTGAGAATCTGCCTTTCTAGCAAGCTCACAGATGCTGCTGATGCTGACTTGTGGATGACACTTAGAGAACCACTGACCTCAAATGTCTTTTATCCTTTGCAGGTATTGCTGAAGATCTCTCCCCCCCATTCTTTGACTGAACCCTACACAGAGAATCCTTCATCTGAGGAGTGCATTTACTGCCTCAGCATCCTCTGCAGAGCAGCCTTCACCTCCTGGTTCTTGAGGCTGTAGATGAGGGGGTTCAGCAAGGATGTGATCACACTGTACTGAATGGAGACCACACGCTCCAACACCGAGCCTGAGGCAGGGCTGATGTACCTGAATAGAGCTGTCCCATAGAACAAGAGCACCACGGTGAGGTGGGAGGAGCAGGTGGAGAAGGCTTTGGCTTGGCCCTCAGAGGAGCGGATGTTCAGAATGGCAGAAATGATTCTGGAGTAAGAGAAGAGGATCAGGGGAAGCGTCAGCAGCCCTAGAAATGCACTGGACCCTGACAGAAGGAACTTGTTGGCAGTGGGATCAGTACATGACAGAGGGAAGAGTGAGGGCAGCTCACAGCAGAAGTGGAAGATGATGTTGGACCCACAGAAATGTAACTTGTGGATGAAAAGATTATTTACCAGTGAGTTCAGAACCCCTATTCCCCATGCTGCGCTGACCATTACCATGCAGAGAGGCCTGTTCATGACCATGGTATAGAGCAGAGGGTGGCAGATGGCAGCATAGCGGTCATAGGCCATGGCAGAGAGCAGACTGGCTTCAGCACACCCACAGAGAAGAAAAAACAAACTCTGGGTGATACAGCCCCACACAGAGATGCTTTTCTTCTGAGACAGGAAGTTCTGTAGCATTTTGGGCATAGTAACTGAAGAGAAGCAGATATCTAGGAAAGACAGATGTCCAAGGAAAAAATACATGGGGATGTGGAGGTGAGAATCCCCTCTGATCACCAGGATCATCACCAGATTCCCCACCAGGGTCAGGAGGTAAATCCCCAGGAACACCACAAACAGCAGAGTCTGGATGCGGCAGTCAGCAGACAGCCCGAGGAGGATGAACTCAGTGAAGAAAGTGAAGTTATCCATGGCTGTTTATAAATTCCAACCCTAGAAAGAAATCAACTGTATTACAGAATCTGAGTAGTCTTTAATAATCAGACTATCACTCCCACACCCTAAAACTTCTCAGGAAATACTCCTTTCAGCTTAAAAATAGAAAAGGTAAATAAGTTGAGTATTTCCAATTGTGATAGCTATGAGTTGAATTATATCCCCACCCCCCAAATATGTTGGAAGTCCTAACCCCCAGCACCTCACAATGTTACCTTACTTGGAATTAGGATAATTGCAGATGCGGTAAATTAAGATTATCTTATTTTGGAATAGGATGGGCTCTTAATCCAATATGACTGGTGTCCTTATAAGGAAGAGGAGAGTACCATGTGAAAACAGACGCACAGAGGGAAGGCAGCCATGTGACAACACAGGTAGAGATTGGGGTGATACAGTTGCAAGCCAAGGGATCCTAGTGATAAACAGCCACCACCAGAAGCTAGGAAGAGGCAAAGAAGGATTTTTCCATACAAGTTTTAGCAGGGGGGAGTGGTCCTACTTACATCAGCCTCTAGAACTGTGAGACAATACATTTCTGTTGTTTTAAGCCAGTTTCTGGTACTTTGTTACATCAGCCCTAGGCAACTAATAACAGTGACTTTCAGAGTTTCTGCCCTTTGGCCCTCTCATTAATTCTGTCAGTGAATATAGCAAACATCTTTGGAACCTAAATCAAACTACACAGTTTGACCCTTAAGAGTATACTTATGAGAACAAACAAATGTGAGGCATCAAGTGAAACTGTTTCAGAAGACAGACAATTGAGTTGCAAGTGTTTTTATATTTAGGTTTGGGTCCTAAAGCCAAGGACTAGAGAACTCACCCTCTCATTGTCTGGATTTTGGGTAAAGATGTGAAGAAAGGACTTGGAAAATGTTACTACAGATTGCACAGGGCTTCCCAAACATTTCAAGATCCTTCAAGAGTAACCTGTCACTCTAAGTTCATACTGCAAAACTGGAGAAATGTGTGTGGGAAAGGGTGGATGTGCCACAGACAAGCTTGCTCTGTCCTCAGGCCCACGAGGTCAGGTTCTCATAGCATCTCTAGCAGGGAGATGAAGGCCCACCGAGATGAGGGGACTTGCTCTGCATCACACAGCTGATCAGCAGAACAGCTAGGAATGAACCAGAACACTCTGCTCTCAGTCCAGTGCTCCTCCTACCACAACACAGCCAGCAGAGGGATGACATATTTTTTGAGCCATTTAAGGTATGCTTAGAGGACTACATAGCTATGTCTTAAATATAGCACTGTGTTTAGAATTAAAAAGCTGGACCTAAGAACTGGAAGCTGTATGAACTTAAACCTTCTGAAGGACAATTTTTCACATCTTTAAAATGGAACAATTATATCTGTTTCATGTGTTTGACATGAACTTATTTAAGAAGACTTTTAAGTGGTTGAAGACAAATTTCTGGAGAAACTGTTCTGGGAGTTTTCATGGAAAGGAACTGACCACTAAAAGAGGGAATAGGAAGAAAGTAAGAAGGGTGAGCTGTTGGGGGTGCCTGGGGGGCTCAGTCAGTTAAGTGTCTGACTTTAGATCAGGTGATGATTTCACGGTTCATGAGTTCAAGCCCCCACATTGGGCTCTGCACTGACAGTACGGATCCTGCTTGGGATTCTCTCTCTCTCCTCTCTCTGCCCCTCCCTGACTTGTACTTTCTCTCTCTCTCAAAATAAATAAACAAACTTAAAAAAAAAAAAAAAGAAGGGTGAGCTGTGCCCTTATGTGGGAATATTTGTGGTTAGTGGCATTGCCTTTTAAGATCAAGAAGACTTCCTTTCTCATTCCTAGTTCTGACAATTACAGCAAAGGCATCGTTGGGGGAAATCTCCACCTCTGAAATTTGCTAAGAGATTGAACTCCCAGTCTGTCCTCTCTGCAGATTATTCTTATTTGGAGACAAGGAATACAACTTAATGATCTCTTGCTATCCCTAAAGCCATAAGACCTTAGAACTCTTAGCGAAAGTTAGGCAAGAGGGAATGAGAAGGACTCCTGTTTCCTTTACTCCTCCTATGGCATATATTTGAGACAATGCCATCCTGACAACTCCTTCATGCCAAAAGAAGACATGCTTTAGCGTCAGGGACCAGGGACATGAGCAGAGGAGATAGAGAGATCCCAGATGGACAGAAGTGCACATAGATGAACATCTCATGAGATTCTACTCCCAGGGAGTACTTATTTACTTTAGGCAATGTATTTCTCTTATGCTTGATTTTACTTCTTTTTCAATACCATGAGGAATCTGGGTCAGACCCGGATTCCTCCCAGTTATGCAAACCCATGAAAATTGGACATTTTTCACTCCTATTGCTGAGCTGGATTGTTCTAAATGTGGCTCCTATTTGGGATTCTGAACCAGATTGCCTGTCTCCCCCCACCCACCACCACCACAGTTGGGCAAGTAGGATGAGACAGTGCTCTAGCTAGGCCTTGGGCAAAGTCAATTTTATATCCTGACATTTTCTAGGATCAGAGCCTGTGGGGTCAGCTCTAGCTAATGCCCAAAGGGCTTGCATTCTAGGCACTGGGACTTTCTGGGCCTTGCTAAAAGTCATTAACTCTTGTCAGTCTTCCTCTAGTAACCTACCTGAATCCTGAGAAGAGCTCCTGACCAGTTCGTACGAGTCTTATATTTCTCAAGCCCTATTCTCTTTGGCCATCTCTTTGCCAAGATAACCCTGGGAGATGAGCGTGAGGAAAGACCTCAGGGAGCCTGGGACTGCTCACTGCACATGGGGGATGCTGCAGCATCAGAGTCATTTGAGATCTGGTGCTGACTTTGAAGGCTGGCTGTGATTTGGAAGTGGGGATGCAGAAACATTTCTAGGCAGAGCATAAGGCATGATGCAGAATCTGACAAATAAAGCTCAGTTTAGGGTTTCTCAACCTCAGCCACGAGTATGTACATTGAGAGGCACTGGTGTGTCTGCTAGCATGGGCGTGCGCGCGCGCGCGCACACACACACACACACACACACACACACACACACACCACCCACATACTCATGTATAAAGTCTAACATTCTCCTTTTTCTTTTGGACTTACTCTAAATTCTATTGTCTTCAGGTGTGCTATGTTTCTTCCCTCACATTCGCCTCACATGGCCTTGTAAGAGCAATTAGAGGTATGAGGCAGGAACGCTTTCATTTTCGTGATTTCCCACTTACACATGTGTTTCTCTGCCCTTTCTTTAGTAGAGGTATCTGCCTTGAATCTAAGGCTAACATCTGTATGTGTATTTTAACTCCCATTCCATCCTGAGCCTCTGGGTCCTTTTCCTTCAGCCATGCCAATTATCTGTTTTCATCATCAGTTTCTCTCTGTTATTCATTTGTACTAAGAATATCAACAAATTAAAATATCTCTTATATTTACAAGTATCCAGTTGACCCCATTTTTCACTGGGGCGGGGGGGGAACTGATTTTACATTGCATTACTCTACTTCTCTCACAGCTACATTTACTGAAAGCCTAACTTCACTATATTACCTGCCAAGCTTTTTCACTTTTCACGCCACAACACTCTGGATTCCGCACCCACCACTCCTTTTCTTTCATGTTGCTAGTGACTTCTACAACCAGTATGAATTTTTCCCCTGATACTGGAATGTAAGAAACATCACATTTTAGTCCTCATTTTCTAGGGTTGACCAGACATTAAATTTCTGAACCCTGCATAGTTAAGAAAAAGTTGGGGAGAGGGAGGTGATTATTCTTTTTCAGCCATAATGAAAATAGCCCTTTATCCACGCTTAACTTCGGAAGGAGTCTAGAATTCTTCCCCAGTAGGATAAGATTAGGAGGAGGAATGATTTCCTTTAATGAAGGACACCTTTCTCATAAGCTGTAGGACACCAATTGGCAATGGATGACTAGAAGTACTTACATTGCATACACATAGCATAAAAATGTAAATATGAATTAAGTTCGTTTAGGGATCAGGTTTAGAAGTATTACATATAGCATTACTATTTACATTTATGTTTATTAATACATAAACTACCTTTTTATAAAAATAAATTTGATATGGCTATATTAAATTTAGTATTGCCAGGTTAAAAAGTGTGAAGGGGAGTGACCGCAATTACAGTTTGGAGCAGGTTTAAGAAGGATCTTATATGCAAGGGCTTGACAAACTATGGTTCATAGGTCAAATTCAGCTTACCTGTCTGTTTGTAATAAGTAAAATTTTATTGGAATAGCCACACTAATTCATTTACTTTAGGCCATGGCTGCTTTCACATATGGCAGAGTTGAGTGGTTACAGCAGACGCTATACATATGACCCACAAAGCCTAAAATGTTTGCTACCCTGCCCTTTAAACAGAAGTTTGCTCACCCCTGCTATATGACATGCTAAGGAACTCAGAGTTTATCCTGAGTCATTACTGAACCATTGGATAGATGGGAAGAAATTGAGTGGGAGCAAACAAATCACTAAAATGACTATTGTAGAGCCTGGGAGATAAAGGATCCTGCTCCTGGACAAGTGAAGAATGGTTCCATCATTTTTTAAGTATTCACCTGATAATCCTACCCTATCTGCTGGGTTATTGTTTTCTGTAATTTAAGATATTGAAAATACACTGGAAATAGCTATTTTAATAATCAATAATTAAATTACAAACATAGCTATTTTTCTTATCAGGGTTTTCCCCTTACATTCTAGTCCTTCCCTCTGGGATCACTTTATTTCTTGTGGAAGTATTCTTTTAGTAAATGTAGTCATGTGTAATAAATTCCCTTAGTCTTTGCACGCTTGAAAGTACTTTTAGTTTTTCCCCATTTAAAAAGATATTTTAATACATATCCATGGTACAAAAAGTAAGTTTCTCCAATCCCTATTCCTCAATTAATCCCTTTCTTAGATGCAAGAACTGTTTACCATTTTACTTGTATAAACTTCCAGAGATAGTCTATAAGTATAACCACATCTGTGTATATAGTATTTTCACACATAAATGATAGTATAGTTTATATACCATTTTGCAACTTTCTTTTTTTACTTATCAATTTATTTTAAAGACCATTCCATATTGACATATATAGGCTGCCTCATTTTTATTTTTATCTTTTTAAGGACTCAGAGGTCATAGTTCATATTTCCAAAAGAAAACAATTTCTCAGAGAGATATCAGAGATATTTTACAAGGACATCGAAGACTATGGTTTGTAGGATTCTCTTAATGGAGGACCATGTTTTCTTCCTAGAGAATGTTGGCTTTTTTTTTTTTAACTGATGTGTAGCTGACACTCATTGTTACATTAGTTTCAGATGTCAAAGCTGTTTCATTTTTTTAAGTGGCTGTCTAGTGGTCCCTTGTATGGGAGTACTACTATATTTATTTAACATGTACTTTATAAACGGCAATAGCCAAGATTTCATCATTCTTCCATTCATTCACCAAATATCTTGAGCATCTACTATGGCCAAGAAACTCTTCCAAGATGCTCAGGAAGACATTAGTGAACAAATGGAACTCCCTGCCTGCATAGGGAAATATAACGATTATCCTTGTATATGTTTCCTTTTGCACACTTGTAAGAATATTGGTAAGATTAATTCCTAAGAAAAGATATACTTGAAAAGATCAAAACATCTTTTATAGAGATATCCAGATTTCTCTTCATGAAAGCGGTACTAATTTTAAAAGCTCATTAGCAGGGCACCTGGGTGGCCTATTTGGTTAAGTGTCCCACTCTTGATTTTGGCTCAGGTAGTGATCTCATGGTTCGTGGGTTCGAGCCCTGAGTCGGTTTCTGGGCTGACAGTTCAGAGCCTGCTTAGGATTCTCTCTCTTCATCTCTCTGCCCCTCCCCTGTTCATGCTCTCTCTCTCAAAATAAATAAATAAAACTTAAAAAAAAGTTCATTGGCAACGTATGATAGTGCGTATTTCCCATACTTTTGCCAACAGTGTCTTATCAAACCTTTTGATCTTTGCCAAGCTAATAGTTTTTAAAAATCTCATTGTAGTCTTATTTTGCATTTATCTCTATTCTAGGTGAATTTAAACATATTTTCATATGTTTAAGAGCCCATATATTTTCTATTTGGTGAACTCTCTGCTCATGTAATTTGCCCAGTTTTATTCCGGGCAAATTGATTTTTCATTGATTCATCGCCACTTACCATATTTTAAAGAATTGAGTGATACAAGTTGCAATTATTTTCTAGTTTTATTGTTGTCTTTTTGATTTGTTTAAAATATTTCTTCTTGAAATATTTTCCTAGTTTTTTTGTTGTCTCTTCTTTGAATAACTTTTAAAATTTTGATACAGTTCAATTTATTAATCTTTTACTATATAGTTTCAACTATTCTGGTCATACTTACAAAGACATTTTACTTATAACATATTTAGACATTCTTCCACATTTTTGTAGTTTCATTATTTTTCTTCAATTCATTTGGAATTTATTTGGTTATAAGACAGGAATCCAGTTTCATTTTTCACACAGAGCTACCAGTTATCCCATGTCTTGTAATGAATGATCCATCTTCAGTCTATTGATTTGAATTAGCATCTTTTACATATTCTAAATTGTATACATTTGGGTTCATTTATGGACGATTCTGTATATTCATGCATATGTTTGAATTATTGAATCCTTATAATGCGATTTCATATTCTAAAGGACTATTTCCCCACTGCACTTTTTTTCCTGGAAATTTGCTGAGTATTCTTGCTTTTTTTTCCCCCCTTTGAATTCTAGAAAGAAATCACTCAATTCTAAAAGAAGCTTGTTGCCATTTTTATTGAGACTATGTTAAATCTATAGGCTTTTTAGATAGATATGAGATCTTCATTATAACTGAGTTCTACCACTCAATAATAAGATATACTTGTTCGTTTGTTTAATCTTCTTTTGGGTCCCTTGATTGAACCTTAAGGTTTTCTTCTAATAGTTCTTGCACATTTTAAATAAGTTTATTCCTAGGTATTTTGTATTTTTTATTGCTACTATAACATTAATTTCTTCCATTATGTCTTCTAATTAGTTGTTGTCGAAGATGTAAAAACTACTGATTTCTGTTTATTAACTTTATATCCAGTCACTTTATAAATTCTTTTATCATTTGTAACAGTTCTGAGTATAGATCTCCCAAATTTTCCAGGTAAACAATCATATCCTTTGTAAAAATCCTAATGTTACTCTCTTTACAGTTCGTATTCTTCATTTCTTATTTAGTTGTATTCACTAATGCCTCCAGAGATATTCCATGAATATTTAATATTATATACACTTACATAGTAGTGATTATAAGGAACTCCTTTTTCTGATTCATGGAAATGTTCTTAGTGTTATGCCATTAAGCATAATGTCGGCTTTGGAGATACGTACCTAAACACATGTATATTATTTATTTACATATATTCATATGTTTATATATAGCATATTAAGGAATTTTATCCGTATTTATCATATCAATAAGTGTAAACAAGACAAACTCATTTATTAAAATTAAAATGCCCATTTTAGGTTATAAGACAAATGTAAGTATAGTATAGACAAGAAACAAATATAATTAGAATGATTCCAAAATGAAAGAACAAGAATAAAGTTATATCAGATAAACAGAAATAAACAGAAGGCACATGGTTAAGATCTTAGTAATAGATAAAGTTTAATTATTGGTAAAAATATTACTCATGTCAAAGAAGAATATTTTATAATAAATGACTATTCTTCATGATAAAGAACTAATGATTGTGAATAGCTCTGTTTCCAAAAAAATTAGCCTCCAAAATGATCAGAAATGCCAGAAATATCTGAACCAAATGAATAAAAGAAGACCTTAATTCAACTCTTTAGTTCATCCTAGACCCAGAGGGGGGAAAAATGAGGATGTAGATGATGTTAGTAATAAAATTTAGTTATCTATAACTTTATAACTCATAGAAAATTTTTAAATGGATGATATATTTTATTTGGCTAGAAAGAAAACCTTAATAAATTTTCTCAAATAGAAAAATATAGATAACATTTTACTAAATGTAATGAAACTATAAATTAATTACAAACTTGTAAACTATCCTTGCCATCTGGAACATCTCTTATAAGAAAAAAGGAAATCAAAACTAAAATTTGATATCTAGCAAATCTTTTGAAAAGCACAACATATCAACTATGGTGGAATATTAATAAGCAGAAATAGGAAGAAATGGGGCAGCTGGATGGCTCAGTTGGTTAAACTCCTGACTCTTGATTTTGGCTCAAGTCATGATCTTATGGTTTGTGAGATTAAGCTCCTCATGGGACTGTGGGCTCTGGCTGCTGGCACAGAGCCTGCTTGGGATTCTCTCTCTCTGCCCCTTCCCCACTCATGCACTCTCTCTTCTTCTCTGTCTCATAAATTGAGGAAAGTAAAAGGAAAGAGCCAATAAAAATACAAGCTGAAATAAATTAATTAGAAGAAGCATCTGAATTAATAAATCCAAGAGTCTGTCTTATGAAATTAATTAACTCATTAAAAAAAGAGGAAGAAAAAAATCACTGAAATGATAAATAATAATGTATAAATAACCATAGATACAGAAGAAACAGAAACCATAACTAGTTATAAAATATAAGAAAAAAGTAATTAAAGATTCCTCTCCCCAATGCTCTCTTTTCTCTCCCATTGCCAATAGCAATAAGCCAAGGATATTTCACTGTGATTTCTACCAAACATTCAAAGAAATGATAGCCCTGATACTATATAAATTGTTCCATGGAATAGAAAAAGAAGCAAGCTTCCAAGTTCTTTTTATTAAGCAAGTATAATATTAATACCAAAGCTCCATGAAACAGACCATAGGAGGAAAAAAAAGACTAACTAACATTGATATAAAACATCTTAAGTAAAATATTAGCGAAGAGAATACATCAAAATACTAAAAAGTGATAAACCATGACCTAATGCTATTTTTTGCAAGAATGAATAGTTCAATATGAGGAAATTTCTTGATGTCTTCTACATTAACAGAGAAACTGACAAATGATATAATTACTTCTGCAGATTCATTACACATACATTTATTGAATGTTTACTCTCTGCCATGCACTGTTCTTATTACTGAGGACATATTAGTGAACCAAAAAGATAAAAACCTCTGCATTCCTACTTGTATGGAGCAATGAGAGCTTCAGAGCTTGAACCTGAAGGGCTATTTTGACCTAATATAAAGCCTCTACCACTATGCTGTACTTTTTCAAAATAAAAATTATAAACACCATCTTGAATAGTGATATTGGTCTTCTGTACTTTCCTCTGTACTTCCCAACCACTATATCCAAGTACTCTTCTCAACACTTTCTCACATTTAAAAATATTATTTATTTTATTAATGACAAATTTGAGGTGGCCAAAATTTGGTTCCTCTGTTATCACTCTCCTCACCCTTACTCCTTATCCACATCCCCAGTTCCACCACCACTTGACCACCACAGAACTATTTCATTAGATGTGTTAAGAATATAAGTCCTTTGAGAAATTGCATTTTGGAAATTTGCTTTAAGATGTAGAAACACATGAGAAATATTGAATTAAAAATTGACTTAACCATTTCACAAATTTACTTCATCTTCTAACATATTTTCATTTAACCTCCATATATATCCTTGTGAAATCTCATTCTATGTCCATTTAGAGTCAGCAACTCCTAGAAAACAATTGGGTTGGGAGGAAGCAGGGATTAGAGATAGTACATCATTCTGAAAAAGGTAAACATGATTGATCACACACCAAAATCTTGGGTAGTAAAGGATGAAAATGTAGTATGTTTATAAACTAAGTGAAGTGGACATTTATGTTTTGTCTTTCCTGCATCTTTTTTTCCATTTATAGATTACTCTTCATTTGCTCCATATTGGATTGTCAACCACAGAGGTTTCCTACCCTCTAAGATTAGAGGTTGATATTGCACAGAGATTAATCCCAAGAATGGACATGTAATCCACACAGAGCTGATCTGAGTCACTTAATGAGATCTGACGTAAGACATAAATGTTTGAGGAGAGGGCAAGAAGAAGAAAGGGAGAGGAGAGAGAGAGAGACTACCTATGAGATTTTAAACTAAGAAAAATGTAAGTCTAGAACTGCCAGTGGACAACTTTCTCACTGTGTGGAGAGGCTGAGAATAAAGCCAAAACAGTGAAGATAAACTATAATCTGGGAAGAGGAAAGTACAGAGGACTAATGTCATTGTTTGAACACGTGGAGCCAGCTGTTCCTGGGGCCACTGAAATCCTGAACTTTCCAGGAGCAAGTTTTCAGTGTGCAATAGGAGTTTTAAGGGAGAATGGGTCAGTGGTCTGGCACCAAGAGAATGTCAGAAGGTACAAGTGATAAACAGTTTGAGTTCTGAAGCCTGAGATTAAAAAATGTTGATTCCATGCATAGAAATAAATGAGGATAAAGAAAAACTATAAGGTTTCTTTTTTATAAAACATGGAGGAAGGAGATAGATGATTTTTTAAATGATCAGAAAGAAAATAATAGATGTAGAAGAAGAGTAATTAGCTTTTCTAAAGAAGAGAACTAAGAAAAGTGGGACTAGACTAATATTCCTTAGCACAACAGAGGGACTTTTTCCTGAACTTAAGATCTGACTTTGTTTATCTAGAATGTCATTCAAAATTCATAAAGATAATAATTGCCATTCATAAATTTCCTGCCTGGTATCAGATGTTTGGAGTGCAGAACCTGGTGCAGAACTAACAAAACTGTGAGATCATGACCTAAGCCAAAACCGAGTCGGACACTTAACTGACTGAGCCACCCAGGCACCCCTCCCTAATTATCCTTTTAATATTGGTAAAATTTGTGGTCAGGTTCCTCTTTCATTGTTGATATTGATCAGTTTTGCTAGAAGGTTATTTCATTGATCTTTTTTAAAGAAGAAAGCTTTTGTTTAATGTGTCCGTATTTTTTTGTTCATTATTTATATCCTTGACTTGGGTTCTTATCAATATAACTTTCTTCTGTCTGGTTATTTTGAGCATAACTTGCTCTTCTTTTACTAGCTTCTCAGGATGGAAGCTCATATCATTGAGTTTAGACTTTTTTTCATTTTTGATATAAGCATTTAAAGCTCTAAATTTCTCCCAAATCACTGCTTTATCTGACAGCTTTTGAAAATTGAGATACAATTGACATAAGTTTAAGGCGTACCATGTGTTGATTTGATACTTTTATATATTACATGATTACCACCATAGCATTACCTAACACCTCTATCACATCACATAATTATCATTTTTTTTTAATGGAAGCACTTAAGATCTAGTTTCTCAGAAACTTTGAAGTACATACTACAGTTTTTTTTTTTTCAACGTTTTTTTTTTTTTTTTTTTTTTTGGCAAAAAGAGACAGGGCATGAAAGGGGGGGGGGGGGAGGGAGAGGGAGACACAGAATCGGAAACAGGCTCCAGGCTCCGAGCCATCGGCCCAGAGCCTGACGCGGGGCTCGAACTCATGGACCGCGAGATCGTGACCTGGCTGAAGTCGGAGGCTTAACCGACTGCGCCACCCAGGCGCCCCCATACTACAGTATTGTTGCCTGTAATCACTATGCTGTGCATTAGATCTCCAGAACTTATTCATCTTCTATCTGTAAGTTTTTACCCTTTGACCAACATCTCCCCAATTCCCCCACCCCTGAGACCCTGGTAACTACCATTCTACTCTGCTTCTTTGAGTTCAGCTTTTTAGATTCCACATATTCAGGTCCATCCATGTCGTCACAATGGCAGGATTTCCTTTGTCATGGCTGAATAATATTCCTGTGTGTGTGTATTACTACACTTAGGTGTTTTCATATCTTGGCTATTGTGAATAATGCTTCAATAAACATGTAAGTGCAGATAGATTTATGATAATCTGTTTTCATTTCTTTTGGGTATATATCCAGAAGTGGGATTGTTAGATCATATAATAGTTCTATATTTTTAATTTTTGAGGAACCTCCATACTTGTTTCCATAATGCCTATACCAATTTACATTCCCACTAACAAGTGTTCTCTTTTCTCCACATCTTTGCCATCACTTGTTATTTCTTGTCTTTTTGATGTTAGCCATTCAAACAGGTATAAAATAATATCTCATTGTGGTTTTGATTTGCATTTTCTAGATGATTAGAGAGATTGAACATCTTTTCATGTACCTGTTGGCCATTTAGATGTCTTCTTTGGGAAAATGTTTATTCAGTTCCTCTGCCTGTTTTCAAATCAGATTTTTGTTATTGTTGTTATTTAACTATATGGGTTCTTTATATATTTTGGATATTAACTCCTTATCTGATACATGGTTTGAGAATATTTTCTCCTATTCAATATATTGCCTTTTCTCTTTGTTGACTGTTTTTTTTATGCTGTGCAGAAGCATTTTAATTTGTTTAGTCCCACTTCTTAATTTTTGCTTTTGTTTCATGTGTTTTTGGTGTTATACAAAAACTCATTGCCAAGACCAATGTCAAAGTGATATTGCTCTGTTTTCTTCTAGGAGTTTAAAATTTTCAGGTCTGGAGCACTTGGGTGGGTCAGTCAGTTAAGTGTCTGACTCTCGATTTTGGCCAGGTCATGATCTCATGGCATGAGATAGAGCCCCATGTTGGGTTCCACGCTGGACATGGAGCCTGCTTAAGATTCTCACTCTCCCTCTTTCTTTGCCCCTCTCCTGGTTTTGCTGTCTCTTTCTCTCTTTCTAAAGAAAAAAAATTCAGGTCTTAGTTTTAAGTCTTTAAGCCATTTCAAGTTACTTTTTCTGAGTCATGTATAATAGGGGTCTGATTTCTGCATGTGGTTATACAGTTTTACCACTACCATTTTTTTAAAAGACTATCCTTTATCCATTGGGTGTGCTTGGCTCACTTGTTAAATATTAGTTAACTGTATATACAGGATTTATTTCTGGGCTTTCTATTCTGTCCAATTGATCTATGTGTCTACTTTTATTTCAGCACCATACTAATTTCTAGAGCTTTGTAGTATAGTTTGGAATCAAGAAGTGTGGTGCCTCCAGCTTTGTACTTTGTCAGGATTGCTGTGGTTATTTGGAGTCTTTTGTAGTTTAGAATTGTTAGTCTCTTTACATGAAAAATGCCATTGTAATTTTTTTTTGAGAGACAGAGAGTGGACGCAAGTGAGCGAGGAGCAGAGAGAGAGGGAAAGAGAACAAATCCCATGAGGGGCAGAGAGAGAGGGTAGGGAAAAGAGAAAGAGAGAGAGAGAGAGAGAGAAGTAGGGCTCACCCAAAGTGGGGTTCAAGTTCACCCAAAGCGGGGCTCAAGTTCACCCAAAGCGGGGCCCAAGCTTGCCCAAAGCAGGGCTCAAGCTCACCCAAATGGAGCACAAGCTCACCTGATGGGGACTCCAACTCAAACTGTGACATCATGACGTGAGCCAAAGTCAGATACTTAACTGACTGAGCCACTCAAGAGCCCCCATTGGAATTGTTTTTTGATAGGAATTGCTTTGAATCTGCATTGATGGATTTGACTAGTATGGACACTAACAATATTAATTTTTCTGATCCATGAACATGTGATATCTTTTGATTGTCTTCTTCAATTTCTTTCATCAAAGTCTTATAGTTTTCAGTATACAGATCTTTCACTTCTGTGGTTAAATTTATTCCCATGAATTTTATTATTTTTGATGCTATTGTAAATGGGATGGTTTTCTTTACTTCTTTTTAAGGTATTTCATTGTTATTGTATAGAAGTGCAACTGATTTCTAGATGTTGATTTTCTGTCTAGCAACTTTACTGAACTTGTTGATTAGTTCCAACTGTTTTTTTTTATTGAGTCTTTAGAATTTTCTATATATAAGATGATATCATCTGAAAATAATGACAATTTTAATTCTTCTTTTCCAATTTGGATACCTTTTATTTCTATATCTTATGTATTTGCTATAGCTAAGATTTACATTATGTTGATTAAGAGCAGTGATTGTGGCCTCTTTGTCTTTTTCCTGATTTAAAGAAAAGCTTTCAACCTTCCACTGTGGAATATGATGATAGTTGTGGGTTTCTCATATATGTTATTATGTTGAAGTATGTTCCTTCTATAATTTGTTGAGGGTTTTTTCATGAAAGAATGTTGAATTTTGTCAAATACCATTCCTGCATTTGTTGAGATGATATGATTTTTATCTCTCATCCTATTAATGTGATGTATTACATTTATTGATATGCCTATATTGAACCATCCTTGCATCCCAGGGATACATCACACTTGATCATAGTTTGTGACCCTTTTAATGTATTGTTGAATTCAGTTTTCTAATATTTTGTTGATAATTTTTTCACCTATATTCAACAAGGATATTAGCCTGTAGTTTTCTTGCAGTGTCCTTGTCTGGCTTTGGTATCAGAGTAAGGCTGGCCTCATAAAATGAGTTTGGGAGTGTTCTCTCTTCAATTTTTTTGGAAGAGTCTTAAAAGGATTGACATTAATTCTTTAAATGTTTGGCAGAATTCACCTGTGAAACTTTCTGGGCTTGGACTTTTCTACATTGGGGCATTTTAGATTACTGACTCAATCTCCTTACTCATTATTGGTCTGTTCAGATTTTCTATTTCTTCATGATTCAGTCCAGCTTGGTTTTATGTTTCCAGGAATTTATCCATTTCTTCTAGATTATCCAGTTTGTTAGAGTAAACTTGTTCATAGCAGTATGTATGATCCTATGTATTTCTGTGGTGTCAATTGTTATCTTCTCTTTCATTGGTTTTATGTATCTGAGTCATATCTTTTTTTAAGTCAAGCCAAAGGTTTGTCAATTTTATCTTTTTAAAAATAGCTCTTAGTTTTATTGATCTTTTCTATTGTTTTTCTGGTGTCCATTTCATTTGTTCCACTTTGAGCTTTGTTATTTCCTTCCTTCCATTAACTTTGGACTTAATTTGTTCATCTTATTCTAGTTCCTTGAGGTGTAAAGTTAGGCTGTTTTCTCAATCTAGGTATTTATTGCTATAAATTTCCCTCTAGGAACTGCTTTTGCAGCATTCCATAGAGTTTGGTATATTTTTTTCCATTTTCATTTAAGTTTTTTTTGTTTCTATTTCAATTTCTTCTTTCACATACTGGTTGTTCATAAGTGTGTTTAGTTCCTACATGTTTGTAAATTTTCCAACTTATCTCTTGTTGACTTCTAGTTTCATATCATTGTGGTTGGAAAACATTTACATCTTGCATTTGCAAAGACATCTTTTGTGACCCATTAAATGATCTATCCTGGAGAATGTTCTGTGTGCAACTGAAAAGAATATATATTCTGCTGCTGTTGGATGGAATGTTCTATAAATGTCTGTTAGATCCATTTGATCTAAAGTGTGGTTCAAGTCCAACATGTCTTTATTGTTCTTTTTTCTGGATGATATATCCACCAATGAAATTGGGATATTGAAATCCTCTACTATTATTTTATTGTTGTCCACTTCTCCCTTCAAATCTTTCAATATTTGCTTAAAATATTTAGGTGTTTCAATGTTGGATGCATATATATTTATGATTGTTATATTCTCTTGATAAGTTTACATCTTTATTATTATGTAATGACCCTCTTTGGCTCTTGTTATAGTTTTGGGCATAAAGTTTGTTTTATCTGGTATAAATACAGCTATTTTCTTTTGGTTTCCACCTTCATGAATATCTTTTTCTATCCTTTCCCTTTGAGTGTATGTGTGTCCGTAAATCTGGAGTCTCTTGTAGGTAGCATATGGTTGGATCTTATTTTTTTATTCACCTAGCCACACTGGATACATGAATATAGGATGTCTTTCCATTGTTTTCTTTCAATAGTGTTTATCGTTTGTAGTTTTTAGAGTATAAATTTTGTGCTTATTTTAATAAATTCATTCCTAAGTATTTTATTATTTTCAATGCTATTCTAAATGGCATTATTTTCTTAATTTTGTTTTTGGATTGTTCATTGCTAGTTTATAGAAATACAATGGTTTTTATATATTGATTTTATATCTGGCAACTTTGCTCAATGTTAGTTCTAATTCTTTTTTTTCAATTTCATTTTTTATTTTTTAAAATTTATATCCAAGTTAGTTAGCATCTAGTGCAACAATGATTTTAGGAGTAGATTCCTTAATGCCCCTTACCCATTTAGCTCATTCCCCCTCCCACAACCCCTCCAGCAACCCTCAGTTTGTTCTCCAAATTTATGAGTCTCTTCTGTTTTGTCCCCCTCCCTGTTTTCATATTATTTTTGTTTCCCTTCCCTTATGTTCTAATTCTAATAAGTTTTATTAGAACTAATAATTTTTACTGGATTTCTTAGATTTTTCATGTACAGATCATGTCATCTGCAAATGAACATAGTTTTAATTCCTCCTTTCCTTTATGGATTCCTTTCATTTCTTTTACTTGCCTGGTTGCCCTGGCCAGATCCTCCACGACAATGCTGAATAAATGTGGCAAGAATGGACATCCTTCTCTTATTCCTTATTTTAAGGATAAAGTATTTAATCTTTTACCATTGAGTTTAATGTTACCTAAGGGTTTTCCCTAGATGACTGCAGTTTTCTTGTGATGTCTTTATCTGGTTTTGGTATAAAGGTAATAGTGGCCTAATAGAATGAGATGGGAAGTGTTACCTCTTGTTCTGCTTCTTGGAAGAATCTGTGAAGAATGAGTATTAATTATTGGGCAGGCTATGTTAGCCCCACTTCAAAGTATGACATTTTTATGGACTCTTGAATTCTACAAGTGTTCAATGTGGTTTTCCACTCTGGATGGTCACTAAGTATTCTCAGTCATGTGAAATCTCTTGGAATTGTTTTCACAGCTTCTCACAGTAGTGGTGCTTACTTGGCCTATTTGAGTTTCACTTAATGATTCACAGACAGCATAACATTAAACATAGGCTAATGGGGCTCTATACTCAAATTTCTGAAATTTTTTATCTAAGTATCTCTTCTTTCTAGCACTCTTCCCCACAAGTCCCTCTTTCTTTCTCTTCTTGAACTCAATCTGTGTCTCCTAACTCAACAACACTGTCATTTTCTGCTTGTTTTCTCCCCTCCTGCATCACGGTCTATAAAGTGCCTCCAGTGAGAAAGGCAGGACTCACCTTATCTGTTTCCTGTCTTTCAGGATTCAAAATCCTAAGCTGCCTGTTTTCTAGTGGGGGCAAACAGGACCTTTTCCAGATATTTTGCTCATTTTTCTAGTTATTTATGAGAAGGACAAATCTGGCACCAGTTATCCATATGGCTAGACATGGAAATCCCATCAAATAGTTTTGAATGTCTCCTGCGGGCTAGATATTGTTTTAGGTGCATAAAATACAGATAAAGTCTCTGTTTTCAAGGTGCTTATATTATTTTGGGGAGGACCAAGTGTAAATACAAATATACATAAATACTGTTAGCTGGTGATAAATAGTAGAATGGAGAAGGTAGAATATTTAATATAGGGTAGTCAGGAAATAATTCCATGAGGAGAATACTCTTAGGGAAAACCTAAAGGGAAGGAACAAGGCATGTGAATATACAGAGAAAAATATGTCAGTAGAGGAAACAGCAAATGCAAAACTCTTTTTTTTTTTTTTTAATTTTTTTTTTTCAACGTTTATTTATTTTTGTGACAGAGAGAGACAGAGCATGAATGGGGGAGGGGCAGAGAGAGAGGGAGACACAGAATCGGAAACAGGCTCCAGGCTCTGAGCCATCAGCCCAGAGCCTGACGCGGGGCTCGAACTCACGGACCGCGAGATCATGACCTGGCTGAAGTCGGACGCCCAACCGACTGCGCCACCCAGGCGCCCCAGCAAATGCAAAACTCTTGAGTGGGGAGAAATCTGGAGCCTTTGAGAAACAGTAATAAGGCCAGTGTGGTCGGAGTATAGTAAAAAAGGAAGAAACAAGAGAAGTGAGGTCACCAAGCCCACAAAAGACAAATTTTGTGGGCCTTGTAGATCAAGGAAGTTTGGACTTTCAATGTGACAGGAAACTATAGATTTTTCTTTTCTACCTCTTTAGGGGAGTGATATAATCTGTTTTATAACTTTTCTAAAAAGTTCATCAGTCTGTTTTTTTTTTTTTTCTGTTTGTTTGTAGCTTTAAGAGACAATAATAGAAGCAGTGAAATCAGTTGGGAAGCTATTGCCTTTTTCCCTAGCTGGGCTAAAATTCAGCCAGTATTCATGGCAGACAAGAAAAACATAATCCATTTTTATCTGTTGGGAATCTATTTTGATTGCTCTGTACTCATGCCTTACTGGTTATTAAATATTTTGAATACCAGCCCTGAGTCCAGGTGGGAGAAAATAATGGCTTGAACTAGATTGGTGGAGGTGAAGGTGATGAGAAGTGTCCAGATTCAGGATAAATTTGAAGACAGAGCAACTGGGATTTATGTATTGAATATATGCTGGGAGAAAGAGAAAAAAGGAATCAAAAGATGACTCTCGGGTTTTGGATGAATTATGGTGCCATTAACTTAAATAATGACTTCAATTTGAACATGTTACATTTGAGATACCTGTTAGATAACCAAGAGATGTCAAGTAGGTAATTAAATACATGAGTTTGGAACTTGCAGGAGAGGTCCAGGGTGGAGATACATATTTGGGATTCATAGGAGCAGAGGCAACATTTAAAGTCAGGGATTGGATGGGATAACCAGTGGAAGAGGGTACATATAATTGGGAAGATATGTTGGGAGAATTTCATAGAATTTTCTATTGGTATTGGACAGATGAGTCTGTTTCTTAAAGTTGTGAATGAATTTATAATTTGGGAATCTTAAGATTGTAGATAATGGTTTTAAACCTAGGAGCAGATGAAACACTTTTCACATTTCCTCCCTATCCTTACATAAGTCAGAAGAACCATTCAAAAGTTATGTTTCAGATCCTCTTTACTAACTCTAGTTGGAAACCTACTATTGAGAATTCATCCATATAGTTTATTTGGCTCTTGACACTATTTTAACTCAATGTCTTTCCTTTGTTTCTCATTCATTTCTGTGTCTAGCCCTGCCTCCCTGAACTGAACAAGGGTCAGAGCTGTGATTGTTTGGATGGGGCAAGAGAAATTCCAGAAGGATTAAGTGTAAAAAAAAAAAAAGGCACACAAAAACTAGAAGGAAATTTTTGGACACAGACGGTAAAGGATTTTGTAAGCTTAAAAGCAGAGAAAATTACACAAAAAGAAAAAGAAATAGATATGGCTACATAACACAGTTTAAAAAATAAAAACAATAGAAGTAAAATGGTAAACTTTGGAAAAGTTTGCAACAACTTATAGCAAAAGATTAATATCCTTCTAATTTAAACACATCATTCAAATAAAAAAATAATACTATGAATGAAGTAACAAACAGGAAAATGGTATGCTAATGATAAAAGAAGAAATACCAACGTTTAATATTTGAGAAATGCTAAATGTTATTTATGATAAAAAATAAATGCAAATACATGAAAGAAGTAGCATTTTATGCATATAAAATTGATAAAGATTAAAACATGATTTAAAAATGATTCTCAGGCCTGGCAAATAAGTATTGCCGGACCCTCTAATATTCTGTTGGTTTGACTATAAATTAATGCAAAAACTTATGCAAGCATATGGGCAATATAAATCAAGAACATAAAATACTTATAGCACTAAGATAGGTGTGGAAATGCAAGTGAGAAAATGAGGGATTGCAGTTTAAGTGTAAGCCACGCTTTCACCAACACAATTCATACATATAGTATGCATATGTGAAGCAAGTAGGGAAGTCCACTAGGGATCTTATTGCATAAGAGTCTGCAGTAAGAATTGAAAATAAAGGAGCAGGTGGCAAGCACACATGTAAGCATGTGCCAATAACTGTCTCAGTCTCCTAAGGGAGGGGAGATTGATTATAGATTGGTCCTTGGATCCATCTGTCAAAGATGCAGATGAGGAAGCGAATGGTTACATGATATAGATGACAGACTATTTACATAGTTTATGTGACTTCATTCATATCCTTTATTAGGGTGTGGTCTGGGTAAGGATTCTGGGTATAGTTATGTCCCTATACTATATATAAATATGTCCACTTTGGAAAGTTTCTCTTAAGAATGTTTTAAAAGTTGGGGTGTGGGAGCATAATGATGTCATTATGAACTGTTTCTTTAAAAGTCATTAAATTGGGCACCTGGGTGGCTCAGTCAGTTAAGCATCCAACTCTTGGTTTTGGTTCAGGTCACGATCTCATGTTCATGAGTTCAGGCCCCATGTCGGGCCCTACACTGACAGAAGCGCAGAGCCTTCTTGGGATTTTCTCTCTCTCCCTCTTTCCCCCTCTCCTGTTCATGTTCTCTCTCTCTCTCTTGAAATAAATAAACTTTAAAAAGTCATTAAATCATGTTAATTCTATTCCTACCATATCTCAAATTTAGATCACTTAAGGAGAACCAGATGCACCACATGAAGTACATGATTTACTACACTCCATACTAAAATCCCTTTTTCCAAAGCATAAGAGACTCTTAAAAACTGAGAACAAACTGAGGGTTGATGGGGGGTGGGAGGGAGGGGAGGGTGGGTGATGAGTATTGAAGAGGGCACCTTTTGGGATGAGCACTGGGTGTTGTATGGAAACCAATTTGACAATAAATTTCAAAAAAAAATCCATTTTTCCTTGACAAAATCAGATGATGTCAATCCTTAGAACTGATGCAAGGGTAATTATTATTGTATAAAACCATTATCCATATTTTAGCAATACACTTCAAAATGAAGTATATTTTTTCTGAAAACTGATTTTTATATATTTACATCTCTAAAAATTATAAAATACCTTTCTTGTCCATCCATTCCCCTAATTTCATAGAGTTTATTACATATTTAAGATTAAAAGTTCATAATTAAAATATTAAATGAACCAACGATATTTATTATTTTGATTTGTAAGAAATTAAGAAAATGCCAAAGAAAAAACCTTACTTTTGGTTAATGCTTATAAGGGTATAAACACAGTGATTCATATTAACATTTTCATTAAAGGAGATCATATGAGTCAGCCTACACTTTGGGTTTTGAGTTTATTGTCTCCTCACTCCATGAATCTTATTTATTTATTTAGCTATCTATTTAAATTTTAGTTAACATACAGTGCAATTTTGGTTTCAGGAATAGAATTCAGTGATTCATTACTTACATACAACATCCAGTGCTCATCACAACAAGCGCCCTCCTTAGTACCCATCACCAATCTAGCCTATCTCCCACCCGCTTCCCTCTATCAACCCATAGTTTGTTCTCTGTCATTAAGAGTCTCTTGTGGTTTATTTCCCTCTCTTCTCTTCTTCCCCCACTTCCCATGTGTTCATCTGGGTTTTTTCTTATATTCCACATATGAGTGAGATCATATGGCATTTGTCTTTCTCTGATTGACTTATTTTGCTTAACATAACATATTCTAGCTCTATCCACACCATTGCAAATGGCAAGATTTCATTCTTTTTTTTTCTTTTCTTTTCTAATGTTTATCTTTAAGAGAGAGAGAGAGAGCAAGCAGGAGAGGGGCAGAGAGAGAGAGGGAGACACAGAATCTGAAGCAGGCTCCAGGCTCTGAGCTGTCAGCAAGCGGAGTTCAAACTCACAATCTGCAAGATCATGCATGACCTGAGCTGAAGTCAGATGCTTAACCGACTGAGCCACTCAGGTATCCCAAGATTTCATTCTTTTTAATGGCTGAGTAATATTCCATTGTGTGTATGTATATGCATATATATATGTATGTGATATATCGATAGATAGATAGATAGATAGATAGATAGATAGATATCACATCTTCTTTATCCATTCATCAGTAGATGGACATGTGGGCTCTCTCCATAGTTTGGCTATTGTTAATAATGCTACTATAAACATTGGGGTGCATGTGCCCCTTTGAATCTGTATTTTTGTATCCTTTGGGTATACAAAGTAGTGCAATTCCTGGATCATACAATAGTTCTATTTTCAGGTTTTTGAGAAACCCCCATACTCTTCTCCAGAGTGGCTGCTCCAGTTTGCATTCCCACCAAAAGTGCAAGAGGGTTCCCCTTTCTTCACCTCCTCCCAACACTGTTGTTTCATGTGTTGTTAATTTTAGCCATTCTGACAGGTGTGAGGTCATATCTCACCGTGGTTTTGATTTGTATTTCCCTGACAATGAATGACGATAAGCATCTTTTCATGTGTCTGTTAGCCATCTGGATGTCTTCTTTCAAAAAATGTCTACTCATGTCTTCTGCCCATTTCTTAACTGGGTTGTTTGTTTTATGGGTGTTAAGTGTGATAAATTCTTTATAGATTTTGGATACTAACCCTTGATCTGATATGCCATTTGCAAATATCTTCTCCATTCTATAGGCTGCCTTTTCATTTTGTTGATTGTTTCCTTTGCTGTGCAAAAGCTTTTTACCTTCATGAAGTCCCGATAGTTCATGTTTGATTTTCTTTTCCTTGCATTCAATGACATGTCTAGTAAGAAGTTGCTCCAATTGAGATCAAAGAGATTGCTTCCTGTGTTCTCCTCTAGGATTTTGATGGTTTCCTGTTTTACATTTATTTTTTAATCCATTTTGAATTTATTTTTGTGTATGGTGTTAGAAAGTGGTCCAGGTTCATTCTTCTGCATGTTGCCATCCAGTTTTCCCAGCATCATTTGTTGAAGAGACTGTCTTTTTTCCATTGGATATTCTTTCCTGCTTTGTTGAAGTTTAGTTGACCATACAGTTGTGGGTCCATTTCTGGATTTTCTATCTGTTCCACTGATCTATGTGTTTGTTTCTGTGCCAGTACCATACTGTCTTGATCACTACAGCTTTATAACATAGCTTGAAATCCGGAATTGTGATCTCTCCAGTTTTAATTTTCTTTTTCAAGGTTGCTTTGGGTAATTGGGGGTCTTTTGCTGTTCCATACGAATTTTTGGATTGTTTGTTCTAGTTCTGTGAAAAATGCTGGTGGGAATTTTGATAGGGATTGCATTAAATGTGTAGATTGCTTTGGGTAGTATTGACATTTTAACAATGTTCTTGCAATCCATGCCCACTCCATGAATCTTTTGTGACAAGAAATTAATTTATTTGACTGAATATATGTCAAAGCAGTAATGGGCACTGGACTCAGAAGGGATTGGCTGAATGAGACCATGAAATACTGAATGAACTAATTGGCTTGACAGCCTCAAGGTTGAATGAAAACATCATTTTGTGAGATCATAGTCATTCTATTCTTTGGGTTCCAACAAGTCACCAAAGAGCTAGATCTCATTCCAGACACTAGTCACCACCAGAACACCTGAAAAACTATTTTTCCCCCTTGAATGGGCTAGGGCAGGTCCCCACCAACCTGTGTCTTTGCTTTCTGGCAACTAGGCATATCAGTTTTTTAGGCTACTCAAGGTTAGGTGGATGAAGCAAACTTCATTCAGTATCATATTCAATTAGTAACTACTTTCCACTTTGAAGTGCATTTTACACTCCTATCTTAAAAAAAAAAAACAAAACACTCTGAACTCTATCCTAAAACTCTTGGACAAAACAAACATATTTGGACTTAGTTTGTCTACACTACTCCATTTTAGTACTTTTTTCTCAGTCTTCACTTAATTTTCTTGCCAAATACAATAAAATAAGCAATCACACACTTAAACCTCTATTAACAAGAGGTTATTTTCATCAAATGGAATATTCTTAAAGTGATCAAGTTAGCCATTATGAATGTATTTCATCACCTGTTTTCTCACTGTCTTCAAGCCAAATACAATAGGAATTCTCCATCACAGAAGGACACATTTATTGCTTCAACATTTTATACAGAGCTGCCTTCACCTCCTGGTTCTTGAGGCTGTAGATGATGGGGTTCAGCAAGGATGTGATCACACTGTACTGAATGGAGACCACTTGTTCCAACTTGGAGCCGGAGAGGGGAGTCATGTATCTGAATAAAGCTGTGCCATAATACAAAAGCACCACAGTAAGGTGGGAAGAACAGGTAGAGAAGGCTTTGCCTTGACCCTCAGAAGAACGTATGCTTAGGATGGCAGAGATGATTCTGGAATAAGAGAAGAGGATCAGGGGAAGTGTCACAAATCCCAACAGTGCACATGACCCAGCAAGAAGGGCCTCATTGGCAGTAGGGTCAGTGCAGGAGAGAGGGAAGAGTGAAGACAGCTCACAGCAAAAGTGAGGGATGATATTGGGGCCACAGAAATGTAAGTTGTAAGTGAAAAGACTGTTTGGCAAGGAGTTTAGGAACCCCACTGCCCATGCTGCAGTTACCATCCCGACACAAAGAGGCCTATTCATAACCATGCTGTAGAGGAGAGGGTGGCAGATGGCAGCATAGCGGTCATATGCCATGGCAGAGAGTAGGCAGGCCTCTGTGCTCCCAGAGAATATGAGAAAGAAACTCTGGGTCACACAGCCCCACACAGATACGGTTTTCTTCTGCATTAGTAAGTTCTGCAGCATCTTGGGCATGGTTACTGAAGAAAGACAGAGATCTAGAAATGACAGGTGACCTAGGAAGAAGTACATGGGTGTCTTAAGGTGAGAATCAGTTCTGATCACCAGGATCATCATCACATTCCCTATTAGGGTCAAGAGGTAAATCACCAGAAATAGTGCAAAAAGGATGGTCTGGATCTGGGGATTTCTGGACAATCCCATGAGGACAAACTCGGTAACGATGGTGAGATTTTTCATGATTAAAGTTACTGGCCCTGGAAGAAAACATAATGTAGCTGAGTCATTTCAGATGAATAAGACTGCCTCTCTTATTTAAAAAAAATGTGACTTCCAGCTTAAAGGTATAAATAAAAATCTATGAGACCAAGGAGTTTCCTTCTGGGTCACACTCATTATTACTTCAATTCTGGTGACATGCAGCATTCCAAAGTGCCTCCTCTGTAACTGCTTCTTTGAACTTTAATACCCATTTATTCAGGAAATATTGAATAAGCATCCTAGTGCTGGGCACTGTACCAGATCCTGAGAATACAAAATTGTTTCAGACATGATTCCTGCCCTCAAAAGGGCTTAGGATTTAACAGAGGCAGATAGACATATAAAGAAGCAAAATAAAGGCTGTAATAACATAATGCACAGGATACAGCAATGGCAAAAATGTGAATCAATTATCTCTGGATGACCTGTTAAACAAAGAAGTAATGCTTAAGACTGTTTGACTGATATTTACTCCACTAAGTAGACAAAGTAGAAGATAGTGTTCTAGGCAAAGGAAATGGTATTATCAGATATAGGGAGGCATAAAATAATAGTGCTTCTCTGAAGAACTTCATTATCTCAGAATGAGTGGGTGCAGGAGGATACACAGGGACATGTGGTGCCAAGCATGAAGGTCATGTGATCAAATTGGCAGTTTAGAAGCATTAACCCTACAGAAAAGTGGAAGATGAGCAGAAGGTCATGGAGCATATAGTTAAGGCAATTAGCTCATTCTTTCAGTAGGTATTTACTGAGTATCTACTATGTGCCATGTAGAGTTCTAGACTGTTAGGGTGTGCCATTGAACACAACAGACAAAAATTTGTAATGTAAGCTTCACAGAGCTTACATTCTAGTTAGGAAACTCAGAAAATAAATAATAGACATAACAATTAAATATAATGTGTTAGAAGGTGCTATGTGCTATGTAAAATAATAGATCACGGAAACAGAGATTATTAACGAGAGGGTAGAGGAGTGCGGTGAGGTATGCAATTTAAATCGAGTGGTCAGGAGAGGAGAAACTGAGACAGTGTCACTCAAACAAGGATTTGAAGGAGATGAGATCATTATCCCTGCAAACATTCTGTGGAAGGAGAAATGGTAGAGTATAGCAGTAAGCCTGGTCAGAGATGATAAAGGGTTAACAGAGGTTGCAACAGTGAGGGCAGACAAGAGGAGGCAGATTTAAGAGATATCACTGAGATGAATTCTAAAGGATGTCATTACCAATTTGTTGGTTAGGGTGAACGAAAGTAAATAAACAATTGATTCTCAGGTTTCTGCCTTTGGTGACTGAGGGGTCCCATTCACTGAAATAGGTGATCCAGGGAAAGGAACATGTTTGAGGCAAAGATAATAAACACAGTTTTGAATACGTTGTTTGACGAGCCTTGTGGGACAGTGAGGGTGTGTCCAGGAGGCACTAGGAATTTGGGTCATGAAGTTCAGGAAATATATTTGGGCTGAATATATGAGTCAAAGAGTCATCAACAAACTTACTCAGAGTGAGCCCACTCATAATAGAAGATGCTCTAGAATGGAGTTCCATATAACAGAAAAATCCAATGGGAAAGAGGGAAAGAGAAACTCACAAAGATCCTGTACTCGTTCAGCATGGTCAAGCATGGACCTATGCCTTTCTGATTTGAAGGACTCATTGGAGCTCATAGAACCCAATGTCCTCTCTTTATAGGTGAGGAAACTGAGGTCCAGTGAGGGGAAGTGAACTGTAACTCTTCCCACCAACTCCATTACTCACCAATCTACCTATCATCTTTGTTCCTCTTTCCTTGCCTATCCTGTTAAGAACCCTAAGGTCTCAGCTCAAGGGTCATTTCCTCAGGGAAGGCCTTACTCTTCATCCTGCCACTGTAATTTCCTTTTTTACATTTGTTTCTCCTTTATTATGCTTGCTACAATTGTAAAAAAAAATTTTTTTTAAATAGGGTATGTAAGAGAGGTCTTCCCAACCTCCCTCAACTTTTCCCTATCCCCTGCAGTCAATCTTTGTCTTATTACCTTGCTTTGTCCTTACAACACGTACCAGCACCTGGTATTTTATAATACATTTATTATCAACTTTCTCTTCCACTGGGATGTAAATTCAAAGATTTGTCCTGTTTTGGTCATTACTGTATCCCTAGCACTTAGAAGAATGCCTAACATATAGAAAGGGCTCGGTATATATTTAATGAATGAATTTGTTTCATGTCTGTGTTTTAAGAAGTTCCATGAGGCCATGGACCATGTCAGTGTTTTTTATCTTTATATCCTCAGAGCTTAGCACAATGCCTAGAACTTAGTAGGTATTTAGGAAAGGTTTATAGAATAAATGCATGAAAACATCACAAAGCTAGCTCTTGTACACTATTCTACTTTTAATGTAGGAGATTAGAAAAGCATTTTTGATTACTGAATAAGTAAAAGAATAAAGAAATAAATTAATGTATGATTCATAAACAACCCCATTAGTGAGACATAAACTGCCCTGGGAAATAAGATGTCATATTATACTCTGATGCCCATGGCCCTGTCCTAAGGAAGGGTCAGTTTGAGGTCCCTTTGACTTTCTTGAATGGATGGCAATGAGGCTATACAGAGAGTCAGAAGACCTTGACACGAGTCTCAGCTACTGGTCAGGCAATGTGGCTTTAGGCAAGTAGGCAAATCTGAATCTGAATCTCTATTTTCTCGTTAGAATTATCTCCCAAGGTCTACATGGCAAACTAGATAAAAATGAATTATTTTAGGACTTAAAATCTGGTTTCTGAAGAGGAGGGAAAATGGCAGCACAGTAGGAGGACCCTAGGCTCATCGTGTCCCACAAACACAATTAGATAACTAACAAATCATCCTAAATGCCCCAGAAAATCAACCTGAAGACTGACAGCACAAACTCCTCAACTAAAAAGAGAAGAGATCAACCTGAAGACTGACAGCACAAACTCCTCAACTAAAAAGATAAGAGACCACACAGAAAAAGGTAGAGAATGCACAGACATGTTTTAGGGGAGAAAAGGATAGCAGGTACTGGTGGGGGAGAGGGAGCCATGGTCGCAGGGAAGGGCAAGAGAGATTGGAGCACACAGGGGGATGCACAAGGAAAACATCTCCCCAAAGCCATTGGCTTAGATAATGAGAGTAACTGAATTTCATGGGTTCTTGCAACCAGCAGGGCTTAAAGCCTGGAGTTTTAAAGGTTAGTGGCTTGTCTGGGATAGAGCCTGAAGGGGCACTGTGCTGTTTCTGGAGAGAAGGCAGGCAAAAAACCTGGGGAGCAGATAGCATAGAACAGTGAAATAAAGAATTCCTGGGGCACGCAAGAGGGTGCCAATTTGCTCTTCTCAGAGCATGTCCCTGAGAGGCAGCACTCATAGGGATGCCTCTCCAGGAACAAAGGAGCTAGCTGGCACCATTTCTTCTCCCATGCTCAGCGTAAACACAGAGTGACCTGTGGGAAGCAGCACAGTGCCAACATTGGCTGCCTAACTTGCTTACACCAAGCCCCACTCCCTCTGCACTCTGGCAGGATTGCTTTTCTCACCCAAGTTTGCCTCAGTCCCAGTGTGGTGGGCCCGTCCCCCAGAAGACCAGCATAAACCTCTGTCCACATCATGTCTTTTGACTAGGGAGTTCTTCAGGGCCTCAGTTCTGGCGGAGGTGGTACCAGATTTCATTTCACAAGCAGACCAGAGCATACCTAGTTCAAACTCAGCACATTCAGATCAGGGACCAAACATTTCCCACAGCAGGCAAGGAGACCCTCTGCAGATAACTGGCCTTAAGGGAGGAAAGGCCAAACCCAACAGCAGAGCATATGCAGCACAAACCAGAGACACTTTTTTAAGTGCTAGGCCCTGGAAGATTTTTTAAGTGCTAGGCCCTGGAAGATACATGACCTCTTCTTCATAAGGCCCTTACTTTCAGGAGCAGGAGACATGACTTTTCTAACACAGACAAGAAGGCAGAGATATAGACAAACTGCCAAGGTGGAGGAATTTACCCCAAATAAAAGGACAAGATAAGGCCATAGCCAGAGATCTAAGCAAAACAGATGTAAGTAACATGCTTGAGGGAGAATTTAAAGTAACATTCAGAAGGATATTCACTGGACCTGAGAAAAGAATAGAAGACATCAATGAGATCCTTATGACAGAAATAAAAGAGTTGAAAAATCAACCAGAGGGGGTTCCGGAAGATGGCGGCGTAGGAGGACGCGGGGCTCACAGCGCGTCCTGCCGATCACTTAGATTCCACCTACACCTGCCTAAAGAACCCAGAAAACCGCCAGAGGATTAGCAGAAGGGAGTCTCCGGAGTCAAGCGCAGACTAGAGGCCCACGGAAGAGGGTAGGAAGGGCGGCGAGGCGGTGCGCGCTCCACGGACTGGCGGGAGGGAGCCGGGGCGGAGGGGCGGCTCGCCGGCCAAGCAGAGCCCCCGAGTCTGGCTGGCAAAAGCGGAGGGGCCGGACGGACTGTGTTCCGACAGCAAGCGCGACTTAGCGTCTGGGAGGTCATAAGTTAACAGCTCTGCTCGGAAAGCGGGAAGGCTGGAGGACAAAGGGAGGGAGAGCTGCTGAGCCCCCGGACGGCAGAGCTCAGCTTGGCGGGGAACAAAGGCGCCAGCGCCATCTCCCCCGCCCATCCCCCAGCCAAAATCCCAAAGGGAACCAGTTCCTTCCAGGGAACTTGCTCGCTCCGCGCAAACACCCAACTCTGTGCTTCTGCGGAGCCAAACCTCCGGCAGCGGATCTGACTCCCTCCCGCTGCCACAGGGCTCCTCCTGAAGTGGATCACCTAAGGAGAAGCGAGCTAAGCCTGCCCCTCCACCCCCCGTGCACCTTGCCTACCCACCCCAGCTAATACGCCAGATCCCCAGCAACACAAGCCTGGCAGTGTGCAAGTAGCTCAGACGGGACACGCCACCCCACAGTGAATCCCGCCCCTAGGAGAGGGGAAGAGAAGGCACACACCAGTCTGACTGTGGCCCCAGCAGTGGGCTGGGGGCAGACATCGGGTCGGACTGCGGCCCCGCCCACTAACTCCAGTTATACACCACAGCACAGGGGAAGTGCACTGCAGGTCCTCACCACGCAAGGGACTCTCCAAAATGACCAAACGAAAGAATTCCCCTCAGAAGAATCTCCAGGAAATAACAACAGCTAATGAACTGATCAAAAAGGATTTAAATAATATAACAGAAAGTGAATTTAGAATAATAGTCATAAAATTAATCGCTGGGCTTGAAAACAGTATACAGGACAGCAGAGAATCTCTTGCCACAAAGATCGAGGGACTAAGGAACAGTCACGAGGAGTTGAAAAACGCTTTAAACGAAATGCAAAACAAAATGGAAACCACGATGGCTCGGCTTGAAGAGGCAGAGGAGAGAATAGGTGAACTAGAAGATAAAGTTATGGAGAAAGAGGAAGCTGAAAGAAAGAGAGATAAAAAAAATCCAGGAGTATGAGAGGAAAATTAGAGAACTAAGTAATACACTAAAAAAAAATAATATACGCATAATTGGTATCCCAGAGGAGGAAGAGAGAGGGAAAGGTGCTGAAGGGGTACTTGAACAAATTATAGCTGAGAACTTCCCTGAACTGGGGAAGGAAAAAGGCATTGAAATCCAAGAGGCACAGAGAACTCCCTTCAGACGTAACTTGAATCGATCTTCTGCACGACATATCATAGTGAAACTGGCAAAATACAAGGATAAAGAGAAAATTCTGAAAGCAGCAAGGGATAAACGTGCCCTCACATATAAAGGGAGACCTATAAGACTCGGATCTGATCTCTCCTTTGAAACTTGGCAGGCCAGAAAGGCTTGGCACGATATCTACAGTGTGCTAAACAGAAAAAATATGCAGCCGAGAATCCTTTATCCAGCAAGTCTGTCATTTAGAATAGAAGGAGAGATAAAGGTCTTCCCAAACAAACAAAAACTGAAGGAATTTGTCACCACGAAACCAGCCCTACAAGAGATCCTAAGGGGGATCCTGTGAGACAAAGTACCAGAGACATCACTACAAGCATAAAACATACAGACATCACAATGACTCTAAACCCATATCTTTCTATAATAACACTGAATGTAAATGGATTAAATGCGCCAACTAAAAGACATAGGGTATCAGAATGGATAAAAAAACAAGACCCATCTATTTGCTGTCTACAAGAGACTCATTTTAGATCTGAGGACACCTTTAGATTGAGAGTGAGGGGATGGAGAACTATTTATCATGCTCCTGGAAGCCAAAAGAAAGCTGGAGTAGCCATACTTATATCAGACAAACTAGACTTTAAATTAAAGGCTGTAACAAGAGATGAAGAAGGGCATTATATAATAATCACAGGGTCTATCCACCAGGAAGAGCTAACTATTATAAATGTCTATGCGCCAAATACCCGAGCCCCCAGATATATAAAACAATTACTCATAAACATAAGCAACCTTATTGATAAGAATGTGGTCATTGCAGGGGACTTTAACACCCCACTTACAGAAATGGATAGATCATCTAGACACACAGTCATTAAAGAAACAAGGGCCCTGAATGATACATTGGATCAGATGGACTTGACAGATATATTTAGACCTCTGCATCCCAAAGCAACAGAATATACTTTCTTCTCGAGTGCACATGGAACATTCTCCAAGATAGATCATATACTGGGTCACAAAACAGCCCTTCATAAGTTTACAAGAATTGAAATTATACCATGCATACTTTTGGACCACAATGCTAGGAAGCTTGAAATCAACCACAGGAAAAAGTCTGGAAAACCTCCAAAAGCATGGAGGTTAAAGAACACCCTACTAACGAATGAGTGGGTCAACCAGGCAATTAGAGAAGAAATTAAAATATATATGGAAACAAACGAAAATGAAAATACAACAATCCAAACGCTTTGGGACGCAGCGAAGGCAGTCCTGAGAGGAAAATACATTGCAATCCAGGCCTATCTCAAGAAACAAGAAAAATCCCAAATACAAAATCTAACAGCACACCTAAAGGAAATAGAAGCAGAACAGCAAAGGCATCCTAAACCCAGCAGAAGAAGAGAAATAATAAAGATCAGAGCAGAAATAAACAATATAGAATCTAAAAAAACTGTAGAGCAGATCAACGAAACCAAGAGTTGGTTTTTTGAAAAAATAAACAAAATTGACAAACCTCTAGCCAGGCTTCTCAAAAAGAAAAGGGAGATGATCCAAATAGATAAAATCATGAATGAAAATGGAATGATTACAACCAATCCCTCAGAGATACAAACAATTATCAGGGAATACTATGAAAAATTATATGCCAACAAATTGGACAACCTGGAAGAAATGGACAAATTCCTAAACACCCACACTCTTCCAAAACTCAATCAGGAGGAAATAGTAAGCTTGAACAGACCCATAACCAGCGAAGAAATTGAATCGGTTATCAAAAATCTCCCAACAAATAAGAGTCCAGGACCAGATGGCTTCCCAGGGGAGTTCTACCAGACATTTAAAGCAGAGATAATACCTATCCTTCTCAAGCTATTCCAAGAAATAGAAAGGGAAGGAAAACTTCCAGACTCATTCTATGAAGCCAGTATTACTTTGATTCCTAAACCAGACAGAGACCCAGTAAAAAAAGAGAACTACAGGCCAATATCCCTGATGAATATGGATGCAAAAATTCTTAATAAGATACTAGCAAATCGAATTCAACAGCATATAAAAAGAATTATTCACCATGATCAAGTGGGATTCATTCCTGGGATGCAGGGCTGGTTCAACATTCGCAAATCGATCAACGTGATACATCACATTAACAAAAAAAAAGAGAAGAACCATATGATCCTGTCAATCGATGCAGAGAAGGCCTTTGACAAAATCCAGCACCCTTTCTTAATAAAAACCCTTGAGAAAGTCGGGATAGAAGGAACATACTTAAAGATCATAAAGGCCATTTATGAAAAGCCCACAGCTAACATCATCCTCAACGGGGAAAAACTGAGAGCTTTTTCCCTGAGATCAGGAACACGACAGGGATGCCCACTCTCACCGCTGTTGTTTAATATAGTGCTGGAAGTTCTAGCATCAGCAATCAGACAACAAAAGGAAATCAAAGGCATCAAAATTGGCAAAGATGAAGTCAAGCTTTCGCTTTTTGCAGATGACATGATATTATACATGGAAAATCCGATAGACTCCACCAAAAGTCTGCTAGAACTGATACATGAATTCAGCAAAGTTGCAGGATACAAAATCAATGTGCAGAAATCAGTTGCATTCTTATACACTAACAATGAAGCAACAGAAAGACAAATGAAGAAACTGATCCCATTCACAATTGCACCAAGAAGCATAAAATATCTAGGAATAAATCTAACCAAAGATGTAAAAGATCTGTATGCTGAAAACTATAGAAAGCTTATGCAGGTAATTGAAGAAGATATAAAGAAATGGAAAGACATTCCCTGCTCATGGATTGGAAGAATAAATATTGTCAAAATGTCAATACTACCCAAAGCTATCTACACATTCAATGCAATCCCAATCAAAATTGCACCAGCATTCTTCTCGAAACTAGAACAAGCAATCCTAAAATTCATATGGAACCACAAAAGGCCCCGAATAGCCAAAGTAATTTTGAAGAAGAAGACCAAAGCAGGAGGCATCACAATCCCAGACTTTAGCCTCTACTACAAAGCTGTCATCATCAAGACAGCATGGTATTGGCATAAAAACAGACACATAGACCAATGGAATAGAATAGAAACCCCAGAACTAGACCCACAAACGTATGGCCAACTCATCTTTGACAAAGCAGGAAAGAACATCCAATGGAAAAAAGACAGTCTCTTTAACAAATGGTGCTGGGAGAACTGGACAGCAACATGCAGAAGGTTGAAACTAGACCACTTTCTCACACCATTCACAAAAATAAACTCAAAATGGATAAAGGACCTGAATGTGAGACAGGAAACCATCAAAACCTTAGAGGAGAAAGCAGGAAAAGACCTCTCTGACCTCAGCCGTAGCAATCTCTTACTCGGCACATCCCCAAAGGCAAGGGAATTAAAAGCAAAAGTGAATTACTGGGACCTTATGAAGATAAAAAGCTTCTGCACAGCAAAGGAAACAACCAACAAAACTAAAAGGCAACCAACGGAATGGGAAAAGATATTTGCAAATGACACATCGGACAAAGGGCTAGTATCCAAAATCTATAAAGAGCTCATCAAACTCCACACCCGAAAAACAAATAACCCAGTGAAGAAATGGGCAGAAAACATGAATAGACACTTCTCTAAAGAAGACATCCGGATGGCCAACAGGCACATGAAAAGATGTTCAACGTCGCTCCTTATCAGGGAAATACAAATCAAAACCACACTCAGATACCACCTCACGCCAGTCAGAGTGGCCAAAATGAAGAAATCAGGAGACTATAGATGCTGGAGAGGATGTGGAGAAACAGGAACCCTCTTGCACTGTTGGTGGGAATGCAAATTGGTGCAGCCGCTCTGGAAAGCAGTGTGGAGGTTCCTCAGAAAATTAAAAATAGACCTACCCTATGACCCAGCAATAGCACTGCTAGGAATTTATCCAAGGGATACAGGAGTATTGATGCATAGGGGCACCTGTACCCCAATGTTTATAGCGGCACTCTCAACAATAGCCAAATTATGGAAAGAGCCTAAATGTCCATCAACTGATGAATGGATAAAGAAATTGTGGTTTATATACACAATGGAATACTACGTGGCAATGAGAAAGAATGAAATATGGCCTTTTGTAGCAACGTGGATGGAACTGGAGAGTGTGATGCTAAGTGAAATAAGCCATACAGAGAAAGACAGATACCATATGGTTTCACTCTTATGTGGATCCTGAGAAACATAACAGAAACCCATGGGGGAGGGGAAGGAAAGAAATAAATAAATAAAGAGGTTAGAGTGGGAGAGAGCCAAAGCATAAGAGACTGTTAAAAACTGAGAACAAACTGAGGGTTGATGGGGGGTGGGAGGGAGGGCAGGGTGGGAGGGAGGGCAGGGTGGGTGATGGGTATTGAGGAGGGCACCTTTTGGGATGAGCACTGGGTGTTGTATGGAAACCAATTTGACAGTAAATTTCATATATTAAAAAATAAAAAAAATTTAAAAAAAATTTAAAAAAAAAAAAAAAAAGAAAAATCAACCAGAGGCAAAAATACAATAAATAAGATTGGAAACAGCGTTGATGCAATAAACAAGAGGCTTGAAGAAGCAGAGGAATGAATTCGTGACCTATAAGACAAAATAATGAAAATAGTGAAGTTGAACAAAAGAGAGAAAGAATTATGCAACACAAGAACAGACTTAGGGAACCCAGCGACTTCATCAAATGCAGTAACATTTGTATTATAGAAGTCCTGGAAGAAGAGGAGAGAGAAAAGGGGGAAGAAAATTTATTTGAAGAAATAATAGCTGAAAACCTCCTAAATCTAGGGAAGGAAACAGACATCCAGATCCAGGAGGCACAAAGAATTCCCATCAAAATCAACAAAAGCAAGCCAACACCAAGACATATTGCTTGAAATTTGAAAAATATAGTGATAAAGAAAAAATCTTAAAGCAGCAAGACAAAACGAGTCCTTAACTTACAAAGAAAGGCCCACAAGGCTAGCTGGAGATTTCTCAACAGAAATGTGGCAAGCTAGAAGGCAGTAGGATGATATATTCAGAGTGCTGAATGGGAAAAATCTGTAGCCAGAGTATTATATCCAACAAGTCTATCATTTAGAATAGAAGGAGAAAGAGCTTCCCAGACAAAAACTAAAGGAGTTCGTGACAACTAAGCCAGCCCTGCAAGAAATATTAAAGGGGACTCTGAGTGCAAAGGAGAGACCACAAGTGACAAAGATAAGAATCAGAGAAAATCTCCAGAAACAATGGAAAACAAGTAATAAAATAGCAAAAAATATATATCTATCAATAATTACTTTGAATGTAAATAGACTAAACACTCAAAAAAAAAAGATATAGGATGTCAGAATGGATAAAAAAAAAAAAAACAAGACCCATCTATATGCTACCTACAAGAAACTCATTTTAGACCTAAAGACACCTGCATATTCAAAGTGAGGGAATGAAGAACCATCTTTCATGCTAATGGATGTCAAAAGAAAGCCAGAATAGCAATACTTAATATCAGACAAATTAGACTTTAAAACAAAGACTGTAACAAAAGATAAAGAAGGGCACTATGTCCTAATAAAGACACAATCCAACAAGATCTAACAAATGTAAATATGCACCCAACATGGAACACCCAAATATATAAAATAATTAATAACAAACATAAAAGAACCCATTGATAATAATAGTAGGGGACTTTAACACCCCATTTATATCAATGAACAGATTATCTAAACAGAAAACCAATAAGGAAACAATGGTTTTGAATGACACACTGGACCAGATGGACTTAACAGATATATTCAGAACATTCCATCTTCAAAGAGCAGAATACACATTATTTTCAACTGCACTGGAACACTCTCCAGAATAGATCACATATTAGGTCACAAATCAAGCCTCAACAAATACAGAAAGACTGATATCATACCATGCACTTTTTCTGACCACAACACTATGAAACTTGAAACTAACCACAAGACAAAACTTGGAAAGACCACAAATATATGGATGTTAACAACATACTACTAAAAAATGAATGGGGCAACCAAGAAATCAAAGAACAATTAAAAATATATATGGAAACAAATAAAACTTAAAATACAATGGTCTCAAATCTTTGGGAAGCAGCAAAAGTTGTCCTAAGGGTAAAGTATATAATAGCGATACAAGCTTACCTTAAGAAGCAAGAAAAATCTCAAATAAATAAACTCAACTTGCATCTAAAGGAGCTAGAAAAAGAACAACAAAGCCTGAAGCTCACAAAAGGAAGGAAATAATAAAGATTAGAGCAGAAGTAAATGATATAGAAACTAAAACAAATAATATAACAAATCAATGAAACCAGGAGCTGATTCTTTGAAAAGGTTGATAAACCTTTAGCCCAACTTACCAAAAGAAGAGAGAAAGGACTCAAATAAATAAAATCACAAATGAGAGACAAGAAATAACAACCAACACTACAGAAATATGAACAATTATAAAGGAGTATTGTGAAAAACTATATATGCCAACAAATTGGACAATGTGGAAGAAATGGATAAATTCCTAGAATCATACAAACTATCAAAACTAAAACATGAAGAAATAGAAAGTTTGAACAGACCAATAACCAGCAAAAAAATTGAATCAGTAATCAAAAAACTCTCAACAAACAAAAGTCCAGGCCCGGACGGCTTCACAGGCAATTTCTACCAAACATTTTTTTTAAAGTTTATTTATTTATTTTGAGAGAGGGAGTGCACAAGCAGGGGAGAAGCAGAGAGAGAGGGAGAATCCCAAGCTCTGCACTGTCAGCACTGAGTCCAATGGGGCACTTGATCTCACAAACCCTGAGATCATGACTAGAGCTGAAACCAAGAGTCAGATGCTTAACCAACTGAGCCATCCAGATGTTGCTCTACCAAACATTTAAAGAAGAGAGAATACCTATCCTTCTGAAACTTCTCCAAAAAATAGAAAAGGAAAGAAAACTTCCAAATTCATTCTATGAGGCCAGTATCACCCTGATACTAAAACCAGACAAAGACTCCACTAAAAAAGAGAACTACAGGTCAATATCCCTGATGACCATGGATGCAAAAATTTTCAATAAAATACTAGCAAACCAAATCCAATAATACATTAAAAATATTATTCACCATGATCAAGTGTGATTTATATCTGGGCTGCAAGGGTAGTTCAATATTTTCAAATCAATCAACATGTACACCACATTAATAAAAGAAAGGATAAGAACCATATGATCATTGAGGCACCTGGGTGGCTCAGTCGGTTGAGCATCCAACTTCAGCTCAGGTCATTATCTCGCTGTCTGTGAGTTTGAGCCCTGTGTCAGGCTCTGTACTGACAGCTCAGAGCCTGGAGCCTGCTTCAGATCCTGTGTCTCCCTCTCTCTCTGCTCCTCTCCCCCTTGCTCTCTGCCTTTATTTCTCAAAAATAAATAAACATTAAAAAATTTTTTTAAAAAACATATGATCATTTCAATAGATGCAGAAAAAGCATTTAATGAAGTACAAGACCCATTCATGATAAAAACCCTCAACAAAGTAATTTTTGAGAGAATATACCTCAACATAATAAAGGTCATATACAAAAAACCCACAGCTAATATCATCCTCACTGGGGAAAACCTGAGAGGTTTTCCTCTATGGTCAGGAACAAGACAGGGATGTTCACTCACCATTGTTACTTAACATAGTACTGGAAGTCCTAGCCACAGCAATTAGACAAGAACAAACCAAAAAAAAAAAAAAAAAGAGAGAGAGAGAGAGAGAGAGAGACAGAGACAGAGAGAGACAGGAAGGAAGGAAGGAAAGAAGGAAGGAAGGAAGGGCATCCAAATTGGCAAGGAAGAAGTCAAACTTGCCCTATTTGCAGATGACATGTTACTCCATGTAGAAAATCTGAAAGACTCCACCAAAAAACTGCTGAACTGATAAATGAATTGGGTAAAGTCACAGGATACAAATTCAACATACAGAAATCTGTTGCATTTGTATATACCAATAATGAAGCAGCAGAAAGAGAAATAAAGGAATCAATTCCATTTACAATTGTACCAAAACCAATAAAATACCTAGGAATAAACTTAACCAAAGATGTTAAAAATCTATGTACTCTGGAAACTATAAAACACTGATGAAAGAAAGTGAACATGACACGAAGAAATGGAAAGACATTCCATGCTCATGGGTTGGAAGAACAAATATTGTTAAAATGTCAATACTACCCAAAGCAATATACACATTTAATGCAATCCTTATCAAAATGCCACAAGAATTTTTCACTGAGGGAGAACAAACAATCCTAAAATTTGTATGAAACCACAAAAGACCCTGAATAGCCAAAGCAATCTTGAAAAAGAAAAGCAAAGCTGGAGGCATCATAATTCTGGACTTCATATTATATTACAAAGCTGTAGTGATCAAGACAGTATGGTACTGGCACAAAAATAGACATACAGATCAATAGAACAGAAAACTCAGAAATGAACCCACAACTGTATGGCCAATTCATCTTCCACAAAGCAGAAAAGAATCCCCAGTAGAAAAATGACAGTCTCTTCAACAAATGGTGTTGGGAAAACTGGACAGCGACATGTAGAAGAATTAAACTGGACCACTTTCTAACACCATATACAAAAATAAATTCAAAATGGATGAAAGAATAAATGTAAGACAGGAAACCATCAAACTCCTAGAGGAGAAGACAGGCAGCAACCTCTTTGACCTTGGCCGCAGCAACTTCTTTCTAGATATGTCTCCTGTGGCAAAGGAAACAAAAGCAAAAATAAGCTATTGGGACTTCATCAAAATAAAAAGCTTCTACACAGTGAAGGAAACAATCAGCAAAATGAAAAGTCAACCTATGGAACGGGAGAAGGTAACTGCAAATGACATATCTGGTAAAGGCTTTTTACCCAAAATCTATAAAGAACATCTAAAACTCAACACCCCAAAATCCAATTGAAAACTGGGCAGAAGACAAGAATAAACATTTTCCAAAGAAGACATACGGATAAAGCAGAAGACGCTCAACATCACTGACCATCAGGGAAATACAAATCAAAACTACAATGAGATATCAATTCACACCTCTAAGAATGGCTAAAATCAACACAGGAAAGAATGGGTGTTGGTGAGGAAACCCTGTTGCACTGTTGGTGAGAATTTAAACTGATGCAGCCACTCTGGAAAATAGTATGGTGGCTCCTCAAAAAGTTAAAAATACCAACATTGCACTATATGTTAAATAACTAGAATTTAAATAAAATTTTGAAGAAAAAAAATTTCCAGATAGTATTAAAAAAAAGTTAAAAATAGAAGTACCAAACAATCCAGCAATTGCACTACTACTAGGTATTTACCCAAAGGATACAAAAATACTGAATCAAGTGGATACATGGGGATGTGTGTGTGTGTGTGTGTGTGTATAGATATAGATAGATATAGATATGCATATAGATATATAGGTATATAGATATATATCTTGCTATTTGCAATGACATGTATGGAACTAGAGAGTATTATGTTAAGCGAGATACCTCAGAGAATGGCAAATACCATATGATTTCACTCACATGTGGAATTTAAGAAACAAACAAGCAAAGGGAAGTAAAAAGAGAGAGAGAGGCAAGCAAGAAACAGATTCTTTAACTATGGAGAACAAACTGATAGTTACCAGAAGGGAAGTGGGCAGGGGGATGGGTTAAACAGGTGATGGGCAATAAGGAGTGCACTTTTTGCTATGAGCACTGGGTGTTTTGTAGAAGTGTTGAATGATTATACTGTACACCTTAAACTAATATTACACTGTATATTAACTAACTGGAATTTAAATTTAAATTTAAAACTTTAAGAAATAGAAAAAAAATAAAGTCTGGTTTCTGGTCTTAATTCCAACAGCAATTGGTTTAGCTTAGGAACCTTAGATTAGTCAGTTCACTACAGAGAGGTTCTGTTACACTGTTGGAAAAAAATAGGGATAATAACATACTCTTAATGGAGTAAAGTTAACTGCAAAACAAAAGTAATTTGGTCATGTATGAATGCTGTATTTCTGATAGGAACTAGACTAACTAGCTTATGATCTTTAACAAGTCAACTGATTTTTCTGGGTCTAGTCTAAACATGGTGCAGAGCACAGGGTAATCTCCCTGATTTCTCCCTAACATATTTTGTTACTCTTTTGTCTCCTCACTATTTTAAAATTTCTCTCTTTTAATAATCTTCTACAGTATTTACCCTTTGGGATCATCATAAAGCATTGAATGACTTCAGAAACCTATTAGTGGCCTGTCTGTATGCAAGTTTTCCCCTTCTGTGATGACCTGCAGCTGCTGTAATTCCTTGGGCGAAATTAAAGTGACGGCATGAATGCCTGAAATCCTATGCATATACGACAGATAGATAGATAGATAGACAGACAGATAGATAGGGAAAGATCTCCACTCTACTTATAATCAAAGACTTCCAAACTAAAGCCAGATGATGATACTGCTCAGTATCTATTTATATGGAGATAAACTTTATAACTAAATAAATAAAACTTGCCAGTGCTGGCAAGATTTGGTGAGACTTCTATGCCCTTGTACATTGTTGGTAGAATTATATGTTGGTACGATACTTTTGGCAATATGAAATATAAAATGTCTCTTGGAAATTTAAACACATACTTCAAAAGAAGAGAAAAACAACCGTGTGAAAATGTATATTCCAGAATTCTTTTCTTTTTTTCTTTTAATTTTTTTTTAATGTTTATTTATTTTTGAGACAGAGAGAGACAGAGCATGAACGGGGGAGGGTCAGAGAGAGAGGGAGACACAGAATCCGAAACAGGCTCCAGGCTCTGAGCTGTCAGCACAGAGCCTGACACGGAGCTCAAACTCACGGACCACGAGATCATGAACCAAGCCGAAGTTGGACGCCCAACTGACTGAGCCACCCAGGCACCCCAGTATTATTTTCAAGATAGTAGCACTAGGATCAACCTAAAGATCTAATAATTGGAGAACAGCTGCTACATTTTAGTAGAAACACATAACAGGATATTATGTAATGATGAAAATGATAATTACAGAGAGGCAGAAACTATAGTTCAGTAAAAAGATCAGAATATACAATTAGTACAAATTCATATAATGTAAAAATATGCACACAATAGGAGTTTATATGAAATTAAAAATGGGGAAAAATCGTTAAGCTGGTAACAGAATGGACAACTGTTTTGATTTTACATTTAAAAATATGTTTCTTATACTTTCAATTAAAAATATCTTTTGGGGGTAGGTAATATATGAGCCACATTGTACCCTTTTGCTTCAAACTCAGCAATGAATTAAATCTAACTCCAATAAAGAGTATGTACCTCTTTCTTTTCCCATTCTATGTCTGCCCTGCCTGTTCTGTAACAAAATTGAATTTGGTCTAAAAAGCCATTTCTTGAAGGAGTCTTAGTTGCTCAGATGGAGAATGGAAAACTTTTCTTTTAAAAAAAATCTTGTTTTATAACAAGAATGCAAAGCAAATTTACAGATTTTGCTTCATCTCTGAAAAATTCTAAGGAGCTGCACAATTAGGCTACGCTTTCTATATATTTGGTTTTGCTTGGAGATGAGGCCATGAACTAACTGAGCTCTGAAATTAATTTCAGCTTAAGATCTTGGCATTTAGCTAGGAAATTCCCCACAGGAGAAAATGAGAATACTCCAAACTCACTGTCACCCATAAATCAGGAATGCTCCATCAGCTGCTTACCTGGTAGCTGTAGCTGCACCCTCCCCATTTAATCCCAAAAGAATCTCAACCTTTTGTCTAGAATCTGATGAAGAAAAAGGACAAACAGATTATGGATTAATGACGTGACAAACTACTCAACCTCCTAAATATTTCATCTCAGCCCAGTCATGACCTTCTTTTGTGAAATTGGAAAGGCATTTTTGCTTCTTCCTGGGCTCACTTCCTCTGCTGTGCAATGAAAGGTTTAGAACAGCTGTCTAGTAAGATTTCTTACACCTGGTGAGATGGGGAAGATTGAGAAGGACTATGAAGTCTAGTTTTCCTTGGAGACCTGATTTGCTGCCTTCTGCCTCCTTTTGAGAGATGAATGATGTGGGGTACTCAAAGAACTCAGGTCTTAGGAAAAACTTATTTTCCCTCCCAACCAGTTGAAAGCTGTGTCCAAATGCAGTTAAGCAAGTCACCTTATGTTTAGTTTAGATAAAGGATTAAGTGTTGACATGCATGGGCTCTGGTGTGAGCCAGTACCTGTCAAGAGGCTTTGGCCATCCTTTTTTTCTTCCTGTCTTCTTTTCTTTACCTCTTCTGGTTCTGAGGAGAGATGCTGGCCAGTTTGTAAGAATTTTATCATTTTTTTTTAGTCTTTTTCTACTTGGTACCCATATGGCAGGATGGCCCTTAGAGAGGGCAACTGAGTAATGAGGGCCCCAGGGAGCCTGGGCTAATCTGTACTTATGGGGGAAGTGATATTAGTCAGTTATCTCGGCCCCTGGCACTCTTGCCTCAATTGTAGTCTGAGGAAGGGTGGGAGAATAAGGGGGGGGGGGCTGAGGGCCTGTAAATGCTTCTCCTAGCCAGGGACCAGCCTGGGGCTTCCTCAGGTTTGGCAGAACTTGATCTTCGCTATACATTTCCATGCACACACACTCCTACCACACTCTCTCACATACATGCACACAGTTAAGCCTCCCTTCTAGAATCACGGGATTCTATGGAGCACAAAGGATCACACAGATCATTTTATTTCAATCTCCAACCTGAAGCATGAGCCCTGTAAAGCATCCCCCAAAAGTGTTCTTGAAGAAGTGGACCTTCTTCAAGAATTCCCTTCCATCAACTATTATAGAACTGATTTAAGGTTTGTCGCCATCCTGCCTAAAATCTTGATATTATATTATCTACGTGACCATTTCCATGAACACCTAAACAAGTTAGTCTTTCTCATCTTAAAAACAAAACAAAACCAAAAACAATAAGCAGAAATAAACAAAAACTCCCTTGACTCCCTTTGCCCTAAACCTGTGGCCTCATTTTCTCAATCTCCTTCACAAGAAAACTTCTCAAAGAAGTTATCTGTGGTTGCTCTTTACTTTTTCACCTGCCACTCTCTCCTCATCTTACTCCAGCTAACTGAAACTTCTCTTGTCAATATTATCAACTACTTCCAAAACCAATGTTGCAAGATCCAATGTAACTTTTCTGTTTCTTCTCACTTGAATTTTCAGTGGATTCAATTCAACACAGCTAACTTCTCTGTCCTTAAAACACTCTTTTCTTGGCTTTTGTGATACAAAAATTACCTGATTTTCTCCCTTACTCAATGGCTGCTGCTCCTGTTTCTCTTGTTGGATCATTCTCGACTTGAATTAGAAATGCTGAAGTGCTCCAGAGCTTATTCCCAGGACCTCTTCCCCACTTCATTTTCCTTAGACGTTCTCTGCCAATCATATAATATTTCCTAATACCACATATACCCCAAATACTAGCCCTGACCCCTCCCTAGAACTTCAAAATAATATATAAAACTAGATACTTGACATTTCACTTTGATGTCTAAAAACCATCTTAAACAGTTCAGTTAAAATGCAAATAACCGACCAATCTAACAAACAAAAATCAAATCCTTAATTTTCACCCTCATAATGTGCATTTCCCCCAAATATGCTGATTTCAGCAAATGATGCCACCATCTCCCATTTGCTCAGGTAAAAATCTGACTTACCGTTGAGCCTTCTCTTTCTTTTCCAGTTTATATCTAATGTGGGAGCAAGTCCTATAATTATACTTCCAAAACATACCCCAAATTTCTCTACTCTTTCTTTCTCTGAGCAACTTTAGTAAAAAAACTGCCATCATATTTCACCTGGAGTACTATAATAGCTATTAGTCTTTTTATCACCAGTTTCAATCTTGTCCCTCTATTAGTTCTCCATAGAGTAGCCAGAGTAATCTTTCAAAGCTCTTCTGCTTAAAAATCTAAACACGTAAAAGGTACTAGGGGACCTCTGACAGTCTTTCTAACCGCTCTCACACTGAGCTTCAGGTCTGCAGTTTCTTTCTGTCCCCTGTTAACTCAAGCTCCTTCTACCTTAAGGCTTCTGCACTAACTGTTTCCTCTGCCTGGAACGTCCTTCCTCCTGAGCATGGAGGGCTTCTCTCGTCATTCTATCTCAGTTCAATGACACCTACTCAGAGAGGTCTTCCATAACAACCCAATCTAAAGTAAAGAACCAGACAGTATTTACCATGTAAGCCTAATGTCATTCTCCACACAGAACTTATCATTGTTTGAGATTTAATTATTCATTATCCATCATTTATTTGTTTCTTTTATTGCTGGTTTCACCTCACTAAGCTGTGAACTGTATGAGAGCAAGGACATTGACTATATCTTTCACCATGAATTCTCCAGTATGAGGAACAAAGCCTAACAATGTGGATTTTGTTAAATAAAGAGTAGGTCGGGAAGCTCTTGCTCTTAGACACACCAGCCCACATTTTTTATGCTAAAATATTACCTTTTAAATACTTAGTACTCAATGATTAGGAGGCCAGAGAAATTTTATCAATTTTGATTTAATATTTCCCATTCTGATGTCTTTTCCTACTGTGTCTTCTAAAAACTCCCAAGTGAAGCAAACAAAGATGATCTCAGTTTACCTGCTTAACTGGTTCAATCTTGTCCATAAAGCTCAGTATTAAGATTTCCTTTTCCTACTATTAGAGATTTTTTTTTTAAATTGTGGTCTGTCTCTTCAGCAAATGGTGCTGGGAAATCTAGACAGCAACATGCAGAAGAATGAAACTGGATCACTTTCTTACACCATACACAAAAATAAATTCAAAATGGAAGAAAGACCTACATGTAAAACAGGAAACCATCAAAACCCTGGAAAAGAACACAGGCAGCAACCTCTGTGACCTCGAATGGAGCAACTTCTTACTAGACATGTCTCCTGAGGCAAGAGAAACAAAAGCAAAAATGAACTACTGGGACCTCATCAAGATAAATAGCTTCTGTACAGCAAAGGAAACAGCAACACTAAAAGGCAACCAATGGAATGGGAGAAGATATTTGCAAGTGACATATCATATAAAGGGTTAGTATCCAAAATCTATAGAGAAATTATCAAACTCAGTATCCAAAAAACAAATAATCCAGTTAGAAAATGGGCAGAAGACATGAATAGACACTTTTCCAAACAGGACACATGTTTGGACACATGTTAGGTGGCTAACAGACACATGAAAAGATACTAAACAACACTCATCATCAGGGAAATATGAATCAAAACCATGGTGAGATGCCACCTCTCATCTGTCAGAATGGATAAAATTAACAACACAAGAAACAACAGACGTTGGCTAGGATGTGGAGAAAGGGGAACTGTCTTACACTGTTGGTGGGAATGAAAACTGGTGCAGCCACTCTGGACAAGAGAACGAAGGTTCCTCAAAAAATTAAAAATAGAACTACCATATGACCCAGCAATAGTACTGCTAGGAATTTGCCCAAGGGATACAGGAGTGCTGATGCATAGGAGCACATGTACCCCAATGTTTATAGCAGCACTTTCAACAATAGCCAAACTATGGAGAGAGCCTAAATGTCCATCACCTGACAAATGGATAAAGAAGCTGCGGTTTATATATACAATGGAATAGTACTTGGCAATGAGAAAGAATGAAATCTGGCCTTTTGCAGCAACGTGGATGGAACTGGAGGGTATTATGCTAAGTGAAATAAGTCAGGCAGAGAAAGACAGATACCATATGTTTTCACTCATATGTGGATCCTGAGAAACTTAACAGAAGACCATGGGGGAGGGGAAGGGGGAAAAAAAGTTACAGAGAGGGAGGTAGGCAAACCATAAGAGACTCTTAAGGACTGGGAACAAACTAAGGGTAGATGGGGGGTGAGGGAGAGGAGAAAGTGGGTGATGGGCATTGAGGAGGACACTTGGGATGAGCACTGGGTGTTGTATGGAAACCAATTTGACAATAAATTATATTTTAAAAAAAGAAGATGTGGTGTGGGTGTGTGTGTGTGTGTGTGTGTGTGTGTGTGTGTGTGTGTGTGTTGGAATATTACTCAGCCATCAAAAAGAATTGCAATTTGCAACATCATGGATAGAACTAGAATGTATCATGCTAAGCAAAATAAGTCAGTCAGAGAAAGACAAATACATGATTTCACTCATATATGTAATTTAAGAAACAAAACAGATGAACATAGGGAAGGGAAGGAAAAATAAAGTAAGATAAAAACAGAGAGGGAGGCAAACTAAGACTCTTAGATACAGAGAACAAATTGAGGGTTGCTGGAGGGGAGGTGGGTGGATATTGAGCTGAATGAGTGATGGGCATTAAGGAGGGCACTTGTTGGAATGAGCACTGGGTGTACTTATAAATGATGAATCACTAAATTCTATTCGTGAAACCAGTACTACACTATAGGTTAAATAACATGAATTTAAATACATTTTTTAAATGTGGTAAAATACACAGAACATAAAATGTATCATCTTAACCATTTTTAATGTACAGTTCAGTAGTGTTAAGTACATTCACACTATAATGTAACAAGACTCCAGAACTTTCTTCATCTTGCAAAATGGAAACTCTTTACCCATTAAATAACCACTCCCATTCTGCTTTCCTTCCCAGCTCTGGCAAGCACCTTCTACTTTCTGTCTCTATGAATTTCACTATTCTAGGTGCCTCATATAAGTGGAATCCTGCAGTAATTTCTGCACCTAGCTTATTTTACTTAGCATAATTTCCTCATGGTTCATCCATGTTGTAGTGTGTGTCAGAATTTCATTCCTTTTTAAAGCTGAATACTATTCCTATTAGAGATATTTAGCCTTGCATTCGTATAAAAGCCATAGATCACAGAATCTCTTTATCACAAAACTTTATATTTCTTCATTTTTCCTTGACACTTTAAGGTCAAGGTTGTTGACATTTCAAGGTCAATTTTATTTCCATCAAAGCACCATTTCCTGCATGTCCTGAATTGGATGAAAATGTCTTTAACTCACTGAGTATGGCTGCTCTGTTTTCTACCTGAAAATTCCATAGTCTCCTTATTCCTGAAGATGTGTTTGCTCTCTCACCATCCTTTGAATGCATTTCTTCTCAGGCTGCTGGGAAGAATGTTCAGCTTCAGTTTCCACTCAAAGAACAACAGCAATCTGGTGAGGGAACTCTAGGTCAGGAAGCCTCATAGAGACACTACCATTATGTTTACTCAGAACCAACTCTCTTCTGCTCTTTATGTGTTTAAAAGACATATTCCAAGGAAAGATATCCTGACGCTTAGCTTGGGTCTCATGTATTTATCTTTGGCATTTACTCTGTCACGTCAATTGGGTAAATAACTGTCACATCTTAATTTCCTGAATACCAAAGGACACTCTAATGGTACCGGTTGTCCATGTGGACTAGCTAAGTGACACTTTTTGAAAGGAAGTATGGATTGCTATAGATGAAGAAACTAGAAAACATACTGTTTAGGAAAAAACAAAATAAAATCCACTACATTGTGAGTAGTAAATAAACATTACCTCAAAACAGGGATTATTTGACCATCTTGTTTCTTCTGAGAAAATTAAGACTGTGTCATCACCATGAAATAGTTCCTTAACCTATCCTGGTCCACATGGAGATGATGTCACTTTATTTTTTAATTTATTTTTTATTTTTTGTATTAAATATAATTCATTGTCAAATTGGTTTCCATACAACACCCAGTGCTCATCCCAACAGGTGCCCTCCTCAATGCCCATCACCCACTTTCTCCTCTCTCCCACCCTCCATCAACCCTCAGTTTGTTGTCAGTCCTTAAGAGTCTCTTATGGTTTGCCTACCTCCTTCTAACTTTTTTTCCCCTTCCCCTCCCCCATGGTCTTCTGTTAAGTTTCTCAAGATCCACATATGAGTGAAAACATATGGTATCTGTCTTTCTCTGCCTGACTTATTTCACTTAGCATAATACCCTCCAGTTCCATCCACGTTGCTGCAAAAGGCCAGATTTCATTCTTTCTCATTGCCAAGTACTATTCCATTGTATATATAAACTGCATCTTCTTCATCCATTTGTCAGGTGATGGACATTTAGGCTCTCTCCATAGTTTGGCTATTGTTGAGAGTGCTGCTATAAACATTGGGGTACATGTGCTTCTATGCATCAGCACTCCTGTATCCCTTGGGCAAATTCCTAGCAGTGCTATTGCTGCGTCATATGGTAGTTCTATTTTTAATTTTTTGAGGAACCTCCACACTGTTTTCCAGAACGGCTGCACCAGTTTGCATTCCCACCAGCAGTGCAGGAGGGTTCCCGTTTCTCCACATTCTCGCCAGCATCTATAGTCTCCTGATTTGTGCATTTTAGCCACTCTGACCCGCATGAGGAGGTATCTCAGTGTGGTTTTGATTTGTATTTCCCTGAAGAGGGGTGACATTGAGCATCTTTTCATGTGTCTGTTGGCCATCTGGATGTCCTCTGCAAAAGCGTCTATTCATGTCTTCTGCCCATTTTCTAACGGGATTATTTGCTTTTCAGGTGTAGAGTTTGGTAGGTTCTTTATAGATTTTGGATCATAGCCCTTTATCTGATATGTCATTTGCAAATATATTTTCCCATTCCGTCGGTTACCTTTTAGTTTTGCTGATTGTTTCCTTTGCTATGCAGAAGCCTTTTATCTTGATGAGGTTGCAACAGTTCATTTTTGCTTTTAATTCCCTTGCCTTTGGGGATGTGTCAAGTAAGAAATTGCTGCAGCTGAGGTCAAAGAGGTTGTTGCCTGCTCTCTCCTCTAGGGTTTTGATGGTTTCCTGTCTCACATTCAGGTCCTTATCCATTTTGAGCTTATTTTTGTGTATGGTGTAAGAAAGTGGTCTAGTTTCATTCTTCTGCATGTTGCTGTCCATTTCTCCCAGCACCACTTGTTAAAGAGACTGTCTTTTTTCCATTGGATACTCTTTCCTGCTTTGTCAAAGATTAGTTGGCCATACATTTGTGGGTCCAAATCTGGGGTTTCTATTCTATTCCATTGGTCTAAGTGATTCAATCAAATGGAACAATATCCATATCACAGGAATTCCAGAAGAAGAGAGAGAGAAAGGGGCCAAAGGTGTACTTAAACAAATCATAACTGAGAACTTCCCCAATCTGGGGAAGGAACCTGGCATTAAAATCCAAGAGGCACAGAGAACTCCCTTCAGATGTAACTTGAATCGATCTTCTACACAACATATCATAGTGAAACTGGCAAAATACAAGGATAAAGACAGAATTCTGAAAGCAGCTAGGGATAAATGGGCCTTAACATACAAAGGTAGACACATAAGGGTAGTAGCAGACCTATCTATTGAAACTTGGCAGGCCAGAAAGGAATGGCAGGAAATCTTCAATGTGATGAACAGGAAAAATATGCAGCAAGAATCCTTTATCTGGCAAGCCTGTCATTCAGAATAGAAGGAGAGATAAAGGTCTTCCCAAACAAATAAAAACCGAAGGAATTCATCACCACTAAACCAGCCCTACAAGAGATCCTAGGGGGGACTCTGTGAGTGAAATGTTGCAAGGACCACAAAGTACCAAAGACATCACTACAAGCATGAAACCTACAGATAACACAATGACTCTAAACCCATATCATTCAATAATAACACTGAATGTAAATTGACTAAATGCTCTAATCAAAAGACATAGGGTATCAGAATGGATAAAAAAAACAAGACCCATCTATTTGCTGTCTACAAGAGACTCATTTCAGACCTGAGGACACCTTCAGATTGAAAGTGAGGGGATGAAGAACTATCTATCATGCTACTGGAAGTCAAAAGAAAGCTGGAGTAGCCATACTTATATCAGACAAACTAGACTTTAAAGGCTGTAACAAGAGATGAAGAAGGGAATTATGTGATAATTATAGGGTCTATCCATCAGGAAGAGCTAACAATTATAAATGTCTATACACTGAATTTGAAAGTACCCAGATATATAAAACAATCACAAACATAAGCAACCTTATTGATAAGAATGTGGTAATTGCAGGGGACTTTAATACTCCACTTAGAGCGATACTGTTACTTTAAAAAATCTGGGTACTAGCAAACATTTCTTTAACTGCTATAATCTCCCATCTGAAAAAAACCCTGGAAAAGTAGCCGCAGAGAGAATCAAATCAAGAAATCTTTCATCCTAGACAAAGGGTCCATATGAGTCAACTGTGAACAGACAGACAGGTTACACAGGTGGTTTTAAGGATAGCACAAATAAAACCTTCCTCCTAACATCCCAAATATGGATGCACTCACACCCCTGGGTGTACAGAATCTACGAATTGTAGAAAGGTTTCTGACCTTGGAACTGAGGCTCCAAACTGAAAAACATACATATTGCTAGATTATTTTCTCACAGCCTGTGCTAAGAGTTAATGTCACTAGCCAGAGGCTTGACATCTATAAATCAAACAGTAGGTTTTTGAGTTAGGGCTATTAAAATGATCATGAATGATATCCCTAAAATAAAATATTCACTTCCTTTCTCCTGCAGCTAATGCTGAAAATTTCTTCAATGAGGTTTTATTTATTCAGATTGTGCATGCAAAGTTAAAATTCAAGGAGCTCTTGGAAGCAAGGAACATAATAACTGTCACCTCGTATCAACAAGCCATAGCCTGGGTTTGTTGGAATTTGTCTAAAAGAAATGTTACTTGAGAACAGCTCCTTACAGAGTGAGACATACAAGAAGTACTTGGCATACAGACTTGAAGAACCTAGATGACCTGAAAAAGAACAGTGTTTCACTGTTTTTGTAAGACACATGAGGTTAAGTTGATCAGAATGAGTAATTTAGGGCTCTGTACTAGCGTGAAATCCCTGAGTTTGTGGGAATGTATTGGTCTGGGAAGAGGAGATAACCAAAAAACAAAGGTAGGAAGGTATTAGAGACAAGTTTACCTGGTGTAGAATTTTGCCCAGCAAATGCCTAATCTTGCATCCTTTCCATTTTCTATAACCTACAGTCTTGATAGGTGGACAGAATTGGAGATTACTATAAGAGTAGAAAAATTAATGCTCTGGAGATCATAGGAATGGGGTGCTGGTTGAGATGACCTATTGAGAGACAGGAAACTCAAAATATCTTTTTTTAAAGTTCATTTATTTATTTTGAGGGAGAGAGAGCGAGCATGAACAGGGGAGGGGTGGAGAGAGGAAGAGAATCCCAAGCAGGCTCCATGCCATCAGCACAGATCCCGAAGATCACTGTGAGACCATGACCTGAGCTGAAATAAAGAGTCAGATCCTTAACTGACTGAGTCACCCAGGTGCCCCTCAAAATATCTTTTTGGTGAAAATAAAATATCAAAATCAAAAAATATCTTTTTTTTCCTATCCTTTCCAGATAGCTAGTGCTGGAAGCTAGCTCTGGAAGAGTCAGATCCTTAACTGACTGAGTCACCCAGGTGCCCCTCAAAATATCTTTTTGGTGAAAATCAAATACCAAAATCAAAAAAATTTTTTTTTCTATCCTTTCCAGATAGCTAGTGCTACAATGCTAATATTAGCTTCCCTGAAGTTCATGCCCCAGAGAAATACAGACTTTGCTCTAGAGGCAAGAGAAGGCAGCAGGATACATGAAAATCAAATATCAAAAATCAAAAAATATCTTTTTTTCTATCCTTTCCAGATAGCTAGTGCTACAATGCTAATATCAGCTTCCCTGACATTTCATGCCCCAGAGAAATACAGACTTTGCTCTAGAAACAAGAGAAGGCAGCAGGATACAAGTAAATTAAGAAAGTCTTGCAGACATATCTGGGGCCAAGCCATCAAGTCCTAGTTCTGTTTCTCACTAGCTGTATAATCTTTTAAAAAGTTTTAAGGCTTCCTTATCTCAATTTTCTGATCTACAAAATGGCATCTAATAATACCTCTCTTACATGGTTTTAAGAAGTTATTTAGATAACTTATGTGCCATGCTAAGCACATTTTGGCTGTGATTAAACTGTGCTATTCATTGCCTAATTGTAATCCCTTAATGTTCCCAAGGAAGAGAAAAATCCATTCTGAAGGCAGATCAGAACACATTAGTAAAAAGAGAAGTAAAAACCAGATCAAGGTGGGAGAGATGGAGATGGATGAGGGGAGGATGATCCCACTTGTGAGAGCAGTCTCAGGAGCGCTCAAACACAAAGAAAGTACAGAGCAAAGGAGACATAGAGAGGAAGAGATGAAGGGAAGTGTGATAAATGGCCCAGGAGCTGATCAGAGATATCAAGGGGGACCTGGCTCTCCTCTTCCCAGATGGCAAAACCCTCTAGGTGCTCTGGCCTGTTAACTGAATGTCTCAATAAACCTTCATGCAGAAGGAAAAAGCAACAACTTTCTTTCCAGGAAGAGGCTTTTGCCTATCTAGGTGCCAGTATTAGAAAAAGAAACGCATTAGTGCATGTGCCAGGATCATTCCAGGCTAAGATTTCACAACCCCTTTTTAGATTCTTATAAGTTTGGGCTGCTCTGAATCCAAATAAAGAGAACTTTCGAAAAGTTTTGATTCTTGACATATAAATATTTGACCAATTATTCAGACCATTTCAAACCTGATTACGGTTATTTTTCACTATTTTCTCTTATTGGTCTAAATATTTTTCCTGAGGGTATTATGCAAATAAAGGTTTTTCAGATCTAACCATTCAGAAGGACAGCTAGATTTAAGTAGCCAATGGCTGGGCAGCTGGGCCAGCAAGCCCAAGAGACAGCTGAATTGATGCCTTGAATTCTGTGGAGTTCAGCCAGAAGCAAATTTTTGACCTCATTATCTTAGAAATTTCCTTATGTGTATGTATGTATTGACCAAAATAATCTTAAAGTTCTCCACAACTTGACTAAACTTTAGACAGGTTTCTTCCTGAGTATAGACAGTTCCCTTCTCTGATTTCTCTTTTCTTAAAGCAGTTACTCTAGAAAACTTGAAATTGTAAATTCTTTCTTTGCCTCTTTAAAATGGATATAAATCTTCTCCCAGCCTTTTGCCTGTCTTTCCCAAGGACCTGGGAACTACCTCAGTGAAATGCAAACATTGAAGGAGATAGTACTCCTGTTCCTCAGTCTCTGTGGGAGGATAGGAGCCTAATTTAGGTGGACAATTAGCAAATACAGGTGGCCTAATCACAGAGAAGAACATTTGGAAACTCATGAATAATTCAATGTATTTGACACAACGCAATGATCAATATCCTCCCCCACAATCCTCTAGTGCTTTTCAACTAGCTCATACCAGTTTTTTATTTATTTATCTTTATTTAAAGTATAGGTGACATACAATGTTATATTAGTTTCAGATATACGACAGAGTGATTTGACAATTCTATACATTACTCAGTACTCACCACAATAAGTGCAGTCACCATGTGTCACTATACAATGTTATTATATCATTGAGTATATTCCCTATGCTGTGTTTTTCATCTCGATAATTTATTTTATAACTGGAGTTTGTACGTCTTAACCCCCTTAATCTATTTTGCCCATCACCCCATCCATCTCCCTCTGGCAACCACCAGTTTGTTCTCTGTATTTAAGAGTCTGGTTTTTTTTGTTTTTGTTTTTTTATTCATTGGTTTTGTTTTATAGATTCCACATATAAGTGAAATCATATAGTATTTGTGCTTTAAAACTCTCCTGCCTTTTCCTTCAGTGGAGTTCAGTCTCTCTCCCCTATTGTAGGTTTTTTTTTTTATGTTTATTTATTTATTTTGAGAGATAGAGAGAGCACTTGCATGTGCATGCAAACAGGGCAGGGGCAAAGAGAGAGGTAGAGAGAGAATCCCAAGCAGGCTCCAAGCTCAGTGCAGAGCTCAACACAGGGCTGGATCTCACAGTCTGAGCCGAAATCAAGAGTAGGACATTTAACCAACTGAGCCACCCAGACGCCCCTCTCCCCTTTGTAATTTTAAGTCTAGTATAAAAGTTGAAAGAAGAAAACTACAGTAACAATAACTTATTAATGGAAACACAATATTAAAAAATGCTCCAGAGATGAGACAAGAGGATCAAGGCATGGGAAATGAAAATGGGCTTAGGTAAAGACATAACAATTTGATTTCCACTGTTTTCTATGGGTGAATTTGGGAAAGGTTTTGATCCCTCCTTTTTTCCCCCCAAAGTTACCACAGAGATAATAATATTCTCTGTAGAGTTGTGAGGATTTCATTAGGATGTGAGGATTTAGTTACGAATAGTGCTCAGCACTAATTAAACATATGACCTTCAGTCATATATTTCCAACTTTTTCAACCATTCTAAATTTAAGTTCCCAGTATCTCTACAAAGATAAAGAAAACTAAGGGAACAGAGACCTAAGAAGCAGGTAAGGAGCAAGTGTAGGGATAATGGTCTGCTCTGTGAGGCAAGCATCACTACAAGTTAGATGATTAGAGGACACAAAAAAAGAAGAAAGAAAAAAAGACATATTCCAAGTGAAATATGCAGAGAGGGAGGGAATTAAGAAAAGTCAGCAACTCTGTGTTAAAAAAAGAAAACTGCAGGCCTAAAATGGCATCACTTAGAACGAATTTCCAAACCAGAGCTTAATACCAGTCTAGCTGCAGTTTTAACCTCCTCCAGAAATGTGACCTTAACCAATCAGTTAGGAAAATTTTTCTTTCCATTAGCACCAGTGAGTCTCTCACCTGGGTCCTCTCCATCCCCCAAAGATGAGGTAATCTGAATAAGACACTTTGCTTTTTCCCCTAGCAAACATCCTCCTCTAGAACAATCTTTTTCTTTTGCTAATAATTTTCTTGCATTCTTTGTCTATAAAAACCTTCCATTTTGTACAACTTCTCAAAGGGCCTCTACTTGCTAGATGGGGTGCTGCCTGATTCATGAATCATTTAATAAAGCCAATTAGATCTTCAGATTTACTTTGTTGAATTTTGTTATTTAACATCTGGTAGATAGGCAGGAGAATTCAGAATGGTACCTTGCTTCTATCTTCTGAGATAGAAAGATTGACCAGGTTTTCTGCCTTGATGGGCAAACAGGTCTGACTTCAGGAAAACTTTGCATCTGGGGACAAACAGTCTTTTTCCTTTTTCTTTCTGGACATAATTGTGAAAAAAGTGAACCATATTGATTGAGGTTACAGGAATCCCCAATCAAAATATTCAGAAGCATTTCTGAACTTACTAGTGTACTCTGAAGAGAGCCAAGATCAATCAAGAAGTTACAGTTCTCGGGGCGTCTGGGTGGCTCAGTTGGTTAAGGGTCCAACTTCGGCTCAGGTCACGATCTCCTGGTTCATGAGTTAGAGCCCCATGTTGGGCTCTGTATTGACATCTCAGAGCCTGGAGCCTGCTTTGGATTCTGTGTCTCCCTTTCTCTGCCCCACTCTCACTCTGTCTCTCTTGCACGCTCTTAAACATAAATAAACATTAAAAAAATTTTTTTAATGTTACAATTCTCTCCAGGTAATTTTTTGAACACCTACCCGCATGCTGTTTCATTCCCAGTCACACATCCACTTTTTTCCTCCCATATAGCTTTCAGACCATTCTAAGTACCTGAGAGTATTATCAAAACAAAGGATTATCAGGTATAGTCAACCAGAAGTGCCACTAGGTTTAAGTAGCCAATGGGTGAGCAGCTAAATTGGATCTAGAAGATGGCTAAGATGGTACCTAGCATTCCTTGGAGGCATAGCCTGAAGCCAAGCTTTCAATTTAATTTTTTGTTGCTGTTGTTTTTTGTTGTGGTGGTGGTGGTGGTGAAGTTTTGTATAATAATAACTTCTAAATTCGTAGCATTTTTTCATTATTGGTCTCTGCAATGTACTCTTTGTTTATTTTCATGCTCATTGCACAGGCCCATCTCCTTTCATTTGAATGTGTCCTTGTATATTGGTGGTTTGTATAGTTCATGTAAAAGGTATTTATTTATTTAAATGTTTATTCATTTTTTTGAGAGAGAGTGAGAGGGGGAGGGACAGAGAGAGAGGGAGACACAGATCCACTCAGAGCCTGATGCGGGGCTCAAACTCACACACCACAAGATCATGATCTGAGCTGAAGTCAGACACAACCAACTGAGCCACCCAGGTGGCCCTGTGTAAAAGGTATTTAAATGGCTTACTCTGCCATGTGCAATTTCCAGCATGTGAATTTCCACATAAAATTCAGCAAGATAGTAACAACTCATCTAGCTCATTTTTTCTAACTACTACATAGTGCCCCATGGTATGCATCCACCAAGATTTTTTCCTTTCTGCTTCTCTGATTGACGCCCATTATATAATTCCAAGTTTCCAACTCCATTCTTCCACAAGCAATGCCAAAATGTAATTCTTATGTTTTCCTTTACAGACCGTGTGTGAATGGGGGGGGGGGGGGGGGGGGGAAGGGAGAGTTGTAAAAGGAGAAAGAGAAGGAGAGGGGAAAGGAAATATGGGGTGGGAGGAAGAGAGAGAGAAAGAGGACACTGGGTCATAATTTATACATATTTTTAACCACTGTCATATCGCTCTCTACAATAACTACTCTTTCATTATCAGCAATTTCTTGTATATCTATACAAAGATGTTCTAAGAATTTAGAAACGTTTATAACACATATATAGTCATATATCCTGATTTTACTAATACACATACCCTACTCTACCCTGTGTCTCACTATGTCTCTGTTTCCCTCTTTCTCTATAGTTGTCTATTATGAAAATTGTATTTTCTTACTTCATGTGAAGAGCTAATTAGTAATGGATGATTCTTTTCTGATCAAATTGTGAACACAATGAATAATGCTCACAGGAATAAGAAACTGTAATAAAAAATTATTGCTGATATAAACTCAACTTAAAACAAAGAATGAATACTGATAAAGAAATATAACATAAGGAACACACACACACACACACACACACACACAAGATCTACTGAGTCATGAGTAGCTAACACTCCCCCTGAATTAGATTTATTTACCCATCCCATCATAGATAGCACAAGATCACCATACATGTCTCAACACAGGGCAGAACTTGCTCCACTAATTTTATCACATGAATATTTATTCATGTGAATAAACTAGCATGTACCTTCTCCATGAGCAAATAGGAAAGAGGGGAAAGGTGGGATTGAGCTATGCTTCTCCCTAACTCACCAATCAGGTAACAACTTGCCTCGTGCAGGGGTTGGAGAGATTCAGGCTTAGGGAATGTCTTAGCTTGGATTCCCTAGAACCACAGACTGAGAAGGATATTTGTATGTAATTTAATAGGAGAATGCTCTCAGGAGAAATCTATAAGGAAGTAAGGGAATCCATTATATCCAGTATAAGGAAGGAGTTGGATAAGAATGTTGTTTTGGTGAAGTCTAACAGCTGTATTCTAAGATGAAATCTACTGGGATGGCTGTAGTTCTGAACTTCAGAAGTTGATTTAATCTCTCATAATAGGCTCCACTTTTGAATAATGTAAAGAGTTACTTAGGACCCATAAAATTATCATAGTACCAGCCATGAAAGAAACAACAAGTAGCATCAAATAAATTATTATGAGCAAATTGAATAAACGCAACTCATTGTTCAATTAAAACTACATTACCATTGTCAAAGACCATAGCAGAGACGTAGAGGGAAGGGAAGGAGATGAAGAAAATTTTTGTTTTAGGGTAACCAGGACACCAGCCAGTCTTTGCTAATTGCCTAAAGGACATAATTTGGTTACTGAAACACAAATGGAAGAAATAATCTATCAAGAAGTCATTTTGACCCCACTTGCTTTGCCATATTTGTTGAGGCAAAGCCATATATGCACGTGGATATATCTTTCAGAGTGTGGTATTTAAGTGTGGTACTTAACACTATCTTAGAAAGTGTTAGCACTTGTAATAGTGGTAGTCTCAGTCTCTGATATGGTTATTGAGGTAAGGTATTAAGTAACAATTCAACTGAATATATTTTAAAGATCTAATTGGCTTTATTAATCATTTTGTGAATTGTGCAGCATCCTATCTAGCTAGGAGAGGAGAGTTCCAAAGGGCTCAGAAATGGAAGGGTCTTTAAAGGTAGTAAGAAAGTAAGAAAAATGGAAATTAGCAAAGAATCCATTGTTTTTTGGCGAGGTCACGCTCCTAGGGGGAACTAAAGGGATCTTTTTTTTTTAATATGAAATTTATTGTCAAATTGGTTTCCACACAACACCCAGTGCTCATCCCAACAGGTGCCCTCCTCAATGCCCATCAGCCACCCTCCCCTCCCTCCCAACCCCCATCAACCCTCAGTTTATTCTCAGTTTTTAAGAGTCTCTTATGGTTTGGCTCAAAGGGATCTATCAGTAAATTTCCTAGTGCTGATCAGGAAATTCCTGTGTTGACTGGTTATAGGCTACATTTCTGGGGGTTTGAAACTGTAGTTAGATCCTTCTCAGTCTCTGGTTCTAGGGAATCCAACCTAAGACACTCCCTAAGCTTCAATCAATCTCTCCAACCCCCCCCCCCCCCCAGCAGGAGGCAAGTTGTTACCTGATTGGTGAGTTAGGGAGAAGAAGCATTAAGTCTTGGTTTACTGACTTGGGGCCATAATGTAAGTGACACCATTTGGGGCCTATGGTTTTCTTAATAGTACTTTCTTTCCCTTTCAGAGTATTCAAAATTTTTAAATCTCCATTTTGGTTCTACCATTTGTTTTTGATACCACAGGTTACATAAATGTGGGCTCTATCAGGACAGCCTGTACCTCAATGGTAAGGTAAAATGTGAGGGGTTATGAGTAGGGCACCAACAATATCTGTTTTCTCTTATTCCTGATTATCTCATCTTCCTTTATTTTTTAAATTGCATTTTCCTCTTATTTTGATAATAAGACAATAGCAAATTTATTAAAAAAAATTTTTTTTGCTTTTGATTTTAGGAGGAAAGATTTCAAAAGACAGTGTTCTAAGCATAGTTGTTATTCATTGTTTTTTAATTACCTTAAGCTTGTAACTATTTTATACCAAGACTGAGAAGATGGTATAATCATTTCATAGTGAAGTATTCAGCCTTTTTCTTTTGTTTATTAGTAAAATATTCTTAGGGTAAAGATTCAATGGATTAATTTGGGGACTATTAATATCTTCACAATATTGAGACTTCCAGTACTTGCACATAGACTATTCTTTCATTTTAGGTTTTTTTTATCTTTCAATAATTTTTGTGACTTTGTTTTTTTAGTTTTAGCTTCACAGCAAAATTGAAAGGAATAGAGATTTCCCAAAACCCCTGCCCTCACACGTGTATAGCCCCTCCCATTATCAACATCCCCCACCAGAATCATATATTTGTTACAACTGATGAACCCACACTGACACATCATAATCAACCAAAGTCCACAGTTTCCCTTAAGGTTTACTCTGTGGTTGTACATTCCATGGATTTGAACAAATGTATAATGACAAAACAGAGTAGTTTTATTGCCCTAAAAATCCTCTGTACTCCACCACCTATTCATCCCTCCACTACACCAAGCTCTGGCAACCACTTATGTTTATACTGTCTCTAGTTTTGCCTTTTCCACAATGTCACATAGTTGGAATCAAAGTATGTAACCGTTTCAGGTTGGTTCTGTTCACTTAGTAATATGCATTTAAGGTTCCTTCATGTATTTTCATGACTTGATAGCTTATTTCTTTTTAGCACTGGATAATATTTCATTGTTTGGATGTACCTCTATTTATTCTTTCCCGTACTGAAGGACATCTTGGTTACTTCTAAGTCTGGGGAATTATTAATGAAGCTGCTAGAAATATCAATGTGTAGGTTTTTGTGTGGACATAACTTTTTAACTCCTTTGGATAAATACCAAGGAGCATAACTGCTGAATCAAATGGTAAGAGTATTTTTAGTTTTGTAAGAAATGTCAAGCTGTCTTCCAAAATGGCTATCCCATTTTGCATTTGCACCAGCAATGAATGAGTTGCTCTATATTCTTGTAACAACATTTGATGTTGACAATGTCCACATTTTAGTCATTCTAAAGGATGGGTAGTGGTATGTCATTGTTACTTTAATTTGCATTTCCCTGATGCCATATGATGCGGAGCACCTTTTCATATGCTTATTTGCTATCTGTGTATCTATTTTGGTAAAATGCAAGGTATTTGGCCTGTTTTTTAAATCAGGTTGTTTGTTTTCTTATTTTTGACTTATGAGTAGTCCTTGTATATTTTACATAACAGTCCTATTTCCAATTTGCCTTTTACAAATATGTTCTCCTAATCTATGACTTGTCTTTTCATTCTATTGACACTGTTCACAAAGCAGTTTTTAATTTCAATGAAGTTCAGCTTATCAATGATTTCTTTCATGAATCCTGTCCTTGATATTTTTAAAGTCATTGCTATACCCAAGTTTATCTAGGTTTTCTCCTATGTTAACTTCCAGGACTTTCACAGCTTGCATTTCACATCTAGGTCTGTATTCATTTTGAGTTAATCTTTGTGAAGGGTAGAAGGTCTGTGTCTAGATTCATTTTTTTGCATGCCAATGTCCAGCTGTCCAGCACCATTTGTTGAAAAGATTGTGTTTGTTCCATTGTATTGCCCTTGCCCCTTTGTCAAAGACCGGTTACTATATCTGTGTGTGTCTATTTCTGGGCTTTCTACTCTATTCTATTGATCTATTTGTCTGTTCTTTCACCAATACTATCTTGATTACTGCAGCTTTATAATAAGGCTTGAATACAGGTAATGTCAGTCACCCAACTTTGTTCTTTTCATTCAGTATTTTTTTGGCTATTCTGAGTCTTTTGCCTTTCTGTATCAACTTTAGAATCAGTTTATCAACATCTACAAAATAACTTGGTGGGATTTTGATTGGGATTGCACTGAATCTACAGATTAAGCTGAGAAGTACTAACATCTTGACAATATTGAGTCTTCCTATCCAAAAACATGGAATATCTCTCCATTAATTTTTCTTTTATTTTGTTGATCTACTTTCCTCATATAGATCTTGTACATATTTTGTTAAATTTATTCCTAAGTATTTCATTTTTTTCTGGTGCTGATGAAAATGGTATTGTGTTTTTAATTTTAAATACCAATTGTTCATTGCTGGTATATGGGGAAGTGATGGACTTGTACTTGTGTATATTAACCTTTTATCCTGAAACTTTGCTATAAATGCCTATTAGTTCCTATTAGTAGCCTATTAGGCTACAGACGCCTATTTGTTTATCTTTTGTCTTTTTTATTGTTTTTGTTTTTGTTTTGGTCAGTTATTTTGGATTTTCTACATAGATAATCATGTCATCTGTGAACAATGTTTTATTTCTTCATTCCCAATTTATATGCTTTTAATGTATTTTTCTTGCCTTAATTGCATTAGCTAGAACTTCCAGTATGATGTTGAAAAGGACCAGTAAAACGGGACATCTTTGCCTTATATCTGATCTGCATAGGAAATTTTGAGTTTCTTAGCATTATGATGTTAGGTGTATCTTTAACTTATCAGAGTCTACCTATATATAATATGCAGCTTCATATATAGGGTTAGAACCATACAATACTATGCTTCCATGTCTCTCTTTCTGTCTTATGTATTATTGTTATCATACATTTTAATTCTACATATATTATAACCCCCACAATATGCTGTTATTATACTTGCTTTAAACTGTCAACTATGCTTTAAGATTAATAAACGAGATAAATGCCTTTTATATTTACCCACGTTTGCCATTTTAGGAAAAATTGTATACATCCAAATTTCCATCTGCTATCATTTGCCTACTGCTTAAAGAATTTAGTTTAACATCCGTGTAGTTTTACTGATGATGAATTCTTTCATTTTCTGCATCCTCACCAACATCTGTTGTTTTCTGTATTGTTAATTTTAGCCATTCTGACAAGTGTGAGGTGATATCTCATTGTGGTTTTGATTTGCATTTCCCCGACGATGAGTGATGTCGAGCAACTTTTCATGTGTCTGTCAGCCATCTGTATGTCTTCTTTGGAAAAATATCTATTCACGTCTTCTTGCCCATCGGTTGACTGGATTATTTTGGGGGGTGTTGAGCTTGATAAGTTCTTTATAGGTTTTGGATAATAACTCTTTATCAGATATATCATTTGTATATATCTGCACCCATTCAGTAGTTTGCTTTTTAGTTTTGTTGATTGTTTCCTTCACTATGCAGAAGATTTTCATTTTGATGAAGTGCCAACAGTTTATTTTTGCTTTTGTTTTCCTTGCCTCAGGAGACATATCTAGAAAGAAGTTGCTACAAATGATGTCAAAGAGGTTACTGCCTTTGTTCTCCTCTAGGATGTTGATGGTTTCTTGTCTCACATATAGGTTTTTAGTCCATTTTGAATTTGTTTTTGTGTATGGTGTAAGAAAGTTGTCCAGTTTCAATCTTTTGAATGTTGCTGTCCAGTTTTCCCAACACCATTTGTTGAAGACACTGTCTTTTTTCCATTGGATATTCTTTCCTACTTTGTTGAAGATGAGTTGACCATACAGTTGGGGGTTCATTTCTAGCTTTACTATTCTGTTCTATTGATTTGTCTGTTTTTGTGCCAGTACCATATTGTCTTGATCACTACAGCTTTGTAATATAATATGAAGTCCAGAATTGTGATGCCTCCAGCTTTGCTTTGCTTTTTCAAGACTGCTTTGGCTATTCAGGGTCTTTTGTGGTTCCATATAAATTTAGGATTATTTGTTCTAGCTCTGTGAAAAATGCTGGTGGTAATTTGATAGGGATTGCATTAAGTATGTAGTTTGCCTTGGATAATATAGACATTTTGGCTATATTTGTTTTTCCAATCTATGAGCATGGAATGTCTTTCCATTTCTTTGTGTCATCAATTTCTTTCATAAGTGTTCTATAGTGTTCAGAGTATTGATCTTTCACCTTTGGTTAGATTTATTCCTAGGTATCTTATTGTTTTGGGTGCAATTTAAAAGTGATTTATTGATGCATAGGGGCACTTGTACCCCAATGTTTATAGCAGCACTCTCAACAATAGCCAAATTATGGAAAGAGCCTAAATGTCCATCAACTGATGAATGGATAAAGAAATTGTGGTTTATATACACAATGGAATACTACGTGGCAATGAGAAAGAATGAAATATGGCCTTTTGTAGCAACGTGGATGGAACTGGAGAGTGTGATGCTAAGTGAAATAAGCCATACAGAGAAAGACAGATACCATATGGTTTCACTCTTATGTGGATCCTGAGAAACGTAACAGAAACCCATGGGGGAGGGGAAGGAAAAAAAAAAAAAAAAGAGGTTAGAGTGGGAGAGAGCCAAAGCATAAGAGACTGTTAAAAACTGAGAACAAACTGAGGGTTGATGGGGGGTGGGAGGGAGGGCAGGGTGGGTGATGGGTATTGAGGAGGGCACCTTTTGGGATGAGCACTGGGTGTTGTATGGAAACCAAGTTGACAGTAAATTTCATATATTAAAAAAGAAAAAAAAAGTGATTTATTTCTTAATTTCTCTTTTGGCTGCTTCATTATTGGTGTACAAAAATGCAACAGATTTCTGTATGTTGATTTTTGTATCCTGGGACTTTACTGAATTCGTGTATCAGGTCTAGAAATTTTTTCATGGAGTCTTCTACATACAGTATCTACATACAGTTTTCTGTATGTTTTCTACATACAGTATCATGTCATGTGTGAATAGTGAAAGTTTGACTTCTTGCCAATTTGGATGCCTTTTATTTCTTTTTGTTGTCTGATTGCTGAGGCTAGGACTTCCAGTACTATGTTAAAGATAGTGGTGAGAGTGGACACCACTGTCTTCTTCCTGACCATAGAGGAAAATCTCTCAGGTTTTCCCCATTGAGGATATTAGCTGTGGCATATATATATATATATATATATATATATATATATATATATATGTATATATATATATATATAAAGGCCATATATGGCCTTTATTATGTTGAGGCATGTTCCCTCTAAACCTGCTTTATTGAGGGTTTTTATCATGAATGGATGTTGTACTTTGTCAGATGCATTTTGTCTATTAAAATGGTTATATGGTTCTTATCCTATTATTAATATGTGTATCACATTGATTGATTTGCAAATATTGAACCACACCTGCAGCTTAGGAACAAATATCACTTGACCATAGTGAATAATTCTTTTAATATACTGTTGGATTCAATTTGCTATTACTTTATTGAGAATGTTTGCATCCATGGTCATCAGGGATATTGGCCTGTAATTCTATTTTTTAGTGGAGTGTTTCTCTGGTTTTGGAATCAGGGAAATGTTAGACTCATAGAATGAGTTTGGAAATTTTTCTTCCTTTCTATTTTTTGGAATAGTTTCAGAAGAATAGGTATTAACTCTTCTTTAAATAGTTGCTAGAATTCCCCTGGGAAACCATCTGGCCCTCGACTTTTCTTTGTTAGGAGTTTTTTTGATTACTGATTCAATTTCTTTGCTGGTTATCTGTCTGTTCAAATTTTCTATTTCTTTGTGTTTCAGTTTTGGTAATTGATATGTTTCTAGGAATTTATCCATTTATTCCACATTGCCCAATTTGTTAACATATACTTTTTCATAATTTTCTCTTATAATTGTTTTTATTTCCATGGTGTTGATTATTTCTCCTCTTTCATTTGTGATTTTATTTGAGTCCTTTCTTTTTTCTTTTTGATAAGGCGGGCTAGAGGCTTATGTATTTTGTTAATTCTTACAAAGATCCAGCTACTGTTTTCATTGGTTTGTTCTATTGGTTTTTTTAGTTTCTATATCATTTATTTCTGCCCTAATCTTTATTATTTCCTTCCTTCTGCTGGCTTTAGGCTTTGTTTATTGTTGTTTTTATTCTTCTTTTTGTTTGTTGTTTTTTTACACTTTTAGTTTTAAGTTTAGATTGTTTATTTGAGATTTTTCTTATTTCTTAATTTTTTTAAATTTATTTTTGAGAGAGAGAGAGAAAGCATGAGCAGGGGAGGGGCCAAGAGACAGGGAGGCACAGAATCCAAAGCAGGCTCCAGGCTCCGAGCTATCAGCACAGAGCCCAACACGGGGCTCAAACAAACAAACGCGAGATCATGACCTGAGCTGAAGTGGGACGCTCAACCGACTGAGCCACCCAGGCACCCCATAGATTTTTCTTATTTCTTAAGTAGGCCTGTAGTGCTATATGCTTCTCTCTTAGGACCACTTTTGGTGCATCCCAAAAGTTTTGGACAATCATGTTTTCATTTTCATTTTACCCCATGTATTTTTTTATTTCTTCTCTGATTTCCTGGTCGACCTATTTGTTGTTTAGTGGAATGTTGTTTAACATTCATGTATTTGTGGTCTTTCCAAATTTTGCCTTGTGGTTGACTTTAAGTTTCATAGTGTTGTTATCAGAAAAGATGTATGGTATGATCTCAATTTTTTTGTACTTGTTGAGGCCTGATTTGTGACCTAGGATGTGCTCTATTCTGGACAATGTTCCATCTGCACTTGAAAAACATGTTTGTTTTGCTGCTTTAGAATGAAATGATAGGAATATGTCTTTTAAGTCCATCTGGTCCAGTGTGTCATTCAAAGGCATTGTTTCCTTGTGGATTTTCTGTTTAGATGATCTGTCCGTTGATGTAAGTGGGGTGTTAAAATCCCCTACTATTATTGTATAATTATCAATGAGTTCCTTTATGTTTGCTATTAATTTATATATTTGGGTGTTCCATGTTGGGTGCATAAATATTTACATTTGTTAGATATTCTTGTTGGATTGTCCCCTTTACTATGATATAGTGCCCTTCTTCATACCTTATTGCAGTCTTTGGTTTAAAATCTAGTTTGTCTGATATAAGTATTGCTACTCTGGCTTTCTTTTGACTTGCATTTACATGATAAATATTTCTCCATCCCCTCACTTTCAATCTGCAAATGTCTTTAGGTATGAGTCTCTTATAGGCAGCATATACATGGGTCTTGTTTTTTTTATCCATTCTGACACACTATGTCTTTTGATTAGAGCATTTAGTCCATTTACATTCAGAGTAATTATTTACAGATATATATTTATTGCCATTTTATTACTTTTTTTGTTGTTTCTGGGGATTTTCTATGATCCTTTCTAGTCTTTGTCACTTTTGATATTTTCTTCACATATTTAATATATTTAATGTTTCTTGCAGGACTGATTAAGTAGTCATGACTCCTTTAGTTTTTGTTTGTCTGGGAAACTCTTTATCTCTCCTTCTATTCTGAATGATAGCCTTTATGGATAGAGTATTCTTGGCTGTAGATCTTTCCCATTCAGCACGTTGATATATCATGCCATTCCCTTCTGGTTTGCCAAGTTTCTGTGGAAAGAACTGTAGCTAGACTTATGGATCTTCTTTTGTAAGTTGGGGATTTCTTTTGTCTTGCTGCTTTTATGATTTTTTTTTATCACTATATTTTTCAAATTTGACTACTGTATGTCTTGGTGTTGGCCTGCTTTTGTTGATTTTGATGGGACTTCTCTGTGCCTCCTGGATTTGGGTGTCTGTTTCCACCCCCAGATTATGGAAGTTTTCAGGTATTATTTACTCAACTAACATTCTGCCCCCTTTTCTCTGTCTTCTTTTCCTGGGACTCCTATGATATGAATACCATTACACTGATGGAGTTATTGAGTTCCCTAAGTCTATTCTCATGATCCATAATTCTTCTTTCTCTCTTTTGTTTAGCTTCATAATTTTCCATTATTCTACCTTCTATACTACTTATTCATTCCTGATTCTTCTATCCTTGTGATCATTACATCCAGTCTGTTTTGAATCTCAGTTCCTGCATTTTTCATTCTGTCTTTTAACTCTTTTATCTCTGCGGTCCTCCTGATGTCTATGCTTTTCTCAAGCCCAGTGAATATCTTTATGATTGTTGCTTTAAATTCTCCATCAGGAGATCTAATTTTTCCATTAGATCTCTGGCCATGACCTTTTCTTGTTCTTTCTTTGGGGATGAATTCCTCTGTTGGCATTTTGTCTAAGTCTTTGTCTTCTGTATGTTGGAAAAGGCTGTTGTTGTTTTTTTTTTCCTTCTTTGAGAGTAATGGCTTTAGAAAAAGAGGTCATATAAGTGTCCAGGGCTTCATGCTTCAGTGAGTGTCTCTGGTGTGTGTGCTGCATGCACTCTGTTTCTGTGCTCTATCCTTCAGGCCAGTCATTTGCAGAGGCTTTCCTTGCCAGCAGTGAACAGTGTTTGGATCTTGGTTAGAGTATGGCAAGTTTTAACTAGGTATGCTCTGGTCTGCTTGTTAAATGAGACCTGATGCTGCTTCCACTAGAAGTGAAGCCTTGCAGAACTCTCTGGTTGATAGACATGGTATGTGAAGGGGTTTTCTGGTGGTCTTCTGAGGAAGGGTCCCCTGAGCTGGGATTTAAGCATACTTGCCTGAAAAAAGAAGTACCAGCAGATCAGAGAGGTGGGACTTGGTGTAAGCAGGTTAGGCAGCCAGTGTCAGAGCTGTGCTGTTAATTGCGAGTGGTTCTGTACTTATGCTGAGGGGTGGGGGAGGGAAATGGTGCTAGCCAGCTCCTTTGTCTTTGCTGCTCTCAGGGAAGCATTCCCAGAAGAGCAAATAATTTCCCTTCATGCATCCCAAACATTTTTCAGATTGCTGTTTTCATGCTGTCTTTGTATTGCTTGCCTGCCTGGTGCAGTGCAGTGCACTTTGGACTGTATCCCAGCCAAGCCTGCTGACTTTTAAAACTCTCAACTTTAAGGTCGTGCTGTGGTGGGGGCCTATGCTGGTCTTCTGGGCGAGGGTCTCGCTGCACTGGGACTGATGCAGGTTTGACTGAGAAGAGCAGTTGCACCAGAGCACAGGGGCATGGGATCTGGAGTAAGTAGGCTAAACAGCCAGTGTCCAGGTTAGTCGTCCTCAGCAGGTATCTCTTCCGATGAGCAGGGAGGGAAATGGTGCCTGCCAGCTCTTTTTTCCTGGAGAGGTACCTCTGTGAACGCCACCTCTCACAGATGTGTTCCAAGAAGAGTGAACAGTCTCTCCCCCATGGGCCTTAGGTGATCCCCAGACTGTGCCATCTGCCCCAGGGTTGTTTGCCTGCCTTCTCTCCAGAAGTAGGGCAGCACCCTCAGGGCTCTAACCCAGCCAAGCCCATGTACCTCTAAAACTCCAGTCTTGAGCTCTGGTGGTTCCAAAAACTCACAAAAAAACAGCCCCTCTCATTTTCCCAGCCAATGGCTTTGGGGAAGTGTTCTCCTTGTACATATCCCTGTGCATTCCACTCTCTCACCTCTCTCCATGACCAGGACTTCCTCCCCTCTGCAGCACCTATGATCCATTTCTCCCCCAAACCACATCTCTGCACTTCTCCTACTCGTTGTGGCCTCTTCTCTCCCTCTAGTTGTGCAGTTTGTTCTCTTAGTCCTTGGGTCGATTTCTTGGGTATTCAGAATGATTTGATAGTTATCTAGCAGTGTTTAAGAGATGAGACAAACCTACTACACTGCCATCTTAGCTCCTCCCTTCCTGACTGGTTTTCTTAATTCTTTTATTTTTTAGCCTGGTTTCCTAAGGGTTACTCCTGATCCACCATAGCTTTGTGGTCAATTATTGGTCAGAGGTGGTACTTCCTCTTAGGTGGTGGAATCCACTCTTGGTCAGTGAATTTGTGACTTAAAGAATGCATTTAAAGTTCAAGAAGTTTGCGAGTCTTTCCTAGCCTTTGCTATCTATCTTTTCAAGGGCTCAATTTATCCAGGGATGAGTAGCTCACTAGGACACTCACTGGCCTCCCTTGAATGTGTATGAACACCTGTGAATACACTTATCCCTCCAGGTTACCAACGGTATGTGGCAGCTTAGCGAAGCCCTCTTTGACTATCTCCTTCAGAAGTCCCTTTTAAATTTCTTTATAATCTACAGTCTATTGCTTGTTCTAACCAGTATCAATGCATCAGATAGCTGTATTATTGACTGTGTTGTTTTTGCCAATTCCCCTGGGCATGGAATTTTAAATGCTTTACTCCAAATAAAGTCATCTCACTCTGCTATCATTTGAGGCTGGGTTGCAATCATAGTAAGGCTTGTCTACCTCTTGTTCACCTGAAATATGAGAAAGACTGATGGGTCATTAAGGCCAAGGGTTATTTGAGAACTAGCTGAACTTTGAATGCCCTCCCCAATGCACACATAGATCCATCCATTGGCAAAGAGTGGAAAGCTTATGGGCTTAAAGTATTTGATCACAACCTCTTCCCAAGTTATTGGTTAATCATCACATTATAAACACTGGAACAACCCTTAGGAAGCTAGGCAAAAATATAAAAAATAAGAATAAAACAGCTTTATTGAGATATCAGTAGGCACGTACCACGAGAGAGACAAGTTATATAGATTAAATCAATAGAAAAGTACTTAAATACAAAGCAGGACATTAGTCAGAATCTAGAATATACTATATTATGTTTTTCAACCAGTATTGAGACTCAGACTAGCTGCAACATTGTTGGTTATTGATATCATTACTGCTTTTGACAATGCCCATAGAGATGGAATTTTTCATAATCTGCCCCAAATAAATTTAGTCCCCTCAGTTTTAAAGCTTATTTATTTATTTTGAGAGAGAGAGAGAGCACGTGAGCAGAGGAGGGGCAGAGAGAAAGGGAGAGAGAGAATCCCAAGCCGGCTCTGCTCTGTCAGCACATAGCACAATGTGGGGCTCAAACTCACAAACTATGAGATCATGACCTGAGCCAAAACCAAGAGTCAGATGCTTAACCAACTGAACCACCCAGGCACCTTAGTCCCCTCAGTTTTTAGTTGAAATTACATTACATTATCGAAAATGTTCCATTTTCAACAAAAAAATTACAAGTCATACAAAGAAACAGAAGAGTGTGGCCTACATACAGGAATAATAGTTGACAGACACCATCTTGAGTGAACCCAGATATTAGATTTAGCAGGCAAGATACTCAAAGGAGCTATTATAAATGGAAAGAAAACTATGGATAAAGAATTAAAGGAAGGCATGACAAAAATGACTCATCAAAGAGAATAGCAATTTTGAGAGAAGTGATGAGAAAGAACTAAACGATAATTCTGGAATTGGAAAATATAATAACTGGAATGAAAAATTCACTAGAAGGCTCAACATAAGATTTGAGCTGGCAGAAGTAAGAATCAGATAACGTAAAGAAAGAACGGTAGAGATTAACCAAACTTAAGAATAGAAACAAAAATGATCAGAGCCTCAGAGGCCTATTGGTCACTATAAAGTGTTCCAATGCATGCTTTTTATGGGAGCCCCATAAAAAGGAGTAAGATAGGGGCAGAAAGAATATTTTTAAAAAATAGGGGCACCTGGGTGGCTCAGTTGGTTAGACATCTGACTTTATTTCAGCTTAGGTCATGATCTCATGGTTCATGAGTTTGAGCCCTGTATCAGGCTCCTAACTGGGAGTACAGAGCCTGCTTGGGATTTTCTCTCTCTCCCTCTCTCTCTCTGTCTCTGTCTCTCTCTCTCTCTCTCTCCTGCTCTCCCCCTCTCTGCCCCTCCCCTGCACACACACATTCTCTCTAAAAAAAAAAAAAAAAAAGTATATTTGAAAAAATAATGACCAAAAGTGTCCCAGATTTGATGATAAACAATTTGGACATATCCAAAAATCTCAAGAAATTTCAACTAGGGTAAAAACTTAAAGATCTACATGTAGAAACATCATAAATAAACTGCTAAAAGCCAAGGCAAAGAGAAAATCTTGAAACAAGCAACTAAAATGACTTACTACATACAAAAGAACCACAATAATAGTAACAGATAATTTTTGCAACAGAAACAATGGAGGGCAGCAGGTAGTGGGACAAAATATTAAAAGTACTGAAAAAAACTGTTCAACCAAGAATTCTGTATCTAGCAAAACTGTCCTTCAAAAATTATGAAAGTAAAGTAGAAACAATCAGTATTAGTGAGGATGTGGAGAAAAAGAAACCCTGGTACACTGATGGTGCAAAGGCAAACTGGTGTAGCCACTATGGAAAACAGTAGGGAGATTCCCCAAAAACATAACAACAGAATTACCATATGATCTAGTAAGTCCACTATTGGATATTTCCCCAAAGAAAATGAAAATATTAATTTAAAAAGACATATGCATCTTTATTATTTATTGCAACATTATTTATAATAGACAAGACATGGAAGCACCCCAATTATCCATCCACAGATGAATGGATAAAGATGTGACATATATATATGCATATATATATACATACACACACACACACACACACACACACACACATACATATGTCACACACACACACACATTATCTATCGAATATTACTAGAATAATGGTAAGTGAAATAAATCAGAGAAAGACAAATGCCATATGATTTTACTCATATGTTGAAATGAAACAAAGAAAAAAACAAAACAACAACAACAAAAAACCAGAAAACCAGACTCTTAACTATAGAGTTAGAGTTGCAACTGGTGGTTGCCAGAGGGGAGGTGTAGAGGGAGATGGGTGAAATAGGTGAAGGGTATTAAGAGTATACTTGTGATAAGCACCAAGTAATGTAGAAAACTGTGGAAGTGAAACTAATATAACACTGTATGTTAATTATACTAGAATTAAAAAACAACAACAACAACAACATGAAGGTAAAGCAAATGAAATTCAGCAGCATATTAAAAAGATTATACATCATTATCAAGTGGGATTCATTTCTAGGATACAAGGATGATTCAACATATAATTATTAATCAGTGTAATACACCACATTAACAAATGAAGAAAAAAAAACGATGATCATTTCAATTGTTGCAGAAAAAGCATTTGACAAAATTCAACACGCTTTTATGATTAAAACAATTAACAAACTAGGGAATAGAAGGAAACTATCTCAAATAATAAAAGGCATGTATGCAAAATCCACAGCAAATATCATCCTCAATGGTGAAAGATTAAAATCTTTTCCTCTAAGATCAGGAACAAGAAAAGGATGCCAATGTCACCAATTCTATTTAATAGTACTGGAAGTTCTAGCCAAATCAATTCGGCAAGAAAAAGAAATAAAAGGCATCCATATTAGAAAGGAAGGAGTATGGGGTGCCTGGGTGGCTCAGTCAGTTAAGCATCCAAGTTTGGCTCAGGTCATGATCTCACAGTTCGTTAGTTCAAGCCCTGCATCGGGCTCTATGCTGACGACTCAGAGCCTGGAGCCTGCTTCCGGATTCTGTGTCTCCCCCTCTCTCTCTCTGGCCCATCCCCACTTGTGCTCTGTCTCTCAAAAATAAATAAACGTTAAAAAAATTTTAAAAAAAAGAAATAAAGGAGTAAAATTATCACTAATGGTGGGTAAAATGATCCTATGTAGAAACCCTAAAGATTCCACACAAAAAGCTGTTAGAACTAATCAAGAATTCAGCAAAGTAGCAGGATACAAGGTCAACACACAGAAACCAGTTGCATTTTTATACACTGACAATGAATAATCTAAAAAGGGAAATTAAGAAAGTAATTCCATTTACAATAGTATCAAATAAAAAAAACACTTAGGAATGAACTTAACCAAGGAGGTAAAAGATTTGTACACTAAAAACTATAAAACGTTGCTCAAGGAAATTAAAGAAGACATAAATAAATGGAAACATGCCTTATGTTCTTGTATTCGAAAACTTGATATTGCTAAGATGTCAGTACTACCCAAATGATCTACAGATTCATGAAGTCTCTATCAAAATCCCAATTATGTTTTTTTGCAGAAGTAGAAAAACCCATCCTAAAATTCAAATGGATTCTCAAAGAACCTAAAATAGCTAGAAAAATCTTGAAGAAGAACAAATGTGGAGAAGTCACACTTGCTGATTTCAAAACTTACTATAAAGCTACAGAAATCAAAACAGTGTGATACTGGCATAAAGACAGACAAATAAACCAATGGAATAGGATAGAGAGCCCAGAAATTAACCCTCATGTATATGGTCAAATGGTTTTTGACAAGTATGCTAATACCATTCAATGAAAAAGGATAGTCTTTTCAACAAACGTGCTGGGAAAACTGGTTATCCCAGTGCAAAAGAATGAAGTTGGACCCTTACCTAATGCCATATGCAAAAATTAACTCAACATGGATCAAAGACATAAATGTAAGACCTAAAACTATAAAATTCTTAGAAGAAAACATAAAGCAAAAGCTTTGTAACACTGGACTTGGAAATTATTTATTGGATAAAATCTCAAAGGCACAGGTAACAAAAGAAAAAAATACACAAAATGCACTCATGAAAACTTAAAAATGTTATGCACCAATAGACATTATTGACAGAGTAAAAAGGCAACCCACAGAATGGGAGAAAATATTTGCAAATCTGATAAGTGATTAATAACCAAGATGTATAGAACTCCTAAAACTCTACAACAAAAAAAGCAAACAACCCAATTCAAAAATGGGCAAAGAATAGATATTTCTCCAAAGATCTACAAATGACAAGTAAGCACATGAAAAGATGCTCAATACCACTAATCATTAGGTAAATGATTACCTAAATAACACTACAATGAGATACTATCTCACACCCATTAGGATGGCTACTATCAAAACAACTCAGAAAATAATAAGTATTGGCAAGGATATAGAGTAATTGTCTTGTGCACTATTGGTGGAAATGTAAACTGGGATAGCCACTGTGGAAAACAGTATACTGGTTCCTCAAATAGTAAATAAAAGGATTATCATATGAGCCAAAAGAATTAAAAACAGAGTTTCAAGGAGTATACCCATGTTCACAGCAGTATTATTCATAATAGCTAAAACATGGAAGCAACCCAAATGTTCATTGAGAGATGGATAAGCAAAATGTGGTACATACATACAATGGAATATTATCTAGTCTTAAAAAGGAAGGAAATTCTATTATATGATAGAACACGTATGAACTATGAAGACATGATACTAAATGAAATAAACCAGTCACAAAAAGAAAAATACTGTGTGATTCCACATATGTGAGGTACTTAGAGTAGTCAAAAGTATAGCGACAGAAGGTAGAATGGTGGTTGCCCAGGGCTAGAGGAAGGGAGGAATGGGGAGTTATTGTTTCATAGGTATAGAGTTTCAGTTTTAAAGATTAAAAGAGTTCTGGAGATGGATGGTGGTGATGACTGCAAAACACTATAAATATACTTAATACCATTGAACTGTGGTATTCTTAACATTCTTAAAAATGGTTAAGATGGTAAATTTTATGTTTATATGCATTTTACCACAATAAAAAAAAATTGGAACAAAATTAAGGTAAATTAAAGACATTCCCAGAGTAACAACGGCTGAGAGATTTATTGCTATCAGAACTGCTTTACAAGAACGAAAGGAAGTTCTTTGAAAAAGAAGGAAGTGATAGAATATGGTAACTCAATCCACATGAAGAAATAAAGAACACCAGTAAAGGTAATTACACAGTGTTTAAAAAACAAAATTCAGCTGAGTAAATTTGAAGATAGAATTGGCTTTATTAAATGATTCACTAAATGAATCAGGCAGCAAGTAGAGGGGAGCTCCGAAGGAGTTGTATAAAATGGTAGGTTTTTACAGGAAGAAGGGTGGGGCAAGAAAGTTATTGGCAAAATAAAGGGATTGTTCCAGGTAAGGTTGTTTTCCCTTAGTGGAAGGACTAAGAGGTATTATCATGCAGATTACCTCATCCTCCATAGAGATAACACAGAGAGGGTCCATGTGACTGATTGCTGCTGATCAGAAAATTCCTTACTGATCCTTAAGACTTATTTCTGAGGGAGGTTGAAACTGTAATTAGGTTCGGTATGGAGCCTTGGTTTGGTGACTTGGCCTAAGTGATGCCATTTTGGGCCTGTGGTTTTAATTACAATAGGTAATTATAAAAGACAACACACAATATGTTTCCTTTTTGGTTTTAAAACTAATTTAAAAGGCCAAGGGTTTCTCAATCTCAGTACTATTGATACTCTGGGCTGGAAAGTCCCTTTATTGTGGACAGCTGTCTTGTATGTAGCAGGACATTTAGCAGCAACTCTTGCCTTTATCCAACAGATACCATTAACACTCTTAATTGTAACAAACAAAAATGTCTCCAGACATTATCAAATGTTTCTTTGGGGGAAGAATTATTTTCTTTTGAGAACAACTACCCTAGACCAATAACTAAGAAAATAACCCAAAAAATAAGTAAGAAAACTCAACAGAAAAATAAAGTGGAGCACTAAAAAATATCTACCTAATGCAAAAGAAGGTGGTAAATGAAGAACACAAAACAAAAAAGACATGAGATACGGAAAATAGCAAAATGGCAGACTTAAGTCTAACCACCTTGAAAATTATTAAATGTAAATCGATTAAACTGCAATCAAAAGTCAGATATGGCCAGACTGGATTTAAAAAATCAGGTTCATCTATATGCTATCTATAAAAGAAATATTTCAGATTAAAATACACAACTAGATTGAACGTTTAAAAAATGGAGAATGATACACCATGCAAATAGTAACCATATGAGGACTAGAAAGAAGTACTGATACATGCTACTGATGTGGAAAACAAAGGCAGAAGAAAAAAAAATTAAATTTCTTTACTGCCTACAGCCCATTAATAAGTCCTTGAAACGGGCAGAGTAACCTTCCTCTGGGAGCTCAGCTGCCTCAATGATGACACTTTTGCTAAAAGCAAAAGGGTATCTTCGCTTAACATTATCCCAACATCCAGGATCCTGTAAGTCGGCTTTGATATATAAAAAAAACCTTTGGAAACGTCCTTTATCTCTACCCAACAAGATATAGGTTGGCAATCATACTTCAAGCTTTTGGCTCACTGATACACATCTGAAGGGTCTCATGACTCAGTTTTTACTAAACAATAATAAATGACCTTTTCCTAACAGCAGCTCCTGGAAACCTTGTTTCCAAAATATGTTAGAGACTTACACTATCCCTGACCCCCTCCCAACCTGAAGGTATATAGTCAATCACTCTTCACAACCCCAGTGCAGCTTTTTCTGCCCATGGGACCTGTCCTGTGCTTTAATAAAACCACCTTTTTACACTATAAATGTCTCAAGAATTCTTTCTTGCCCATTGGCTCCAAACCCCTACACTCCACGCCACATCACTACCACATAGATAAACCTCAAAAACATATGCTAAGTGAAATAAGCCAGGCATAAAAGACCACATATTGTATAGTTCCATTTAAATGAAATGTCCAGAAAAGGCAAATGTGGATCTGAGAGTGCCTGGGTCTGTGGATGCAGATAAGAACAAGGAATTTTGAGGATTATAAAAATGTTCTAAAATTGGATTGTGATGATGATTGCACAATTCTGTAAATGTACTAAAAATCACAGAATTTACACTTAAAATGAGTGAATGTTATGGTATGTAAATCATACCTCAATAAAGCTATTAAGAAAAGATAAATGAGAGACGTATGAGCCTTGCCTTATGATACTTCAGAATAACCAACATAAGATTATAATAGAAAAAGACAGATAATAGATAAAAGAAATCTCAGATATGAGTCCTAGAATTTAATTATGATTCATATATTTCTACATGGTAGGAAAGAAAGTAATGTTGAATAAATATTGTTGTCTCTTTAAACCAATAAAGTAATATATTTAGACATCCATATTACACCAAAATATAAATTCCAAATGATTAAATAATTCAAGATAAAATAATACAAACTAAGGACAACTAAGAGATAATATGTAGAGTAATTAGAGCATTTGTCCAATCAAAACAGGACATTTACATGATATCAGGAAAAAGGCAGACATATTTGACTATATAAATATTCAAACTTTTTTATGATAAAAACAAAATAAAAGTAACGAATCTGGATCAATATTTGCAACACAGTTTGCAAACTACTATTAATATTGCTAATGGACAAAATATTGCTAATGGACAAGAAAAACAACTCAGAAGAAGATAAATAGAAAAAAGATATGAATGAGCAACTAATTTGCTGGAGAGAAAATCCAAATTATTAACAGACACTTGAAAAGATAGTAACACTCACTGGTACTAAGGTAAATGCAGAATAAGCTAAATACAGAAAACATTTGTACCCATCAGTCCAAATGATATATAACATGTATATCTAGGGAGTATACAGGGGAAAACCACACTTATCCATTACTTAGGATATGTGAACTTAAAGCAAACTAACAACATATATTCAAATTAAAATTATATCCACTTTGATATTAGAATCCTGTTACTGAGAATCACCTCCATATAAATAAAAGCATCCAAACTGAACGATTTATATACAAGTTTGTTTACTGAAACGTTATTCATTATGTCAATATCTGGAAGCAAAGGTAATGCCCATATAAAAGACAGTTGTATATATTAAGGCACATCCTCACCATGGAATATTAGGTTGTATTTTGAAAGAAATAAATTAGACCTGAACCATTTGACCAAGATTAGTATGTCCATGGTATTGCTGAGTGAGGGAGAAACAAGGTAAAACTTGATATTTAAAGGGAGTTTTTAGAAGACAGAATAACCATGAATGTGTAAAATGTGTATGTGTATCTGCACACATATGCATAAGCACTTATATGTGATTCTATGAGTATGAGAAAGCTATGAAAGAAAATGCATTCAGTTACTGGGTTTCTGGAGAGGGAGGTGATGTAGTTGGAGGGAAAATAAAAACTGGGGAAAGGAGAGGTAGGTAAAGAAAAAAAAAAAGAAAAAAATAAGACTGGACCACCATGAAGCACCATCCATAAAAAAATCTCATTTCCACATTCTCATAAAATTATATATGTGTCTTTATGTGTAAAAATATTTTAAAATTACTTTCAAAATGTCAAGTTCATACTTCGTGGTTGAACATACTTAAAATCATTTCCCACAAATGATCTCCAGAGTTTTGAAATAGAAATTAATGGACTACTGTTTTAAATGCAAATCTCCTAATATCTTTTCTGATTCTTCATTTCACCCCAAGTCATGTTAATTTGGATCCTGGAAATTGACATAGATTCGTGTGCTTTTTCCATTAAGGGAGGCAGAACTTGACTGAGGACAAAGTGCAGTGGGGGGTACTTTGTTTTAAGATTTTATTATTTTTTAAAGTAATCTCTACACTTGATATGGGGCTCAAACTCACAACCCCGAGATCAAGAGTCTCATGCTCCATTGACTGAGCCAGCCAGAAGCCCGTGTGGGGGGTACTTCTGAGTGGCTTGGAGGTTTGGTACTCTGTAATCTCAAACCCTACCATGTATCACTGTTGAACTCTTGATCAATTCCCTAATTTTACACATGCAGTCTAATATAATAGTTAATTCTAGTAGGGTTGTAATTCAGCAAGCCAGAGAATGAACTTCTGGGTTTGACTTTAGAACATCTCTAAGCCGTAAGTAAGGTTAGAATTTCCAGATTTGAATTTGTCTTGCTTGAAATTATCCTTGAGTATTAATATTTTTATCTCCACATACTAGATGACTAGAGATACTAGATGACTGCAGCAGCTTCTTACTCATCATAATTTGATTATCAATGGACACATGATTTCAGGTGATCAAGGTGGTAAGTACATTTGCTATTGAATACCATAGTGAGAATATAAGAGAATTAGAATATAAATAGATTTGCTGTCTTTTGCACCTCCATCTATATTAATTTTAAATGTTTATTTATTTTGGGGAGAGAGAGAGTGCGAGCAGGGGAGGGGCAGAGAGAGTGCGAGCAGGGGAGGGGCAGATAGAGGGAGACAGAGGATCCAAAGCAGGTTCTGTGCTGACAGCAGAGAGCCTGATGTGGGGCTTGAACACACGAATTGTGAGATCATGACCTGAGCCAAAGATGGATGCTTAACTGACTGGGCCACACAGGCACCCCAACCCTCCTTTAAAAACCCACACATTTTACTGGGGGTCAAGTGAAGAACAAAATTCACTTTTTAGTGCCAATTTGAATACCAGTTTGGATTCTTTTTTTTTTTTTTTAATATGAAATTAATTGTCAAATTGGTTTCCATACCACACCCAGTGCTCATCCCAACAGGTGCCCTCCTCAATGCCCATCACCCACCCTCCCCTCCCTCCAACCCCCCATCAACCCTCAGTTTATTCTCAGTTTTTAAGAGTCTCTTATGATTTGGCTCTCTCCCTCTCTCTTTTTTTTCCTTCCCCTCCCCCATGGTCTTCTGTTAAATTTCTCAGGATCCACAGAAGAGTGAAAACATATGTTATCTGTCTTTCTCTGTATGACTTATTTCACTTAGCATAACAGGCACATGAAAAGATGCTCAACATCACTCCTCATCAGGGAAATACAAATCAAAACCACACTGAGATACCACCTCATGCCGGTCAGAGTGGCTAAAATGAACAAATCAGGAGACTATAAACGCTGGCGAGGATGTGGAGAAACGGGAACCCTCTTGCACTGTTGGTGGGAATGCAAACTGGTGCAGCCACTCTGGAAAACAGTGTGGAGGTTCCTCAAAAAAATTAAAAATAGATCTACCCTATTACCCAGCAATAGCACTGCTAGGAATTTACCCAAGGGATACAGGAGTGCTGATGCATAGGGGCACTTGTACCCCAATGTTTATACCAGTTTGGATTCTTTGGTTCCAACCAACATAATTTGAATTTGGTTCACACTAGTTAAGAAAAGGATGTTTTGCAAAGGATACCAGATTAAAAGAGCATTTGTGAAAATGGACTCTGGATTCAGAGTGACTGGCTTGAAATTCCAGCTTCATTTGTAAAACAGGAATAATAGTATTTAGGTCATATAAAGTTGTTGAGATAATTTAAGAGAATTATATGTGTAAAACACTTAACTTACGGTGAGCGTCTTTATTAAAAGTCTAGTCTGCTATTGTTATTTTGCTTGTTGAAAAACTTCCTGTGAGGAAACCCAGTAAGCAAGGTATCACTGGAGATTCTCAACAGCAGGAGAACCTGGACAGTATTTTGTTAGGAGACAGGGGTAGAATGACTGGCCTTTTGTGGTTCACATGATCTCCTTGTGGCAAGGGGAGACAAGGGGCCACCATGGAGAGTCCCAGTGAGGTGCATAAAATGGGGAAGCGTTAATATCCCTAACCAAGAGTAGTGTGCAGTTACTGGAGGAAGGGTAAAAGGATGTTGGGCAGGGAAAAATAACAGATGTTATCCACAAAATAAATATATATCTATATGTTTATTTACTGTAAAACAATACCTTGGAAAATTATCTGACCCATTTTTCTTCCTCTAAATAGGGCTGACCATTAAGCATCCTAAGAATAGAGCTTTCTGCCTTCTTCTTGAACATGTATTAAGATGCTGACACATACATATCTTTCAACAGCTGGCATGATGCTCAATCAAGAAATAATCCCTTGTTTCTAAAAACATTTCTTACAAGCTGCATTCAGACCAGTGTTCTAGCAGTGAAGGAAGTGATCCCTATTCCGTAATTTCATATAGTGAAGTTTTTAGGAACACTTTTAATAAAGATGTTGCTAAGAATGCTAGAATAAGAAAGAAGGAAAGGAAAGGAAAGGAAAGGGAAAAGGAAAAGGAAAAGGAAAGGGAGAAACCTTAATTTTTCAGTTATAAGATATCTTGTGGCAAAATGGTTTAGCTTCTCCATGGTCCTGTTTCTCTGGTCCACTATGTGAAAGAATTAACATATCTTCTTAATATTCTTCTCATAGTTGTCTTCACCTCCTTGTTCTGTAGGCTGTAGACAAGGGGGTTCAGCATGGGAGTGACCAC
>NC_064809.1:73224960-73375391 GCF_023721935.1 Panthera uncia
CAGTTGTCTCAAAAAGAAGTACATGGGCACGTGGAGGTGAGAATCAGCCCTAATCACCAGCAGCATCAAGAAATTTCCCATCAGAGTGAAGAGATAAATCAGAAAGAACAGCACAAAGAGTATGGCCTGAATACTGGGGTCAATAGATAGTCCAAGGAGAATGAACTCACTGATAGCACTGTAGTTTTTCATTGCCATATACAGAAGTGTTCTCTCTGGAAAACAAGAAGATCCACCAAAAGTCTCTCAGTGCCTCTTACTTACCCCAGCACCTAGATCTTACTCTACGTGAATATTTTTTCACTAAAGTCCCACAATCCACATTCATGTATTTAAAAGTTAACTTCTTGGCCGTCATTTTGCCATTGATATTTTAAATGAGCCATGGTCCTATTTTTTATTATAGTCTTTTCTGGAGCTATAATGATTTTATGTGGTTTAGATGGTACATTTGAAAAGAAGTTTCCTGACATGAGAAGAAGGTGGAAAAGAAGATTGCAGGAGTGAATTACTCGAGAAAATGAGGTAGGATTAAGTCTAGAGTAAAAGGACTTAGGTAAGAGTAGGGATACTTTGTCACTTCTATGTCTAAGAGAGAAGGTCAAGAGTGCAAGAAGTGAGTTTCCATTTGACTGCTTCCATTTGTTTTCAATAAGGTGTAAATGAGATCATTGGTTGTGCATGTGTATGTGTGTGAGCATGCCCACATGCACACAAGGAATTATAAAGGTATTGATAATGATCAAATTAAAATGATAAAATTAATGATAAAATTATAAAGGTATTGACAATGATAAAAAGCACAATCTTGAGAAAAGGGGCCAAGGTGAAGTGTAAGAAACTATTAGAGGATAGGAGGACAATAAGACACCAAGGAATTAGAAACTGGCTGTGGAATTAGATTGTTCTGGATTATTCTAACTTTAAATTTCCTTCATTTTATTTAATGGCATCATGTTGTAATTAAACTTCAAAATACATTCACAAAGTAATAATACTTTTTCAAAAACTGATAGCCTAGATCATGATGTCCAGTGATGTGTTAGGTGGGCTTTTGTGGGCAATGCTATGATTATAATGGCTCATGAGAAGCTGTACCCAGGTGATAAGACAATGCTCTGGTTATATCACCATGCTAATCCTAAAAATCATATATCCGGTAATTTACATAGTCACTATTCCTACCTCTGCCATTATTGCAGGCTTTAAGGCCCCCACATGGTTATCTAAACTTTCTCCTCATACTTTGAAACTTGTACATATATCCCTGTAGTGGCCTGATATTCTAAACGTCATCTGAGTCTCAATAAAACTGTTCAATATTCTTGCCTCAAACTGGAGGCCCTTCCGGGCTCTGGCTGTTCCAATTGAACACTACTTCATTTACTTCATCAGTAAAGACTGAGGAATCTATCATGTTGTCATTCACTAACTGAACAATTAATGCCTCCCAGCCCACATAAGGAACAAAACCTAATTACCTGAATTCTCAGTTGGTAGTACACTGTTCTGTGGCAACAATATTTTCAGATCCAGTAAGTAATAAGACTCTTCAGCTCGTGAAGTCAACATTAAGAATACTGTTTTAAGGGAGAAGTAGAAAATCATATATTGGATGTTAACATTTATGATGGATTCAACACTAGCAATGTAAAACAATAAATTGCGGGTAATATCTAGATATTTCGTATAGTTATTTGGGTTCAGAGTATAGGAGATAATATCTTAAATTATTCCTCTTTAACTCTCTAGATATAGCAATATTATGCATGGAGGCTCCCAATGCTCATTCTGAGATCACCCCGTTGCCCCCAGAACAAAGCAAGAGAACCTAAGTAAGGGTTCACAGTAGCCAGGGGTGAGGCTTTTGTTGTATCATTTCAGAGACAGCACATACAAAGGAATTCCCTTTCTCTTGGCTACCAACAAACATAGTCCAACTAACTACATCCAAAGATTCCATGAACTGTATAGAGAGAATCCCAACCTTGAATCAAGGCAATACCTTGCAAAGAGACAAGCATTCTGATAAAAGTCAATGCTACGATTTAATTTCACAGTTAAGTTTCTTCTTTAACATTATTTAGAGATTCTCAGAACAATCTTTCAAAAATAACATTAAGGAGTGATATCAGTAAGATGACAGAATAGGAGGTCCCATTCCTTATCACCCCAAGAAACAATGATTTAACAACCATCTATGGATGAAAATACCTTTATGAAAGATCTGGAATCCAGGTGAGACATTATAGCACCCTAGTGGAATACAGAAATGAGAAACACATTTGAAAGGGTAAGAAATACCTTTACCCGTATCAACCCTCTCACAACTCAGCATAGTAAAGCACAAAAAAAGATATCCTTGACCCACAAGTTCTCCCATGGGGAAAAGAGACAGCAAGCATACCCATGGATGCCAGCCCCAGATTTACCTGCCACATACCCCAGCACTACCTGCCTGCCTGTGAACTCCAGCACAAAGCACAAGGCCAGCCCACATACCCCATCAGCCAGTCTACTCATGGTCCCCACCAACCAGCCTACCAAGAATCTCTGGCCTGGCTGATGGTGAAGGACTTTCCTTGCTGAAGAAGTTTCCTCTTGAAGAAATATCTGCACTCCAATATTCATTGTCACATTATTCACAGTAGCAAGACATGGTGGCAACCTAGGAGTCCATTGATAGGTTAATGGATTAAAAAATGTCATATATATATATATATAATATATATATATAATATATATATATATATATTATATATATATATAACTCAGCCCTAAGAAAAAGAGGAAATCCTGCCATTTGCAAAAACATGGATGAAATTAGAGGACTATATGCTAAGTGAAATAATCCAGACACAGAAGGAAAAATACTACATGATAACACTTATATGAGGAATCTAAAATGGTCAAACTCATAAAAGCAGAGACCAGAAAATGGCTGCCAGAAGTTGGGAGGAGGAGAAAACAGGGAGGTATTAGTTAATGGATTAGGGTAGTTAATGGATTAGGTAGTTAATGAATTAGGATTAGTTAATGGATTAAAGGGTAAAAAATCAGTTACACAAAATGAATAAGTCCTAGAGATCTACCATATTTCATGGTGACTATAGTTAGTAATTCTGTATTGTATCCTTAAAAGTGACTAAGAGGGTAGATCTTACATGTTCTTATCACACACAAAAAGTCACAATAATAAATAAATACGGTGGGAGGAAACTTTTGAAGGTGATGGACATGTTTATGTCATAGATTGTTATGGTGGTCTCACAGATGTATACTTATCTCCAAACTCATCACATTTACACATTAAACAGATACAGCTTTTTCTTTGTCAATGTCGTCTCAATAAGGTACTTTAAAATTTATATTAAAGCATTTTTATTGTGGCTGATTCCTGAAACATCACCATTATTGATTTATTTCTTAAATCTCTATTTCAAAATTTAAAGTAAACAGCTCTGGGAATATAATATAATAGGTTTGTTTCTAGATATTAACACCATTATGTGGAGGAAATTAGTTGGCTCTTGCCCAAAGTAAAAGTTCCCTGAGAAATGTTAATTTCAGAATCAGACGAAGGCTACCAAGCATAATAAATAGCCCATAAGAGTTACTCAGAACGTGACAGTGAAAAATATGAATGAATGACTGAATGAGAGATTACTTTTTAAAGACAAGCCAGTCTGTGTGATGAAGACACACGTTTCTAAATGGTATTTGTTGTAGTCCCATGATTTTTAAGGGCACTTGGCATTAGGGGAAAACACAAAATTGGAGGTGACAAAGATAACCATCGCCTATTTTCTTCATGTGTTCTGGTTTGCTTTATGTCCCATTCCTTGACCGATTAGATACCTCATGTGCTCTGGGGTGGGTTAAGGGAGATCTTTGGTTTGGTTTGGTTTCACAAAGATTTACTAAACAAACATGGAAATCAATAGTATTATTACATAAATTAGACTGCAGTATAATTTCCCGAGGATTTATATACAAATCACAATGATTCCTATTATGCAATCAATTGTCAAGATTTTGAACAGTACTTTTCCGCATGAGTGGCTCACATGAGTGAGGACTAGCTATATACGTTGCATAGTAACTAAGATCCTCTTATGGAGTTTCCAGTTCCAGCTTCCCAGGAAAAGCACCAAATGACAAAGCTTACTACCTCACATCTGTGGTACCCTATAGCAGTCACATTTGCTCTACAAGCATGAACAAGATGATAAGGCTGCCCATAAGGGCAGCACAAAAAGAATGATGGTGAAATACAATCTTAGAAGACAAGGAAGCACTACCTACATTTCAAAAGGCTTCAAATCCCATCTGTCAAAACACAAACTCAATTATTAGATATTTATTGAATTATTGTTAATCATCACAGGTCTGTCAATGGGACTGTGATTATATAAGAGAATATCCTTATTTGTAGAAGATGAATGCTTAAGTACTCATGAGTGAGGTGTTACAATGTCATATTACTTTCAAGTGATTCAGCAGATCAAATTACAAAGAGAGATAGATGATAGATAAATGTAAGTTAATAAAGTATATGTAGCAAAATGCTAACAATTTATGGATCTAGGTAAAAGTTATACTATCATATTACTTTCAACTTTCCAGTGTGTTTATTATTTTTTAAAATTTTTAAAAAATGTCTTAGTATTTATTTATTTTTGAGAGAGAGAGAGAGACAGAGCCTGAGCCAGGGAAGGGCAGAGAGAGAGGGAGACACAGACTCTGAAGCAGGATCCAGGCTGAACTGTCAGCACAGAACCTGACGTGGGGCTCAAACTCACAAACCACGAGATTCCATGACCTGAGCTGAAGTGGGATATTTAACTGACTGAGCTACCCAGGTGCCCCAGTATAATTTTTTTTTTTAAGTTTATTTATTTACTTTTGAGAGAAAGAGCAAGTATGAATCGGGGAGGGGCAGAGAGAGAGAATCCCATGCAAGCTCCATGCCACCAGCATGGAGCCTGTTGTGGGGCTTGAACTCACAAACCGTGAGATCATGACCTGAGCAGAAGTCAAATGCTTAATCTACTGAGCCACCCAGGCACCCTTGTTTATAACTTTTTTTAATGAAAAATGTTTTTAAAATTTTTGAATTAAAAAACCCACAAATTTAATGACTAAATTTTACTTAGACATTTCCACTGTGGAAAATCAAATTAAAGCTAAATGATATACCTTAAAATACAAAAATGTACAGAATACAGTTACAGTGTATTTCCCTTAGTTACAAGACCATGTGTTTGCAATATAAATCTGATAATAAAATGTTATTCTTGGTTACAACACACTCTCTCTATACCCACCAAACACATTCCAAAAAAATTATGTATTCAAATACATAATTAAGACAAATCTTTGTGTGCTTTTCCTTTTGTTACATGAAAGTTGTGAATTCTCACCTCTGTGAGAAACAAAACAATATATATATAGAATTTGACCAACATATGGAAAATATATACTAGGTAAAGTGACCAAAATAGGAAAGCAACTGAGGAGAGGCATCTGGATGGTTCAGTCCATTAAGCATCTGACTCTTGATTTCAGCTCAGGTCATGATCTCATGGTTTGTGAGTTTAAGCCCCAGTCGGGCTCTGCGCTGACAGTGCAGAGCCTGCGTGGGATTCTCTATCTCTCCCCCTCTCTCTGCCCCTCCCTCACATTCTCTCTCTCTCAAAATAAATAAATAAACTTAAAAAAAAAAAAAGGAAAGAAAGAAAAGCAACTGAGGAATCGTACTTCAAATCCCTATCATTGAAACAATAGAGAATCTAGCATTCTGTTAATGCAATGCAAAATCAGCTGCTTAAGGAAGAAATCCAACCAGTTATTTGCCCTGCACATGTCAACCAAGTAGCTGGACCAATTGTTTTAATGTTCAGGTGTAATAAGTACCCAACCTGTGGTGCTCGCTCTGTCAGCCCTCACTGCCAACATAGTTGTACCTTGAGATCTTTAGTTAACAGCATTAAAGCCATATTTTCAACAGAATGGTCCAAAAGAAGCAACTAAAGTCAAACACAGAAATGAAAAACACACCTTGAATTACTGAACTGTTTGGCTGCCTTGATGACTTTTAAATGATTTAAGTAATTTAATTTTCAGATATAGATTTGAAAATGTTGAACTGGAAACTTATAAACAAATGATTGTGTAGTTGCTTCACAAATAGAGATCTGAATGAGTTTTACAATGTTGTGATTTTTTCTTTGCAAGTATCCTATTGATTGAGTTTCTTTTGTTTATTGTTTTATGTTGACATACGAAATCATGCACATTGCCAGCAATGGGTAAGTTTATGCTGACAATAATTCCAACTTCTGTTGTGAAAGAATTAGAAGTCTACTGATGCAAATGTACTATATACTACACAGTCAGTTTTGACTTTATTTACTTCTTAGTTTTACACACACATATATGAAGACAAAGTGGCAAGACTTCCACTTAAGAAAGCAAGACCCACCAAATATACTTGTTGCAATGTGTGCATTTCTTTTTCTTATATTTATTTGTTTATTTATTTAAAAAAATTTTTTTAATGTTTATTTCTTTTTGAGAGAGAGAGAGAGAGAAAGAGACAGAATACTGGTGGGGGAGGGGCAGAAAGAGAGGGAGACACAGAATCCAAAACAGACTCCAGGCTCTGAGTTTCAGTACAGTAGGGCTCAAACTCAGGAATGGTGAGATCATGACCTGAGCCAAAGTCGAATGCCCAACCTACTGAGGCACCCAGACACCCCTTTTTACTTACTTATTTATTTATTTATTTATTTAGAGCAAATGCACACATGAGTAGGGACGGGCAGAGGGAGAGAAAGAGAGAATACCAAGCAGGCTCCACCTCAGCATAGAGCCCAACTATGGGCTCTATCTGACAACTGCTGAGATCATGACCTGAGCTGAAATCAAGAGTTGGTCTCTCAACCGACTGAGCCACCCAGGCACTACACAATGTATGCATTTCTTAAAGATATTATTTTATAGTATTGATATTTAAGAAAATGCTGACAACTCCTAAAATTACATAAAACAAATCTATAACTTACTTGACACAAACTCTGTGATTTATTTCTTTAACTGCCAAAAAGTGCAACTCTCTGGAGTTCAGGATTGAAAGATTTTAATCTATAAAAATTAGAAATATGTGTGGTGTTCTTACCTGTTCGGGTGGTAATCTCAGTGACCCAACCTTTCAAGACCCTGAAAAAATTCAAGCTCTATGCTAAAAGGCAAAGAGAAGCAGCAGAGGCATGGAGATCTCATTGGAGGCAGACATATGTGGGGCCCTATCCCAGATCTGCTACTGTCTAGACACATGAGCTTAAAAAGAAGTTTCATCTTTTTAATTTCAAGTTTCCCATCTACACAGTGGGGATAACAATACCCACTTTGCAGCATCATAATAATTTAATTGGGTAATTTATATAAAATAAAAGCTTTAACAAACTCAGTTTTAAATTTATCTTAAATGCTTAACATTCCAAAGGATGAGGAAAAGAAGCACATTTGAGAAGCTGACAAAGACATCTTAGGGAACTAGTCCTAAAAACTAGTCATCCTGGAGCAAACAGCATTGCAGGAGAGCTCTGGGACAGTGAAAAAAGAGTTTAGATGAGAGGAATCAGAAGAAGTATCTTAGAAAGGCATAAAGAGAGGGAAGGCAGGAGAGAAGGGAAAATAAAGTAGTTCAAGTAGCTTCAGAAGGAACAAAACCATCAGAGAATTTAGGAAGGACATTATTATGCCCTTGGCTTGTACTCTGGAGCTCAGCATTAATAAGTGAAGCCATCCTTGTTTAGTTGATTTCCATAAAGAGAGGATTACCGCAACTACTCAACTCTGTGAATAGGTATAATTTACAGTCTAAAAAGCTGGATGAGTAAAAAGAAGTATGTTTACCCAGGCTCCAAAAGACCCTGTAGATAAATCTTCAGAAACTTTTTCTAATTTCTGCTTGAGGATCATCTCACTTGAGCACTTTCTTTCATCTTTCTTAATCCTGATTAATCATTTGTCCACTTCCTCTATTATGAATACGTTGCTGTTTGCACTGTCCAAATAATGAATCCTCTTATGTAACCAATCAGAGACAGGCAGCTGGATTTTGTCAGTTGATGGGTTGAAGGACTGAATGAGGAGCCTAAGAGACAGCTGGCTAATGTTAGGCATTCCCTGGAGTCACACTAGAAGTTTGACTTTGGACTCATTAACTAAAAAGAAGAACTTTTGGGAGGGCAACAGGGGACATTATTATGCAACATCTTTGGAAATTCTGGGTTTGAAGCAATTACTTTGAACTACTGAATGACAAATTCTCTTATTCTGATGAGAGCTCCACAGGAACAAGGAGGGAGAAGAAAATTTGGTCCCCGTGTAGGAAGCCAGGATTTTCCCTCAGGCCAAATACAAGGTGGATGACTCCTCTTGGGATTTTCCATGGAAGCTGAGGAGTGTTGAGTTTATCTCCTGATCATCTTCCCATGTGTATATGAAATAGGTTTGTAAATACAAGTAAGCTGAATATCAGGAGAGTCAAATGAGTAAAAACAAGACAAACTTGCTTTTCATTAGTCTTTCATTACATAAGAAATTATGAAACAATCTCCTGCCATATCAATAGACACTACACCACCTTACCTAGATATAATGGCTTAGCAGATATGCTCAGAGGCATTTTCTGTACATATATGAGATCCATATGTATGTTCCAGCTTGTTTTCATCACTTAATTAAACACTTGGAGGTCTTTTCATGCCTACATGCAATATCCAGCTTTTTCCTCTTTATGCCTATGTGATATTCATAATACATATCTGCCATAATTTAACCATTCTTCCATTGATAATTATTCAAGCTGATTCCAAGCTTCAATAGATTCAAATCTATTATAATTAGTGCTATACTGAGCAAAAAAATGTTTGTACCTATGGGTATGTATGCTAGTTATTTTGTAGTCTAGAACACCATATTGCAATTTCTGCATCAATATCAGAGATACAAATTTGGAATTAGATTTGATAGTTTACATATTCCACCTCTCAGTTATATCAACTTACTGTTGTGTATTTGACTGTGTGAGGTATCTATTTGACTATGTGGACTCAACAATGTTAATTTCATGCTGCATAACATATAAAGGGGAATGTGAGAACAAATAAAATCAGAGTCATGCATGTAAGTCATTTTGCCTCTGAAAGGAGACTTCCTCATCTTTGAGGGAGAACAGGAAAACTGCATGTGTCTACAGCTGCAGCACAAAATCACTTTGAGAAGACATGGAACCTAAAGCCAATATATTTAAATTAGTACAGTGACAGGAAAAGTAAGTCAGAATAATTTCTGTATTCTTGTACAAATAGTGCTGGCACAGGTCAACACCAATTGCAATGAAGATTTCCAATGAAAACCAGGCAAGCATTTATTATTGGACATATACTTCTACTACACACACACAGCAATGACAGATAAAATACAAAAAGAATTTACCACTTATTTGAAATTTAATCTTATGATATTCCATTTTTTGAACATTTCACAATTTATCCACTGTTCTGTTGATTGGTATTTGAATTGTTTCCACTTTTTAGCAAGTATTCATAACTCTGCTATGAACATTCGTATAAAAATCTTTTATGTAGATGTACACACTAATTTTCCTTGTATATTACTTGAAGAGGAATTGCTGGGACATAGCATAACTATATGGTTGGTCTTAGTAGAAACTAGCAAACTATTCTCCAAAGTGTTTGTAACACCGCATGCTCAGCACCAACATATGAAGGTTTCAGTTGTTTCACATTCTTATCAATATTTTGTATTGTTAGTCCTTTTTTTAAGCTTAGCAAATCAGATGCATGTGAAGTAGAAATTCATTGTGGTTTAATTACATTGTATCAATCATGTTGAGGAAATTTCCATGTTTACTGGCCACTTGTATATCCTGTTTGGTGAAAAATATAAATTTTTCCATTTGTATTGAGAATATATATTCCAAACTTTATGAATTCTTTTACCTTTCTTAAATGTGTCTTTCAATGAACAGAAATTTTTAATTTAATGCAGTACAATTAGGCACTTTTATCTTTTTATAAGTAGTACTTCTTGTTTCCTCTTCAAAACATCTTTGCCCTTCCCAAGATCATGAATATACTTTCCTAGGCAGTCTTCTAAAAGCTTTATTATTTCACTAGTCACAAATAGGATTACAACACAGAAAACTGAATTTCTGTATGGCGTGAAGTAGGCTATACTATATGGGATATTCAAACAATCTAGTATCTTCATTTCCACTTAAATTATATTAGTACATTTGTTGTAAATCAAATGCATATACATATGGGTCAATTCCTGTTCCAATATTCAATTTGTCTATTATTATGCCAATTCCACATTGTCTTAATTACTCTTATTTTACAAGCCTTGAAATCTGACAAAGTACTCTAGAGTTGTTTTTTGAGTTGTTTATCTCGTCTATTGTGGAACTTTAAATTTAAAATTGAATTTGAGAACATTTGTCAATTTCCATAAAAGTTTTGCTGCAATTTTGATTAAGATTATATTGAATATACAGTCGCCTGGATGGCTCAGTTGGTTAAGTGCCAAGTCTTGATTTTGGCTCAGGTCATGATCTCATGGTCATGAGATTGAGCCCTGTGTTGGGCTGGGTGTAAAGCCTGCTTAAGATTCTCTCTCTTCTTCTGCCATCTGCCCTTCCCCTGCTCGCCTGTGCTCTCTCTCTCTCCCTTTCAAAAATAAATAAATATGTAAATGATAGCCTTGCTGGATAGAGTATTCTTGGCTGCAGATTTTTCCCATTCAGCACTTGGAATATATCATGCCACTCCCTTCTGGCTTGCCAAGTTTCTGTTGAGAAATCTCCAGCAGCCTTATGGGTCTTCCCATATGGGTATGTTGTGTTTTCATTTTTGTCTCAGAATTTTTATTTCCCTTTAGCATTCTTTTGTAAGGCATGTCTAGTGATGATAAATTCCCTCAGTTTTTTTTTTCTCTATGAAAGTCTTTATCCCTCCTTCATTTATGAAGAACAACATACTTTGCTGGGTAAAGTGGTTTTTGTTGGCAATTTTTTTACTTTGTGCATTTTGAATATATCATTCCATTCTCTCCTGGGTGGAAGGTAACTGCTGAGAAATCTGTTGGTCTTATTGGGATTCCCTCATATGTGGTGAATCTTTTCTATTGCTGCCTTTAAAATTCCCTCCTTGTCTTTGATTTTAGAGAACTTGATTATAATCTCAGTCAAGATCTCCTTGGGTTGTATCCTTTTGGAGATCTTTGAGCTTTGGGTACCTGGTTGGCCATATCTTTCCCCAGATTTGGGGAATTTTTGTCCATTATTTCTTCAAGTAAGCTTTTTATCCCTTTTTCTCTTTTCCCTTTTAGAACTTCTATAATGCAAATACTTTTCTTTTTGTTAGTTGCCCATAATTCATACAGGCTTTGTTCACTCTTTTTCATTCTAATTTATTTTTTCTCCTCTGATTGGATAATATCAAGAGTTCTGTCTTCCAGTTTACAGATTCTTTCTTCTGCATGATTGAGCCTGTTGTTGAAGCTCTCTATTACATTTTTCATTTTACTCATTGTATTCTTTAGCCCTAGAATTTCTGTTATGTTCTTTTCTGATTCTAGCTCTTTACTAACTTGTCATTTTGTTCATGCATTGTTTTCCTGAGATCGAGTTGTCTATCTGTATTCTCTTGAATCTCAGTTAATTTCCTTAAAATAACTATTTTTTAATTCTTTTTCTGATAACTCACAGATCTCCATTTTTGGAAGATCAGTTGCTGGAAAACTACTCTGTTCTTTTAGTGGTGTCATCTTTCCTCCTTTTCCATGTTTCTGATGACTCTGCATTGATGTCTACAAATTTGAGGAAGCAGTCAACTCTTCCAGCTTTTTTGGACTGGTTTCAGTGGGGAATATCTTCATCTGAATGTCATTACAATGGCACTGGTTGGGTGGAGTGCAGTGTATTTGCTTCCGGGGAGGGCACAGCAGCATAGTCTCTATGCAGCTCCATCATCTGAAGTCAACATTGGCACAGACTATGGGAGTCTTCTGTGGCCAAGACTGTGGAGTTCCTGTGGATGGCAGTGGTGGCTATGGCTATTGGTAGTCTCAAAGAAGAAACCTGCTGGTATCTTCTTGTTGCCCCTTTTTGCCCATGGGAGGAAGTTCTAATCAAAAGGATCCCTCTTTCTGCCTGATCTGGCAAGCTGGAACTCAAAGTGCTAGCAGAGTTGAGGTCCTATGATCAGGTACATGTAGCACTATCACAGTGCCTGGGTCCTGGGGCACAGATGCACTTGCTGCTGCACTAGTACTGGTGTCTAAGGTGTGAGAATCTGCAAATCTCCCATGGAACCAGGGTCTGGGTCTCTAGACCTTGTCGTAGTGTCTCAGGCAGGAAGGAGAAATGCAGTAGTAGCAGCACACTCGTAATTGCAAGGCACAATAGTGGCTTGGGTCAGGGGACAGGGTATAGTAGCAGCACAACCTGTGGATGATGAGTCCAAGTCCCAACTCTGGCCCAGGGAGCAGTTGCAGAACAAGAGGAGCATGTTTCAAGTGGCAGTCCTTTAAAGCTACGTGTCAGGACCCAGGTGACAGATTGGAGAGCAGCGGTGGCTGGGTCCAAGGAATGGCAGGTCAGAACCACAACATGTTACCTGAGGGCAGGGCTCAGAGCAGTGACAGCTTGCCCCTAGTAATGGTGGTCAAAGAGTGACTTGAGACCCAAGGGGCTGACTTCAGAGAAGCAGTGGCTGCCCTGGAAATGGTAGGACAAAGCTATGACCTGGGACTAGTGGCAGGATGCAGAGAAGCAGCAGCTCTGGTTCCATATGTGGCAAGGTACTGTGGCATCCTGATCCCAGAAAGTGAGGCACAGCAGTGACAGAGGCCCCTGGGGCAAGTCTCACCACAGCAACATCTCCAACCCCAGGGAGGAGATGCAATGGTGGGGACTCCAGGCACCTCCATCAGATGAGATAAGCAATAGTGAAGACCATGGGAGTTCTTAGCACCAAAGGATGCAGACATCCACAGCAGTGAGGCTTGCTGGGTTTCTCCTGCTCTCCCTTTCCCCATGGGATGAAATTCCTGAGAGGATCCTTCCTGGAACTGAGCTGCTCTTGACCAGGGGATAGGGTAACACAGGTAAAATGCTTCTTATGCTTTTCTATGTGGCCATCCTCAATTTTTGAGCTCAGCAGTTTTTTCTCCTTCTTCCTTGTAGTCCAGAACTTTCTCTGAGCTATTTTAGTTGTTTATTTATTGTTTTGCTGGTTTTGGTGGGGAGAGAATGTTGGGAACTCCAGGCCCTCCATCTTGCAGATGTCACTTCCTTGCCTCATATATTTTCAAAGCTTTGTTTTTAGATCCATAAACATTTTGGAAGCTATTCCTTTTGGGGAGATTTTATTCTTTTATCATTATGTAATATCTCTCTTTGTCCCTGATAATCTTCTTTATTCTAAAGTATACTTTGACAAATTAGTATAGATAATCCACCCCCCCTTCATTGTTTTTCTTGGTATATCTTTTATTTTTTAATTTACATCCAAGTTAGTTAGCATATAGTACAATACTGAATTCAGGAGTAGATTCCTTAATGCCCCTTACCCATTTAGCCCATCCCCCCTCCCACAACCCCTCCAGTAACCCTGTTTGTTCTCCATATGTTTTGTACCCTCAGTTGCATAGTACCCTCTAGTTGCATCCACACAGTTGCAAATGGCAAGATTTCATTCTTTTTGATTGCTGAGTAATACTCCAGTGTGTGTGTGTGTGTGTGTGTGTGTGTGTGTGTGTGTACATACACACACACACCACATCTTCTTTATCCATTCATCTATCAATGGATGTTTGGGCTCTTTCCATACTTTGGCTATTTTTTTACACTTATTTTTGAGAGAGACAGAGAGCAAGAGGTGAGGGGACAGAGAGAGTGAGATACAGAATCCAAAGCAGGCTCTAGGCTCTGAGCTGTCAGCCCAGAGCCCAACACAGGGCTTGAACTCACGAACTGGGAGACCATGACCTGAGCCAAAGTTGGACGCTCAACTGACTGAGCCACCCAGGCATCCCCATACTTTGGCTATTGTTGATAGTACTGCTATAAACATTGGGGTGCATGTGTCCCTTCAAAACAACATACCTGTATCCCTTGGATAAATACCTAGTAGTGCAATTGTTGGGTTGTAGGGTAGTTTTTAATTTTTTGAGGAACCTCCATACTGTTTTCCAGAGTGGCTGCACCAGTCTGCATTCCCACCAGCAGTGCAAAAGACATCCTCTTTCTGCATCCTCGCCAACATCTGTTGCTGTCTGAGTTGTTAATGTTAGCCATTCTGACAGGTGTCAGGTGATATTTCATTGTGGTTTTGATTCATATTTTCCGGATGATGAGTGGTGTTTCCCGGATGATTTCCCATCTGGTATTTCCTGGGTAATCCAGTGGCCATCTGGATATCTTCTTTGGAGAAGTGTCTATTCATGTATTTCGCCCATTTCTTCACTGGATTGTTTGTTTTTTGGGTGTTGAGTTTGATAAGTTCTTTATAGATTTTGGATACTAACCCTTTATCTGATATGTCGTGCAAATATCTTCTCCCATTCCATAGGTTGCCTTTTAGCTTTGCTGTCATGGTATATCTTTCTCATCAGTTTTTGTCCGATGTATTATTGTCTTCTTCTTAAATTTTATTTCTTACAGACAGCATATATTTGTTTTGTAGTGCAATATAATATCTTGTGTTTAAACCCATTTGTTTAGCCCACTCACATTTAAAATTATTAATGGTTTCCCTACGTTATCATATACATTTTTAAATAATCTCAGTCTACCTTCAAATAATAGGTATAGCAATTCAAGTGTAGTATAAAGACCTTGTAACAATTTATTCCCAATTATTCCTTTCTCTGTTTTGTGCCATTGTCATGCATTTCACCTGTGAACACACAGTGCACTATTATATGAACACAGAACACACTGCTACTATTTTTGCTTTAAAAATATTTGTTTTTATCTAAGGAAAACTTTCAATTTTTTTCTGATTGGCTTTAATTTTTCAACATTGCTACACTGGATCTTGAGAGTCACTTGTGTCCACTTGTGTCAATGCTTTGAACTATACATACTACTGCCATATTCTGCCACTCTCTTGTAATTGTCTTGCTATAAAAATAATTTTAGAGCAGTTAAAGTTTTATAAAAGACTGTATTTTCCCTTTATTTGTTCTCTTTTTTTATACTCTCCATTTCTTTTTATAAGTCTAAAGTCTTAGCTTATATAATATTCCATGTACCTGAGAAACCTCATTTAACTTTTATGTACACTAGGTCTTCAGGAAATACATTCTCTCATGTTTTCTTTGCCTAGAAAGTCTTTATTTGTTCTTTAATTTTGGAGGTTATCTTTGCTGGGTACACAGTTCTCAGTTGGCAATTTCTTTTTTGCAGCTCTTTAGAAATTTCACTCCACTGTCTTCTTGCTTGCATGGTTTTAATGGGAATTCTCCTGTAATTGTTTTATTTTTCCTTTAAAAGGTTTTTAGTATTGAATTTTTGTCTTTTTATTTTTTGACCCCTACCTGTTTCTCCCATTCCCCAACCCCCCACCTCTGGCAACAACCAGAGGCTGCTGTTATTCTTATATTTGTACCTCCCAGGTAATGTATATTTTTTCTCTGTCTAGCACAAATTCCTGCTCTTTTCCCATGGGTAGTACTCCACTTTTCCCCCTCTTTTATTTTCCCCAAGGTGCAAAGAATTTTACCAGTGCCCTCAACTACAGGTTTTGATATACTCTGTGCAGATTAAGGTTTTTGTTCCATAAGGGAAATAGAGAAGGGTCTAGGTGGAGTTTCTGCAATGACTGCTATTCCCTTACCCCCACCACAGGGAGGCTTTTTTACAGTACTCTTTTTTCTTTACATTTCTCAGAGGAAAAGTCTGAAAGTGTGAACCTCCAGTGTCTGCCGCCCCCAGAGTCTTCATATTCTCACACTAGCCTACACTCAGTCTTTGGGAATTGATAAAAATTATGTTGTTTTTATTCTTCATACCAGTTAGATGGTTTTCAGTAGTATCTATCCTAGTTAAACCTTGTTACCCTTGCAGGTGTTTGTCTCTCTCTAGATTTCAAATTAGCCATTTGCCCTGTAACCTGCTTAGGGGCTCAAGAAGCACAGGGGCACCTGGATGGCTCAGTGGGTTAAGCTTTCAAACTTACAGTTCGTGAGATCAAGCCCTGAGTCATGCTCTGCACTGACAGCATGAAGCCTGTTTGGGATTCTCTGCCTTCTCTTTTCTCTGCCCCTCTCCTGCTCTCTCTCTCTTAAAGTAAATAAATAAACTTAAAAAAAAAAAAAAAGAAAGAATTGCAGTTGTTAATCTGCAGTGTGTCCAGTTATTTTCTTCTTGCAGTGATAGGAGCAGCGTTCTTTCTAGCTCTCTATCTCTGGGCTGCAACGGGAAATTCTCTCTTCATCAGTCATCCACCATTTCACTCTATTTAATGTGAATTTTTCTCTTTCCTTGAAATACTTGACAAGTTATATCTTTCTTAAATTATGCAAAATTTGTTACAATAATTTCTTCAGATTTTGCCTCTTCAGATTTTATCATTTCCTTGATTCCCTTAAATCCCTCTGCTAGAAGAATTCTGGAGTCTCTTAATAACTCATGTATATCTTTAGTATCCTTGTGTCAGTGTGCTTTATTATGTATGAATTTCTCACTATGGTTGTCCTGTCTTTGGCAACATTGAGGTAGTCTAATAATAAAATGCAATCTAGGGCTTATTTCAAATATTAATATTTTTATTTCACTGGTCACATTTTTTCATTTCTAAAATACTAGTGAAATATTTTATATCTCTTTGATCATGTTTTGTTTCTTCCTGCTTTTGTTAGTAATTATCTATTTGTTGAAAGTGGAAATTATGCTTTTGTTTAACACTTTTGAGTGTCTTAAATATATCTTTTAAAATATTTTTTTTTTCAGAATAGGTTATAATATGAATTTCTTATAGAGTTATTCCTCTTCTGATTATTGATTTTTTTCTCTGTCATTCCTATTATGTTTTTGAATTATGGCTTACAAACTAATTTGAACTTTTTTTTGTTTTCCTATTAATTTTTTAATTAATTCCAGTATAGTTAACATACAGCATTATATTGGTTTAAGGTACACAATACAGTGATTCAAAAACTCTATACATTACTCAGTGCTCATCATGTTAAATGTACTCTTTAATCCCCATCACCTATTTCATCCACCCCCCACCCACCTTCCTCCCTATGGTAACCATCAGTTTCTTCTCTTTAATTAATAGTCTGTTTCTTGCTTTGTCTCTCTCTCTCTCTTTTTCCTTTTGCTTGTTTCTTAAATTCCACATATGAGTGAAATCATATGGTATTTGTCTTTCTCTGACCAACTTATTTCATGTAGCATTGTACTCTCTTACTCCATCCATGTTTTTGCAAATTGCGAGATTTCATTCTTTTTTATGGTTGAATAGTATTCTCTTTTTTTATATACACCATTTCTTCTTTATTCATTTATCTACTGATGGACACTTGAGCTGCTTCCACATCTTGGCTATTGTAGATAATGTTGCAATAAACATAGGGGTATGTGTATCCCTTTGAATTAGTGTTTTGGTATTTTGGTGGTAAGTACCCAGTAGTGTGATTATTGGATTATAACGGAGTTCTACTTTTAATTTTTGAGGAACCTAAATACTATTTTCCAGAGTGGCTGTGCCAGTTTGCATTCCCAACAGCAGTGCAAGAGTGATCCCCTTTCTCCATATCCTCCCCAAAACTTGTTTCTTGTGTTGTTGATTTTAGCCATTCTGACAGGTGTGAGGTGATATCTCATTATAGTTTTGATTTGTATTTCCCTGATTATAAGTGATGTCAAGAATCTTTTCATGATGTATCTGTTAGCCATCTGGATGTCTTTGTTGAAGAAATGTCTGTTCATCTCTTTTGCCCATCCCATTTTTAAATTGGATTATTTGCTTTTTGGGTATTAAGTCATATCAGTTCTTTACATATTTTGGATACTAGTCCTTGATCAGATATGTCACTTGCAAATATCTTCTCCCATACGGTAGGTTGTCTTTTAGTTTGTTGATTGCTTCCTTCACTGTGCAGAAGCATTTTATTTTGATATAGTCTTAATAGTTTATTTTTGCTTTTGTTTGTCTTGCCTTGGTAGACATATGCCTGTGGTCTCTTCAAGGATTTTTATGGCTTCAGGTATCCATTTAGGTCTTTAATCCATTTTGAGTTTATTTTTGTATATGGCATAAGAAATTGGTCCAGTTTAATTCTTTTGCATATAGCTGTCCAGTTCTCCCAACGCCATTTGTTGAAGAGACTTTTTCCTATTGTATATTATTTCCTCTTTTATGAAAGATTAATTAACCATACAATTGTGGGTTTATATCTGGGTTTTCTATTCCATTGCATTGATCCGTGTGTCTCTTTTTGTGCCAGTACCATACTGGTTTGATTACTACAGCTTTGTAATATAACTTGAAGTCTGGAATTGGGATAACTCCAGTTTTGTTTTTCTTTTTCAATACTGCTTTGGCTGTTCATGGTCTTTTGTGGTTTTATGCAAAATTTAGGATTGTTTGTTCTAGTTCTGTGATAAATTCTGTTGGTATCTTGATAAAGATTGCTTTAAATCTGTAGATTACTTTGGGTAGTATAAACATTTTAATAATATTCATTCTTCCAACCCATGAGTATGGAATGTGTTTTCATTTCCTTGTGTCATCTTCAATTTCTTTCATCAGTGTCTCATAGTTTCAAAGTACAGGTCTTTCACATCTTTGGTTAAGTTTATTCATAGGTATTTTATTATTTTTGATGCAAGTGTAAATGGGGTGGTTTTCTTAATTTCCCTTTCTCCTACTTCATTATAAATGTATAGACATGGAGATGCCTGCATGGCTCAGTTAAGTGTCAAACTCTTGATTTCAGCTCAAGTCATGATCTTACAGTTCATAGGAACGAGCCCCATTGTCAAGCTCTGCACTGACAGAGTAAAGCCTGCTTGGAATCCTCTCTCTCCCTCTTTCTCTCTGCCCCTCCCTAGCTCATGCTCTCTCTCTCTCTGTGTGTCTCTCAAAATAAATATTTTAAAGAATGTATAAATGTATAGAAATGCAACATATTTCTGTCACAGACTAATTTGAATTTGAGTTTTGTTTGTTTGCGTTGTTTTGTTCCCTCTCTCTACTCTTCTTATTTCTCTGTCTGGCAATTGCCTTTACATGGACCTTTGTGACTTCTTCCACAATCAATTAGACTATTCAGTAGGGTATTGACTCAATGGCAGAGAAAATTAAACCTTGACTAAACACTACTCTGGTTTTACCTAACAAAGTTTTAAAACAAGACCTGAAAGTAACCTAACTGCTCCCAGAATAAAGCTCAATAATACTTTTAGGAATTCAAAAATATCAACCATCTGGCAGGGTAAAATTCATAATACATGGTATCATAATATCACAATAAAAAGCTCCTAGACACGGCAATCCCTATCAAAATAACACCAGCATTCTTCACAGAGCTAGAAAAAACAATCCTAAAATTTGTATGGAACCAGAAAAGACCCTGACAGCCAAAGAAATATTGAAAAAAAAACCAAAGCTGAAGGCATCACAATCGCGGACTTTAAACTGTATGACAAAGCTGTAATGATCAAGACAGTATGGTACTGGCACAAAAACAGACACTCAGATCAATGGAACAGAATAGAGAACCCAGAAATGGACCCACAAATGTATGGCCAACTAATCTTTGACAAAGCAGAAAAGAATATCCAGTGGAATAAAGACAGTCTCTTCAGCAAATAGTGCTGGGAAAACTGGGCAGTGACATGCAGAAAAATGAACCTGGGCAACTTTCTTACACCATACACAAAAGTAAACTCAAAATGGATGAAAGACCTAAATGTAAGACAGGAAGCCATCAAAATCCTTGAGGAGAAAGCAGGCAACAACCTCTTTGACCTCACCTGCAGCAACTTCTTACTCAACACATATCCGGAGGCAAGGGAAACCAAAGCAAATATGAAGTATTGGGACCTCATCAAAATAAAAAGCTTCTGCACAGCAAAGGAAACAATCAGCAAAACTAAAAGGCAACTTATGGAATAGGAGAAGATATTTGCAAATGACATATCAGATAAGGGTTGGTATACAAAATCTATAAACAAGTTATCAAACTCAACACCCAAAAAACAAATAATCCAGTGAAGAAATGGACAAAAGACATGAATAGACACTTCTCCAAATAAGACATCCAGATGGCCACTGGATCATCCGGGAAATACCAGATGGGAAATCATCCGGGAAACACCACTCATCATCCAGGAAATACAAATAAAAACCACAAGGAAATACCACCTGACACCTGTCAGAATGGCTAACATTAACAACTCAGGCAGCAACAGATGTTGGCGAGGATGCAGAGAAAGAGGATGTCTTTTGCACTGCTGGTGGGAATGCAAACTGGTGCAGCCACTCTGGAAAACAGTATGGAGGTTCCTCAAAAAATTAAAAACAGAACTACCCTACAATCCAGCAATTGCACTACAAGGTATTTATCCAAGGGATACAGGTATGTTGTTTTGAAGGGGCACATGCACCCCAATGTTTATAGCAGTACTATCAACAATAGCCAAAGTATAGAAAGAGCCCAAATGTCCATCAATGGATGAATGGATAAAGAAGATATAGTGTGTGTGCGTGTATGTGTGTATATATATGTGTATATATATATGTATGTATATATACACACATACACGCGCACACACACACACACACACATGGTATATGTGTATAATACATACAATGGAGTATTACTCAGAAATCAAAAAGAATGAAATCTTGCCATTTGCAACTACATGGATGGAACTAGAGGGTATTATGCTAAGCAAAATTAGAGAAAGACAAATATATGACTTCACTCATATGACTTTAAGATACAAAACAGATGAACATAAGGGAAGGGAAGCAAAAAGAATATAAAAACAGGGAAGGGGACAAAACTTAAAGAGACTCATAAATATAGAGAACAAACAGAGGGTGGGTGGAGGGGTGTGGGAGAGGGGATGGGCTAAATGGGTAAGGAGCATTGAGGAATCTACCCCTGAAATCACTGTTGCACTATATGCTAACTAGTTTGAACATAAATTAAAAAATAAATTAATGTTAAAAAATTATAAACATTAAAAAATAAAATTAGAAAATAAAAATTTAAAAAAACTCCTAGGTATGTAAAGAGTAAGGAAAATACAACCCATAATGAGTAAAAAAAAAAAATCAGTCACTTGAAGCTGATCCAGAAATAACAGAGTTTTTAGATTACTGGAATGTTGGCCAGGGGTGAAAAGGAAGGATCACAAAACAGCATGAGGACACATTTCAGAGTGATGGATATGTTCATTATATTTACTGTGAGGATGGTTATGTGAGATAGATATAGAATAGACATGGATATAGATATCTCATAGCTTATGAAATTATATAGTTATTATATACAAATTATGACTCAATAAAACGTTAAAATTTAAATTGTGTAAGACTTTGACCTAGAATTTTTACTTCCATAAATCATTCCTAAAGCAATAGCTACCTATATATGAGAGGTGTATGGTCAAAATACATTAGTAATTTAGTAAGAACAATTAAAAACAACCTAAAAATATGAGTAGATTAGATTAATTAGTTACTGTACATCCATGTAAGTATATCATGCAGTTATTAGAAAAATTGTTCCTAATCTATATGTGGATGAAACACGTTTACAAGAAATAGTAATGGTAAAGAAAGGAATTTGAAGAATACCCTTTTCTTGCTGTATAGCAGCCTAGATACCCTCCAGTGACCATTGTGACTGACATAGTACATAAGCATATATACTATGTATAAACATATATATATATATGTATGTATATATACGTATGTATATGTATATATGTATAACGTACCATTTTCCATCTGCCTCTTCCCCCTCCCCAAAATAAAATTTTAAAATATTAAAAGGGGTGTCTGGGTGGCTCAGTTGGCTGAGAGTCCAACTCTTGATTTTGGCTCAGGTCATGATCCCAGGGGCATGGGATCGAGCCCTGTGTCAGGCTCCAGGCTAAGCATGGAGCCTGCTAAGGATTCTCTTTCTGCCCCTCTGCCCATCTCCTCTGCTCAAGCGCTCTTGCTCTCTCAAATTAAAAACAAAAACAAAAAAACCAAAACTTACCATTTTATATACATTTCTGAATTTGCAAAAAGAGGATTCTGCAAAGTCAAAAACAAAATGAAATCTGAAATCCAATGAATTAAATGAATACCAAACCTGACTTTTACCCCAAGGATTTCTGTTGAATCCCAGAAGGTCCACTCTAATGACTATTGTTAACCATGGGCTGTCCCATAGTAGGGACTTTAATTTAGACTCCTGTATAACCTGGGACCCCAAAGATGGTCAGTAAGTGACAGTGTCACCATTAGTTCTGAGTTAAAAAAAAAATTTAATCTTCGTAACATCGAAGCAAGTTTCAAAATTCCAGCTTCTGATATGATTTTAAACATGTCAAGCGGGAAATTTAATTTAAAATAGTTCCTTCAGGTGTTGTACACTGAGCATGGAGCCTGCTTAAGATTCTCTCTCCTTCACTCTCTCTGTGTTCCTTTCCCCAACTCATGCTCTCTCTCTCTGAAAATATAAAACAAACAAACAAACAAACAAACAAACAAGAAAGGATAAGAACCATATGATCATTTCAATACATGCAGAAAAAGCATTTGACAAAGTACAACATCCACTCATGACAAAAACCCTAAACAAAGTAGGGACAGAGGGAACATATCTCAACATAATAAAAGTCATATATGAAAGATCCATAGTTATTACCCTCAATGGGGAAAACCTGAGAGCTTTTCCTCTACGGTTGGGAACAAGACAGGGATGTCCACTCTCACCACTGTTATTTACCAAAGTACTGGAAGTCCTAGCCTCAGAAATCACTATTCACTATGACATGATACTCTTTGTAGAAAACCCAAAGACTCCACCAAAAATTGCTACAACTGATACACGAATTCAGCAGTCACAGGATACAAAATCAACATACAGAAATCTGTTGCATTTCCACATACCATAAGAAGCAGCCGAAAGAGAAATCAAGGAATTGATCTCATTTTCAATTGCACCAAAAACCGTAAGAAACCTAAGAATAAACCTCACCAGAGGTAAAAGATCTGAATTCTGAAAACTATAGAACACTTATGAAAGAAATCAAAGATGACACAAATAAACAGAAAGGTATTCAGTGCTCAGGGATCAGAAGAACAAACATTGTTAGAATGTCTGTACTACCCAAAGGAATCTACACATTTAATGCAATCCTTATCAAAATGCTAACACCATTTTTCACAAAGTTAAAAAAAAAATCCTAAAATTTGTATGGAACCACAAAAGACCCCAAATAGTCAAAGCAATGTTGACAAAGAAAAGCAAGGCTGGAGGCATCATAATTCCAGACTTCAAGCTATATTACGAAGTTGTAGTCATTAAATAGTAGACTGGCACAAAAACAGACATGTAGATCAATGGAACAAAATAGAAAGCCCAGAAGTGGACCCACAGCTATATGGCCAACTAATCTTTGACAAAACAGGAAAACTATCCAATGGCAAAAAGACAGTCCGTCCAGCAAGTGGTGTTGGGAAAACTGGACAGCAATATGCCAAACAATGAAACTGAACCACTTTCTTATACCATACACAAAAAAATAAATTCAAAATGGATGAAAGGCCTAAATGTGAGACCAGAAACCATCAAAATCCTAGAGGAGAACACAGGCAGCAACCTCTTTGACCACAGCTGCAGCAAAATCTTACTAGACATGCTGCTGAATGCAAGGAAAACAAAAGCAAACGTGAACTATTGGAATTTCATCAAGATAAAAACTTCTGCACAGTGAAGGAAACAATCAACAAAACTAAAAGGCAACCTTTGGAATGGGAGAAGATATTTGCAAATGGCATATCTGATAAAGAGCTAATATCCAAAATCTATAAAGAACTTGTCAGACTCAACACCCAAAAAACAAATAACCCAGTAAAGAAATGGGCAGAAGACATGAATAGAACACTTTTCCAAAGAAGACATCCAGATGGCTAACAGAAACATGAAAAGATGCTCAACATCACTCATCATCAGGGAAATACAAATCAAAACACACTGAGATACCACCTCACACCTGTGAGAATGGCTAAAATTAAGAACACAGGAAACAACAGGTGTTGGTGAGGATGTGGAGAAAGGGAAACCCCTCTTGCATTGCTGTTTGTGAGTGCAAACTGATGCAGTCATTCTAGAGAACAGTATGGAGGTTCCTCAAAAAAAAAAAAAAACTAAAACTAAAAATAGAATTAACCTACAATCCAGCAATTGTACTAAGTATTTACTCAAAGGATACAAAAAATACAGATTCGAAGGTGTACATGCACCCCAATGTTTATAGCAGCATTATCAACAACAGCCAAACTATGGAGTGAGCCCAAATGTCAATCAATTGATTAACAGAAAAAGAAAATGTGGCATATATATACAATGGAACCTTATGCAGCCATCAAAAAGAATGAAATCTTGCCATTTGCAATGGTGTGGATGGAGGTAGAAAGTATTATGCTAAGTGAAATAAGTCAATCAGAGAATGACAAATACCATATGATTTCACTCATATGTGGAATTTAAGAAACAAAACAGATGAACATATGGGAAGGGAGAGGAAGAGAAGAGATGGAAACAAACTACAAGAGACTCTTAATGATAGAGAACAAACTGAGGGGTGATGGAGGGGAGGGAGGAGGATGGGCTAAATGGGTGATGGATATTAAGGCGGGCACTTGTGATGAGCACTGGGTGTTTTATGTAAGTGATGAATCACTGAATTCTATTTCTGAAATCAATATCACACTATATGTTAACTAAAATTTAATTTTAAAAAAAAGTCCTACCTAAAAAATAGCATGGAACAATAGGAAACTAACTAACCCTAGGTGAAAGATCTGAGATGCAGGAAGGAATGGTGAAGTGATACCAGTGATCATCATGAAACAGGGCTGTTGCTACATAATAGGAATAATGGAGTAAATGTGTGGCACTCAGCTGAACCTCTAGGACATCTCTTGGCACTGCAGTTATAGGAACTACGTCTTGATAAGGACATAGAAACGAAGTTCTCATCTGCCTCAGGGATGAAGTTCTTATTCACTCAGCAGAAATGTGAGCTGATGGTGACAGGAACCTTAATGAGTGTTAGAGAAGGGAGATGATGAATATAATTTATGGTCTAGGGACTAACCACCACAGCAAGAACTATAATTCCTACTAGCCTTATCCTTGTAGATTATGACAGACACAGAGATAAACTGCCCATATTCCATTTCAACAAGACCTACTTACTGCCCAGATGCAGGGAGTGTAGTCAGTACACACATTCCAGCTTTTAGATCCTTCAGTGTCTGCCTCAAATGCAGGGGGCCAACTTGCCTAAGGTCATGTCCTTCTAGGGACAGACAATACCACTGATTGAGTGAGATGGTAGCATAAGACCTGGCTGTTTTGGTCTGATCAGAGACAACTCTGATGGTCAATACTCACAGGCTTCCTGTGGATTGTCTAAACCTTGCATCACTGTCTAACTCCTCCTTATGCCCAATCATGTTTATCCTCTAACTTTCATAGGTGTTAATCTCCGATAAACCACCTTGCCCCCCAAACTCCAACACAGCATCTGCTTCTAGAGAACCAAAATTATGATAGAAGTTTTCCCCCAAGAAATTAGGACCCAAATAATTTTTATAGGGTTTTGGCACAATGGAATTAACTTAGTATAAGGAGTATGTAAATCTGAGTGGTACAATGGATACCCTATAGTGGGCACTGTCATGTACCTCTTAAGAACCTCTTGGATTCTTGTTACATATTCTCTGCACCTTTTTCTCAGCTTCTGTGTGCTTTCTAACAGTGTGCACCTTTAATCTTTGAAGGATTCTCCTTGGGTCACAGGAGCCATTTCACTCAGATACATAGAAAGTTGGAATTACCTGGGAATTTATACCCTGGTTCTTCTCATTTTTTAATGTTTATTTATTTTGAGAGAGACAGAGAAAGTACAAGCAGAGGACAGGCAGAGGGAAAGCAAGAGAGAGAATTTTAAGCAGGCTCCACATTCAGCACAGAGCCCGATGTGGGGCTCAATCTCATGACCGTGAGATCATGTCCTGAGCCAAAATCAAAAGTCGAATGCTTAACCGACTGAGCCACCAAGGCACCACTTTTCTCACTTAAACAGTTTCTCTCAGGCTCATTTCTTTAAAAAAAACACATTTACATGAATCCTCATCTCAAGGTCTGCTTCTGAAGAATGAACTTAAATTACATCAGCTATAATTTTGGACTTGATGGACCCACCCTGCTTCCAGAACATCTGGTAGATAAAATGGCATACATAATCTAACAAAAACACAAGAATATCCTTGAAACACAAATGGAATAGAAATGCAAAACACTGCATTGCACTTAAGTAATAAGTCTTCCAATCTCTAGGTACAGCTCTGATTAAGTTCATATAGGATACTGGGAATTAAATGTGCTCAGCATGAGATAGATGACGAGATTTATTCAAACTTGAAGTGAGTGTGTGGGGTGGAGTCACCCTATTCCTTATAGAAAGCTAAGAACAAATGAAACTTGCCAAATTTCTAGCCAATAACTTTATAGGAGTTTCTGGAACAAGCATGTCAGGAAATCATAAACAAAACCTCATTAGGAAGCACTGAGACAATCTGCTCACTGACAGGAGTCTTAATTAGTCATCACCTAATATCATCACCAAGCAAAAGCTCCAAAAGGAGTGAAAGCTGGTTGTGGATTCGAGGCTGGGGCAGGGGCAGGGAGACACAAACTGACAGGGAAGAGTTTGCACAGAGAAGGAGAAGGAGAAGGAGGGAGAGGGAGAGTGGGAGAGAGAAGAAGGAAGAAGGACAAAGAAGAAGAAGGAGGAGGAGGAGGAGGAGAAGACGAAGATGACAAATATGATGAAGACGATGAAGACAAAGATGAAAGAAACAATCAAATCCTGCCTATTAAATGAGTCAGTCTGCTTACCAAAATTCCAAAACATATGAAAAAAGTTAGTGCTAAAATTCTAGCCAACAAAATCATCAATTTGCTACTATTTTGGAACCTTATCACATAGACATCAGCATACATGTTTTTAAGATACAAAAAGGGATTGGGGCGCCTGGGTGGCTCAGTTGGTTGAGTGTCCAACTTCAGCTCAGGTCATGATCTCATGGTTCGTGAGTTCGAGCCCCGCATCAGGCTCTGTGCTGACAGCTCGGAGCCTGGAGTCTGCTTCAGATTCTGTGTCTCTCTCTCTCTCTCTGTCCCTCCTTCGCTCGCACTCTCTCTCCCTCTCTCTCTCAAAAATAAATAAACATTAAAAAAAATTTTTTTAAAGATACAAAAAGGGATAAATGAATAACACAGTTTAAATATTACAATTTTCTGAAAAATTGAGGCAAAATAAAACAAAATCAAACAGCTACTAAGATAAATTATTAGCTATCTTTAAAATTATTCTCATTAAAATTAAAACTATAATGGATGGAATAATCTCTATACTACATTGCTTATATATTAATGGGTGATTGTGAAGATAGTACTATGAAATTCTCTCAGAACACAACATAGAAAAATAAAACATAAGAAATTAAAGCTTTAAGAGACATAGAAAATAGGTTGAGAAAATGCACATATTATAGAGCCCTAACGAGACTGTTCAAAAATTCCAAAAGGCAAATAAATGAATGATAGAAAATTCATACTTGAATAACCAGAGAATTTTCCATAAATAAAGATATATTTTATTCATTTTAGAAAGTATATTATCAACATCAAGCAAGATAAATAAATATAAATTTATAGTAAAGCATATTCTGGTAACTCTGAACATCAAAGATTTTGTTTTGTTTTGTTTTGTTTTGCCATTTTAGTCATTTTTAAAAGTATGGTTCAGTGACCTTAAGTACATTCTCAGTAGTGTGCAACCATCACCACCATACATCTCCAGAACTTTTTCATCTTAGCAAATTGAAACTGTAGTTATTAAACAATAATTCCCCATTCTCTCCTCTCCCCATCCCTGGCAACTAACTAACATTATACTTTGTGTCCCTATGAATTTGGCTATTCTAGATACCTCATGTGAGTGGAATCATACACTATCTGTCCTTTTGTTCCTGGCTCATTTAACTTAGCATAATGTCCTCAAGGCTCATTCATGTTGTTGCCTGTGTAAGAACTTCCTTCATTTTTAAGGCTGAATTATTTTCCATTGTATGTATATCCACATTTTGTTTATTTATTCCTTTCTGGACCAATATTTGGGATGCTTTGAATTTGGGCTATTATGAATAATACTGCGATGAACATGGGTATAAAAATATCTGTTCAAGTACCTACTTTCAAATTCTTTTGGGCGTATAACCAAAAGTGTGATTGCTGATCATATGATAACTCTATGTTTAATTCTTTTGAGCAACTGCCATCCAAACTATTTGCCATAGTGACTGCACTATTTTATATTCCCACCAACAGTACACAAGGGTTCCCTTTTCTCCACATCCTCACCAACATTTATTTCTTGTCTATTTAAAAACAAAAATTTTTAATAATCTCTACTCCCAACGTGGGTCTTGAACTCACAACCCCAAGATCAAGAGTTGTATGCTTTACCAACTGAGCCAGCCAGGCACCCCTCTTGTCTTTTTGATACTAGTCATTCCAACAAGTATGAGGTGCTATCTCACAGTGACTGTGATTACGCATTTCTGGTCTGATGTGTCATCTAAGGCCAATGTCATTTGTGTATCATTTGTGACAACATGGATGGACCTTGGAGGCATTATGTTAAGTGAAATAAGTCAGAGAAAGAAAGACAAATGCTTTCATACAGTGATGACACTGTATGATTCTGTTTATATGATTTTTGTAAAAAGCAAGACCAATCTATAGTGGAAAACGCAGTTCAGTGGCTAACAAGTGGTGAACAAGAATTGACTGGAAATGGATATGAAGTCATCTACTTGGGTGTTGGTAACTTAATATCTGAAAAAGGCTGACTTACACAGCAGTTTACATTTATTAAAATTAACTGAATAACACTCTCAACATTTCAGCATATAGATTTCACCTCAAAAGAAAAAAAGAAGTAGTCAAATTTTGAATTCTAGTTAATGATATACATGCTGAAATATTTAGGGTGAAATATACTAATTAGGGTGAAGTATACAGATATAATTGTAACTTTTTTTGAAATGCATTTGAAAAAGGTACATTGATGAATGGATAGACAGGTAGATGATAAGGCATGCATAAGAAAATGTTAATAATAAAATTTAGATGTGATTTTGTAGATGTTCACTTGTAGAATTCTTTCAACTTTACTGTATATTTGAAATCTTTTATTTTCAAATTAAATGAATGCTGGAAAAGCTTGAAAACAATATTTGATTTTTATAAGTAACAAAATACCAATGAAATTAAAAACATTAAGAGAAAATAGAGAAAAATTAGAAATCACTAAAATTGATTCATGTACAAATATGAAACCCAAATATACCATTAATTACTAAAGAAATTAAACTGGCAATCAAAATTTCCCCTCCCTAATAACAACAAAAAGCTAAGTCCTCAAAATTCTAAAAGCAAATTTCATAAAACCTTCAAGGAAGTGATAGCTCCTTTTTTATGCAACTATTTTAAGAAAATACAAAAATGAAAGAAAGCATACTACTAATGCCAAGATTAGATGTCTAAACAAATTTATATAGGCAAAAAGCAGATTAGTGACTGCTCATGGCCAGGGTTGTGGGGAGGGAATGGAGAGCAGCTGTCCATGGGTGCTGAAGTTACTTGAAGTAATGAAATGTAGTGATGGCTGCACAGCTGTGAATGTGCCAAAGACCATTGAATCGTATGCTTGGTTTTCTTTGCTTGTTTTCTCCTTTCAGAGATTCTCATTTATTATAAAATGGTTTCACAAAATTCCAAAAATATGCCAAACTTCCCAGTTGCCACCATGTGTGTGAGACCATTTAAAATACAATCCTGCTGCGAGACACCTGGGTGGCTCAGTCGGTTGAGCATCTGACTTTGGCTCAGGTCATGATCTCACAGCTCATGAGTTTGAGCCCCATGTCAGGCTTTCTGCTGACAGCTCGGAGCCTGGAGCCTGGAGCCTGCTTTGGATTCTGTGTCTCCCTCTCTCTCTGCCCCTAACCCACTCGCATTCTGTCTCTGTCTCTCTCAAAAATAAATAAACATAAAAAAAATTTTTTAAATACAACCCTGCTGCCACTGACCATTCTGTGTCCCATACTGGCTGAACCCCAGAACTATGGGCACATACACACATGCTTGAGACCAGAACTTCCTTTTGGAAACTCTCAAGCCAAAAGGTGACAATCAGGTACCCTAGCTCAAAGGAAATGAGTGGCAGGAATTTGCATATTTTAAAAACTTGAGGGGCACCTGGGTGGCTCAGGTAGTTAAGCCTCCGACTCAATTTTGGCTCAGGTCATGATCTCATGGTTTGCGAGATCGAACCCCATGTTGGACTCTACACTGGCAGTACAGAGCCTGCTTGGGACCCTCTGTCTCCCTCTCTCTCTGCCCCTCCCCTGCTCATGCTCTCTCTCAAAATAAATAAATAAACATTCAAAAAAAGTTGAGTCAAACTCATCTGGGCTATAGCCCAAATTTTTTTACTCTAACTGTGCAAAGAACAGGACTTGGATTTGGAGTGGGAGGTCAAGACTGTCCTTCACAGAAGCAAATGAAGGCAACTGTACCTTGCAGCAACAGGCTCAGAGTCTCCCTCCAAGGCAGGGTCTGCCCAAGAGGCTACAGGGTTGGGGGGGGGGGGGGGCGGGGTTCCTAACATCAATCATCCCCGGGCTGGCCCTGTGCAGGTCCTGCTGGGGTCAGGCAAGGGCTCAAAGTCCAGGACAGACCTACGTCACCCATGGGTAGCACCTGCCCCACAGGGCCTCAGCAGTCTCCCCTGCTGCAGCTTCTCTGCAGAGCCCTGCTCCTCACGGCACAGGCTTGCACATTTCTAGGTTAGCAGTGGTGCTGGAGCTCCTCTGGTAGCAGCCCCTCCCTGAGGGTGCTCCGGGTGCCCAGGATGAGGTGCGGGACAGGGTCCATGCCCCACTACCATGACCTGAACTGTATGCTTTGAATAGGTGATCTTTGTGATTTGTGAAACATAATCTCAGGAAAGCTGATGAAAAGACAACACCAGGTGAATGTAAGAAAAAAATCATACTATCTGATTTATGAACATAAATGGGAAATTCCTAAGTTAAATATTGGCAAAAGTTCATTCAGTCTTTACTACTCCACCTAAATAGGGTGATTTGAGGAATGCAACGATTCTTCAATACCAGAACACCTACTGATACAATTTAGCATTAAAAAAAATAATAAAACCATATAAATTTTAGGATTGTTTGTTCCAGCTCTGTGACAAATGTTGTTCGTATTTTGATAGGGATTGCATTAAATGTGTAGATTGCTTTGGGTAATATAGACATTTTAACAATATATGTTCTTCCAATCCCTGAGCATGAATGTTTTTCCATTTATCTGGGTCATCTTCAATTTCTTTCATCAATATTATCAGAGTATAGGTCTTTTACTTCTTTGGTTAGGTTTATTCCAAATAGCTTATGAGTTTTGGTGCAATTATAAATGGGATTTATTCCTTGATTTTTCTTTCTCTGCTTCATTATGGGTGTATAGAAATGCAACAGATACCTGTACACTGGATTTTGTATTCTGCAACTTTACTGAATTCGTGTATTAGTTCTAGCAATTTTTTGGTGGAGTCTTTTGGGCTTTCTATGTAGAGTATCACATCATTTGCAAATAGTGAAAGTTTTGCTTCTTCTTTGCCAATTTGGATGCCTTTTATTGCTTTTTGTTGTCTGAATGCTGTGGCTAGGACTTCCAGTACTATGTTGAATATTAGTAGCGAGAGTAGACATCCCCTGTGATCCAGTAATAACACTACTAGGTATTTACCCAAAAAATACAAAAACACTAATTCAAAGGGATACATGCACCCCTATGTTTATTGAAGCATTATTTATAATAGCCAAACTATGCAAGAAGCCCAAGGGTCTATCAACAGATGAATGGATAAAGAAGATGTGGTATATAAACATACAATGGAATATTAGTCAACCATAAAAAAGAATGAAATCTTGCCATTTGCAACAACATGGATGGAGCCAGAGAGTATAATGCTAAGCAAAATAAGCTAATCCAAAGAAAAACAAATACCATATGATTTCACACATATGTGGAAACAAAACAAATGAGCAAAGAAAAAAAAAGAGAAAGAGGCAAACCAAGAAATAGACTCTCAACTATAGAGAACAAACTGATGGTTACCAGAAGGGTGGGGGGCACAGGGATAGGTGAAACAGGTGATAGGGATTAAGGAGTGCACTTGTTGTGATAAGGACCAAGTGTTGTATGTAAGTGTTGAATCACTAAATTGTACAACTGAAAATAATATTACACTGTATGTAAACTAACTAGAATTTAAATAAAAACAAAAAATAAAATAAAACTATATGACTATTTCAATAAACTTATTTTTATTCAACATGTATTTATTGCATGCCTATTATGTGACAGATACTATACATTAGTAAACAAAAGAGAAAGGGTCCCAGTCTTCAATGGAAACAGAAAAAGCATTTGATAAAATTTTACACCAATTCTTAGTAAAATGTAGTTAAGAGAGAATTATTATAAGTGAATTCACTTATAAGTGTATTATATATCTTATAATGTAAGATATATTGATCAATAACAGAACAAACATCATCCTTAATGTTGAAACATAAGTTTTTTCACTGATCCCAATAAAAAGATGTTTGTACCAGAGGTTCTGGCCCATGGATTAACTTTAAAAATGAAAAACGTACAACTCAGCACCAAATAAATAATCCAATTAAAAATGGGCAGAGGACCTGAATAGACATTTTTCCAAAGAAGACATTCAGATGGCCAACAAACACATGAAAAGATACTCAACATCACTAATCATCAGGGAAATGCAAATCAAAACCACAATGAGATACCACCTTAAACCTGTCAGAATGGTTAAAATAAAAAACACAAGAAATAACAAGTGTTGGCAAGGATGTGGGAAAAAAGGAACTCTCTTCCACTGTTGGTGGGAATATAAACTTGTACAGCCACTGTGGAAAATAGGATGGAGTTTCCTCAAAAAAATTAAAAACAGGTGTGGCTGGATGGCTCAGCCAATTGAGCATCAGACTTTGGCTCAGGTCACAATCTCACAGTTCATTGGTTTGAGCCCCACATAGGGCTCACTGCTGTCAGCACAGGGCCCATTTCGGATCCTCTGTCCCCTCTCTCTCTCTCTCTGCCCCTCCTGTGCTCATGCTCCCTCTCTCTCAAAAATAAACAAACATTAAAAAAAATAGGAATACTATATGACCCAATAATTTCACTACTGGGTATCTATCCAAAGAAAATGAAAACACTAATTCAAAAAGATATATGTATTCCTATGTTTATTGCAGCATTATTTATAATAGTCAAGATATGGAAGCAACCTAAGTGTCCATCAACAGACAGACACACACACACACACACACACACACACACACACGAATACTACGCAGCCATAAAAGGATGAGATCATGCCATTTGGGACAATGTGGATGGATTCAGAGAGTATTATGCTAAGTGAAATTGGCCAGACTGAGAAAAACAAATACCAGATTCACTCATATGCATAAACTAAAAAAAACAAACAAATGAAGAAACAAACAAAAAAGAAGAATCAGACTTAATAAATACACAGAAGAAACTGATAGTTGCCAGAGGGGAGGGGGGTCAGGGGATGGGCAAAATGGGTGAAAGGGAGAGGAATATATGAGATTCCAGTTTTGGAAGGAAAAAGTCATGGGAATAAAAGGCACAGCATAGGGAATATGTCAATGATATTGTAAAAACGTTGTATGGTGACAGATGACAGCTACACTGTAGTGAGCATAGCATAACACATAGAGAAGCTGAATCACCTCTGTGTTGTACACCTGAAACTAATGTAATACTGTGTGTCAATATACTAAAATAACTTTTTTAATTTAAAAATAATAAACATAAAAAATAAAAATGAGATACATAAAAATTAGAAACAGAAAAAGAAAATTATTTGCTTTTATTCAAGATGAAATTAAAATGTAATTTTAAAATCCAATAGTATTTATAAATAAGCCATTAGAAATAGGAAGATAGTTCGACAAAGTTAACAGATATAAGATTAGTATACAAAATATCACAACTTTCCTATGTACTAGAAATAACCAAGTAGTAAATGTAATTGAATTTTTAATTCATAATAGAAACAAATAATGGAAAAATATCTGGTACTATATCTAACATAATTTGTGTGTGTCACCTTTATGAAAATAAGTTTTGGGATGCCTGGGTGGCTCAGTTGGTTGACCATCTGACTCTTGATTTCAGATCAGGACATGATCCCAGAGTTGTGGGATCAAGCCCTGCATAGGGCTCCACACTGGGCATGGAGCCTGTTTAGGATTCTCCCTCCCTCCCTCTCTCTCTCTCTCTCTCTCTCTCTCTCTCTCTGTCTCTCACTCCCACTTCCCTCTCCCACTCTATAATTTAAAATATTTCTAAACAAAAAAAAAATAATGAGTTTCATCAATGGTAACTGCAGAATAGCCTCTGTGAATGAAAATGTTGAACCTTTGCATGACCACCATGCCCAGCCATGGCCACACTGCAAATTCATGGACCAGAACTAGGCTCACCAGGAAGGAAGAGATTGGCATTCACATGGTAGACTATTCTACGCATGATTATTTCAAACTGCTTTGGCAGTAGAGTCCTTCTGGTGAGAACTCACCCTATATATTTTCTCAGTTTCTTTGCCTATAATTTACACAATCAAAATACATTTACTGTGAAACATACATGTTTGAAACTATTTTATATTCTTGAAAAAGTAGTGAAGATTGGCAGAGATCAAGATTGCCCTTGATCTCTTTAAGTTTATATCTTCTGCTACTGGGCAGTACAAAGTGAAGGGTAAGTAAGTAAAGTAAGTAAGTAAAATCTAAAGGGTAATTTCAGGGTCGTCTGGGTGGCTCAGTCAGTTAATCATCTGACTTCAGCTCAGGTCATGATCTCCCGGTTCGTGAGTTCACACCCTGCATCGGGCTCTGTGCTGACAGTTCAGAGCCTGGAGCCTGCTTCAGATTCTGTTTCTCCCTCTCTCTCTGCCCCTCCCCCACTCGCACTCTGTCTCTCCCTCTCTCAAAAATAAACAAACATTAAAAAAAATTAAAAGGTAATTTCAGAAAGAAATAATGATTTTTGACCTTGATAACTTTAATCTCCCAAATCTCCTTCTCAGTAATCCTCCAATTGTATTTCATGATCCAAGGGGCTTTTGCTGAAAATCTATTGGTTTCTTTTTAGAGTTTATCATAGGCACAGTGCAGCATTTGCTTTGCCATTGACTCTCTCACATTCTGCCATTTCTGTAGCATTATTAGGGCTGAGTGGCAGACTACTTGTCCAGCAGTGTCTCCCTCTCACAGCTGTAGAGACTACAATATATAGAGATAGATAGATATAGAGACAGATGATATAGATATATAGATAGATATAGATATAGATATAGATATAGATATAGATATCTTTTCTTTGCAAATGACAGAATCTAACTCTGACTTACTTAAGTGAAATAAAACAAAACAACAATAACAAAGCATTAAAAGGGAAATTCATGAACTGGGTCTGGGGTAGCTCATAGCACCAAAGGGGCAGTCAGTGTGTCAAGGTAGTAAAGAAAACAGGCTTTGGGTAAGTCTATTTGATTCCAAATTCCACCCCCATCACTTACCTCTCTGAGTCCACGTTCTCTTTTCTGAACAAGGACAACTAAAGTATTTACCCAAAGCATTTGTTGGAGTATTTAAGTGAGATAATATATGTAGAATACTTAGCACAGTACCTGACATGATGCAAATCTCTAATCACGTGCTTTTAATATAATTCATTTATCAATCTTCCTTGAAAGTACAGAATCTAGGATAACAATAGTGATCTTAGCAGCAGAGACGCTGGGATAGGCTATCAGAGTGCTGCAAAGAGAAAGGCTGACCTCTGCCTCTCTGAATCTATCCTCAAGATTAAAATTTCTAAGGGAATGGATGGTCTGGCACTGACCATGTGCTCATTCCTATACCAGCCACTGTCTCAGGAAGAATGAGCGAATAACGAGTGGGGGAGGAAAGAGAATTTGGGGACACCATAATTAACAGTCTCTCTAGAACTATACTGAACAACATGGAGTTTAGTTACTGGTAGGATAGTAAAGATAGTGTAAGCAGGCAATAACAAAGTCTACCATACTGTCTGTAATAAATTAAATATTTTGTAAGAAAAATTGTAAGACAAGAGGTTTACTCATCTATTTTCCTCTGAATAGGACAGAACGACTATCATTCCAAGAAAATAACTCCACCTTTTCTTAAACATTTTAAAGAAACAATGTAAGGCATCTTGCAGATCATGATTATCAGAAAATTCTCCTTAATATTCAGGCACTACTTATTGTGGTTCTATTCATTTCTCCCCTCATCATTCTGATTTTGTAGCCTATCAATTAGAACGCTAGACACGTTTTCTCAAAATTCTTCTCACGGCTGCCTTCACCTCTTTGTTCTTCAGGCTGTAGATGACAGGATTCAGCATAGGAGTGACCACACTATAGTGCAAGGAGAAGATTAACTCTTGAGTGGATCCTAAATTTGGCATGAGATAGCGGAGTAATCCTGAGCCATAAAAGAAGATCACTGCAGTGAGGTGGGAGGAGCAGGTCGAGAAGGCCTTGTTTCTGCCTGTGGTAGCATTGATACTCAGGATGGTGAACAAAATGCAAACATAGGAGAAAAATATCAGGAGGAAATTTCCAAAGAAATGCAGGAGGCTGGAGCACAGCAGGACAGTAAAACTTGCAGACACGTCACAGCAAGACAAAGAGTAGAGAGAAGGCAGTTCACAGCTGAAGTGATGTATATTTTGAGCCCCACAGAAATCTAAATTGAGAGCTACAAGGATATTGACAAGAGAATCCAAAAAAGCCACGCTCCATGAGCCCCACACCAGCCCCATACACAATTGTCTGTTCATCATCTGGCCATAGAGCAGAGGGGAGCTGATGGCAACATAGCGGTCATAGGCCATGACAGTGAGTAGGCAGGATTCAGTGCCCCCAGTGGCAAACACAAAGAAGGCCTGAGCCAGGCAGCCCTCTACTGAGATGGTTTTCTTCTCAGACAGGAGGTTCTCCAACAGCTTGGGCACAGTGACAGAGGAGTGGCAGAGATCCAGGAAGGACAACTGTCCCAGGAAGAAGTACATGGGGGTATGGAGGCAAGAATCAGCCCTAATCACCAGCAGCAGCGTCAGGTTCCCCATCAGGGTCAGGAGGTAAATAACAAGGAACAGTACAAAGAGGAGAGCCTCGATCTGGGGGTCAGCAGACAGCCCGAAGAGGATGAACTCAGAAACAACACTGTGGTTTCTCATTGCCTTCAATATTTCCTTTAGAATGTAAGAAATAAATCAGATAAAGCCTCTTCTTCTAACAAATATTCAAGTGTTTTAATGTTCTTCTCCACTCAGAAAGTTTCATACCTACTCAAAAATTTATGCTCTGAAATGATAAACTTCCTTAAGTCTCTAGATTTCCTAAAATCTGAAATAATCTTTTCTACAGGATTCCAACCCTAGATCAACTCCCTGTCCACTTTTATTGTTCTTCCTTTTAATGTCTTAGAATTTATTTTTTGTTGTTGTTTTATTATTAAAGCTACTGGATGATGTTTTGTAAACTCTTGGTAATAATCCAGTAGAGAGGGAGAAATGGCAGGAGGAATAAGAGAAAATTGCAGAAATAGTGTCTGAGAGCAGCTGGGTTGCAGAGCAGAAGCAGAGCATGGCCTTAGGTGGGAGTGGGTTTACTTCATCCATCAAACATACATAGATTTGTTGTTGGGAAGGAGCAGTTCCCATCTAATGGCTTGTTTTTTCAATAAATATTTAAATGGGGTCATTAATGGGAACTGAAGATGAGTAGTGACTAGAGATTTGCAGAGTGAGGAAAAAGTTCATGAATTAGAAAGAAGGCAGCATACAGATATACCAGATGCAATACAACTGATTAAGGGAAACTGTTGATGAATATGGGAACATACTCTGGTAATAATCTCTATCCCCAGTTTGTGTCATCTATTCAACTTCAGCTCTAGTCTGTTGCCCTTATGCCATTTGAAAATATAAACTACCTACTCACTTTCCAAAGCTTAGCTTTCTCTATTTCCTACTCTGGACTGACAACCCAGATTATAACTACAGACTCAGAATGACTCTCCAACACCACTGACTATATCATCTTGACCCCTCATGTCCTGCTCTGTCTCTTGCACTCATACTCCAAGACTGGCACATTGAATTTCTCAAAGAACTTATTATTTCTTTCCCATTATTTATACAAACGACACCTAGAATTAAAGCTACTCTTAGGAATCAAGTCCCCATCACCTGTACCTAGGTGACCAATAACTAGCACAGAATTAAATGAAAACCTTTTCAAATCCAGTGATCCAGAAGACAAGTTTGAATGTCAGTGTGAGAATTCAGTGTTAAGGTGGAGCTTGAAAATTCCTGTTGGATACAGACCTCTCCCTTGATTTCTAAAAGAGGGAATAGTAGGCTAAGTTGTGTGTATTATTTCTAAAAACCTAAATACTTCCAATCATGTAATGATTGCATTTTCCATATAATTTTTTTCTTTTGCTCACCACTGTAGTTCTAGCTACAGCAACTTGGATTCATCCTGAGAGCAGAACATCATTGGCAGAAGATGCCGGAAAAGCAAGGAACCAAACCATGAAATGCAGACAGAGAACCACCCATTATAATTTTGGAGGGCACCAAAAAGAAAGGCTCCTCATCTCTAAATGGAGCCCCACTTACTAGCACTAGAAACTCCTTAAACTTTGGGGAAATTTTCTCTCTTAGAAATAAAGGCAAAAGGACATTTTCATGAAAGATAAACCTAGAAAGTATGCCCTATCAGCAGCCATACTTCCTCAAAAGTATATAGGTGTATTGTAGTAGAGTTATTTGAGGGATCACATAAATAAATAAAATCACTTCTATTTTTACCTGGTGCTGCAATTTCATTACTCTTGATGTTTCATTTATTCAGACTGTGAGTACAAATTTAGAACAGAAACAGCTCTGAGAACATTACCGCTATAAGTTTTCAGTTATTATCACAATTAGGTGGAGTTAGCTGACTAGATAATTTCCAAAGAATAGCTGCCTAAGAGGAGCTTTTTTTAAGATGAGACATACAAAAGTACCTAGCATTATAACTGCTCCAAAGGATAAAAATGAATATGTGAATGAATGAATAAGTGAGTGAAGGAAACTTAGGGGAAGAATAGTCTAGGGTTTTACTACTCACAGGGAACAGACCTGATTAGGAACCAGTAAGGGATTTGGACAGTCGAGGCTTGCATGAAACCAGATGTATGAAGGGCACTGAAAAATTTTGCCAACTGGAAATGTTTGCCCCATTATAGTGTCTCATGCCCTGGTCTGAACCTCCACATACCTCAGAGCATATAATTACAGAGAATACCTATAACTAAAGATGTAATTAGTTTCTGGACCCATACATTTGGAGTGCTTGAAGAGAGTTATTTTTGAGTCACAAAGTACCCAAAGTCTATCATTGATGTCCTATCCCTTCTCACCTCTTACAGACAGCTCTCAGCCTTCCTGAACTTCCAGGTTTCTGGTATAATGTGGCCTTTGAGCACCCCCAAAACAAGGAATAAAGCTAGATATAAAAAAGATCTTGTCCCAGTTGTCCCATATGTAAAATGAAAGCTAAAAATTATTACCTTGAAGAGTTGTGAGGACTTAAGAATCCTGAAATGTTGAAGACTCATTAGATTCTCTTTTCTTCACACCCAATGCAAGCGTTTAATTTTCCCAAAAGAAGGAAGAGAGGTGATTTTAAGGAGCAGACCAAACATTTCAGGTCTCAGAAATGAATGCCATGTCAGAGAGAGACGGGGAGGCAATTATATCCAGCCCAGGGGAACAGAGAGGAGATGAGAGCTATAAGAAAGGAAGTGCCTGATGAGGGGGTAACAAGAAGCAGCAGTAATTGAAGCAGAAAGGATCCTACACAGGGAGCACAGAAGCAGATAAATTCATCAGAGAACAGATGAAAAATATTACCACGTGTCTGGGTTTTTCTGGTGCAGAATATGTCCCGTTTTTCTGAGTTGGTGGGCATGCCACTGAGCTCAGGAGAAATTCACAAGAGAGAAAATGTGCCACAACTGTCCAGTCATGTGAACTGGCATTGCTTTTTCTATTTAAAAACTTTCTGTGCATAAAGAGAAACATGTAAGCTCAGTCCTCAAAAGCCTCTGCAAATAAAGGCTTCAGAAAACTCTTCTAAATTTTGACAGCATCTTTACACCTATCCCTTAGTGATTCCATAAAATGACAAAGGAAAACTTGAAAACTTAAAATTCCTAACAATAAAGCAATTTCTTTCGTATTTCCCCCAGCATAATTACACAATAATTTCTGCACATATCTCTCTGTATGAGCGTTAATATATTGCTCAGAGCACCATCCTGACAGAAGAGGCTTAGGTCTAGCCTTTCAGAAGGGATTGTGGGTTAAGGTGGCCAATGAGATGGCAAAGTATGACCTGACAGCCCAGGGGACATTGTGGGTCCATCCTGATTGCTGGAAAGCTCAGCTTGAAGCTTGCTTTAGACTCATTAGCTAAACATGGTTACTGAATGATCCCTCTGGGAATTCCTACTAAAGTGATTCACAGCTTCCCTTTAGGTCATTTTTCTAATGTTGTCATGTATTTGATTGTTACATTTATTCAAATGTAATTATTATATATGACATCATCATTGTTACTACCACCGCCACCACCACTACTACTACAACAACAACAACAACTACTACTACTACCAACTACTACTACTACTATATGGTCAATGATAATTTAAATTTACCAACATATTTGACTTTTATTTGCTCAATTTTTTCTATGGCACAAAAACAGACACATAGACCAATGGCATAGAATAGAAACCCCAGAACTAGACCCACAAATGTATGGCCAACTAATCTTTGACAAAGCAGGAAAGAATATCCAATGGAAAAAAGACAGTCTCTTTAACAAATGGCGCTGGGAGAGCTGGACAGCAACATGCAGAAGGTTGAAACTAGACCACTTTCTCACACCATTCACAAAAATAAACTCAAAACGGATAAAGGACCTGAATGTGAGACAGGAAACCATCAAAACACTAGAGGAGAAAGCAGGAAAAGACCTCTCTGACCTCAGCCGTAGCAATTTCTTACTTGGCACATCCCCAAAGGCAAGGGAATTACAAGCAAAAATGAACTACTGGGACCTTATGAAGATAAAAAGCTTCTGCACAGCAAAGGAAACAACCAACAAAACTAAAAGGCAACCAACGGAATGGGAAAAGATATTTGCAAATGACATATCGGACAAAGGGCTAGTATCCAAAATCTATAAAGAGCTCACCAAACTCCACACCCGAAAAACAAATAACCCAGTGAAAAAATGGGAAGAAAACATGAATAGACACTTCTCTAAAGAAGACATCTGGATGACCAACAGGCACATGAAAAGATGCTCAACGTCGCTCCTTATCAGGGAAATACAAATCAAAACCACACTCAGACATCACCTCATGCCAGTCAGTGGCCAAAATGAACAAATCAGAAGAGTATAGATGCTGGAGAGGATGTGGAGAAATGGGAACCCTCTTGCACTGTTGGTGGGAATGCAAATTGGTGCAGCCACTCTGGAAAGCAGTGTGGAGGTTCCTCAGAAAATTAAAAATAGACCTACCCTATGACCCAGCAATAGCACTGCTAGGAATTTACCCAAGGGATACAGGAGTACTGATGCATAGGGGCACTTGTACCCCAATGTTTATAGCAGCACTCTCAACAATAGCCAAATTATGGAAAGAGCCTAAATGTCCATCAACTGATGAATGGATAAAGAAATTGTGGTTTATATACACAATGGAGTACTACGTGGCAATGAGAAAGAATGAAATATGGCCCTTTGTAGCAACATGTATGGAACTGGAGAGCGTTATGCTAAGTGAAATAAGCCATACAGAGAAAGACAGATACCATATGGTTTCACTCTTATGTGGATCCTGAGAAACTTAACAGAAACCCATGGGGGAGGGGAAGGAAAAAAAAAAGAGGTTAGAGTGGGAGAGAGCCAAAGCATAAGAGACTCTTAAAAACTAAGAACAAACTGAGGGTTGATGGGGGGTGAGAGGGAGGGGAGGGTGGGTGATGGGTATTGAGGAGGGCACCTTTTGGGATGAGCACTGGGTGTTGTATGGAAACCAATTTGACAATAAACTTCATATATTGAAAAAAAAATTTTTTTTCTACTAAAATTGGTAAGTTTGATAGCTGAAACTGCAATGGATGAGTTCAACACAAATCAGACAAAGCTGAAGAGGTATTAGTGAATCAGAAGATAGGTCAGAGGAAAATAAGAACTCACACCTGTGAGCATTTTCTTTCTCCTAGAACTTCTTTTAAGTTTCATTTAGTGCAATTCTTCTTCATGACGTATTTATCGCATCTTCACTCTTAAATGATGTTTGACCAGACACAGAATCCTAATGGGGAAGCTTTTGTTTGTTTATTTGTTTATCCAGTACTTTGAAGATATCTTCTGTCATCTGTCTTTTGTCTTCTTGTTAGTCTAATTCCTCTCTTGTGAAGGCAGTTGTTAATCTAATTGTACTTCTCTGGAGTTCATTTGTCTTTTTTCTCTCTCTCTCTTGCAGGTTTTAATATTTTCTCTTTTGATTTTTAGTAACTTTATTATGATATGACAAAGTGTGACTTTCTTTTTTTAATTTATTTATTTAAATTCAAGTTAGTTAACATACAGTGTAGTATAGGTTTCAGGATTAGAACCCAGTGATTCATCACTTACATATAACACCCAGTGCTCATCCTAACAAGTGCCCTCCTTAATGCCCATCACCCATTTAGTCCACTCCCCTCTGGCAACCCTCAGTTTGTTCTCTGTATTTAAGAGTCTCTTATGGTTTGCCTCCCTCTGTTTTTATCTTTATTTTCCTTCCATTCACCTATGTTCATCTGGTTTGTTTCTTAAATTCCACATGAGTGAAATCATATATTTCGCTTTAACTGACTTATTTCACTTAGCATAATACCCTCTAGTTCAATCACATTGTTGCAAATGGCAAGATTTCATTCTTTTTGATTGCCAAGTAATATTCCAGTGTGTGTGTGTGTGTGTGTGTGTGTGTGTGTGTGTGTGTGTGTGTACACCACATCTTCTTTATCCATTCATCAGTCGAAGGACATTTGGGCTTTCTCCATGATTTGGCTATTATTGATAGTACATAAACATGTATAGATAGATACATATAGATACATAGGTAGAAACATATACATATTGATAGATAAACATAGGGGTGCATGTGACCCTTCCAATCAGCATTTTTTTTCTTTTCATTTAACATACTTGGGATTTACTTATAGGGCTTCTAGTATTTGTAGTTGATATACTTTTTTAGTTTGGAACATTTTCATCCATTATCTTACATGTTGCCCTATTTTCATATATATTACCTTATTCTCTCTCCCTTCTCTGTAATTCCATGTACATGTATGTTATCCTTACCATTCTATGCATTAGGTATTTTATATTCCCTTGTTTTTTTCTTTATTCTTTCTGTACCTTACTGAATACGTTTTCTTCTTACCTACCTTATAAGTCATTAGTATACTCCTCAACACTAATATCCTTCAAACTTATCCATTAAGATCTTAGTTTCAGCCACTGAATTTTCTAGAACTTTCACTTAGATTTTTATAGTTTCCAGAAATATTATGCCAAATTCTCAATCTTGTCTTTAATCTCCATAAATATTTTAAGTTTATTTGTTTTAAAGTTATGTGTCTGGGTCTGTTTCTACTGTCTTTAGTTTTTGTCTCCCCATATTGTTTATTTTTTTCTATTGAGAACAGGATGTTATTATGAAAATTATGGAAATAATTTAAAGCTCTGGCTTATATTCTCTTCCTCCAGAGAAAATTTTCACTAGCTTCTGTCAGACAGCCATGGATATTCACAGTCCTGGATCATTCTCATGTAATTCCAGGGGCTGAGATGAAGCTGGGCTTCAGTCCTTATGAAGTTGGGCTGCTTCCAATCCACTTTTATTTCAGGGTATTGCCCTTCAAGCTCCAACCCACCCCCTTGGTGGTCCCTGCATTCCATTTTTCCCACTAACTTTAGGAAACTGTCAAAATAACTTTTCACATTCTCAACGACCTCTTCATGATGCACTTATGTGAAAAAGAGATCCCCGAATGCTGAGCTTGCTTCTCTAGATTTTCTTTTCTTTGGGATGATGGCTCTAAAATTCTTCACTGCTTTCTTAGTTTTAAAATATCTTCAAAGCATATACTAAAAATATGCTTTTCAAATAAAGATCCCAGAAATAAACCCATGCTTATATGGTCAATTAATCTATGACAAAGGAAGCAAGAATATACAATGGGAAAAAGACAGTCTCTTTCAATAAATGGTGCTGGGAAAACTGGACAGCTACATATAAAGGAATGAAACTGGGACACTTGCTTACACCATACACAGAAATAAATTCAAACCAGATCAAAGACCTAAATGTAAGACCTGAAATCATAAAAATCCTAGAAGAGCACCAGGCACCAATTTCTCTGACATTGGCTGTAGTAACATTTTTCTAGATACCGTCTCCTAAGACAAGGGAAACAAAAGCAAAAATAAACTATTGGGACTCCATCAAAATAAAAAGGCTTTTTGCACAGCAAAGGAAACTATCAACAAACAAAAGGACAACCTACTCAATTGGAGAAGATACTTGAAAATTATACCTGTGATAAGGGGTTAATACCCAAAATATATAAAGAAATTATATAACTCAACACCAAAAAAATAAAATAAAAACAGTCCAACCAAAAATGGGCAGGGTACCTAAATAGACGTTTTTCCAAGAAGACATACAGATGGCCAACAGACACATGAAAAGATGCTCATATCACTAATCATCAGGGAAATGCAAATCAAAACCACAATGAGATACCTATCAGAATGGCTAAAATCAAAAACACAAGAAATAACAGGTGTTAGCCAGGATATGGAGAAAAAAGAACCCTCTCGCACTGTTGGTGGGAATGTAAATTGGTACAGCTACTGTGGAAAACAGTACGGAAGTTCCTCAAAAATTAAAAATAGAAATACCACATGATCTGGGGTGCCTGGGTGGCTCAGTTGGTTGAGGGCCCAACTCTTGATTTTGGCTCAGGTCATGATCTCATGGTTGTAAGACTGAGCCCCATATAGATTAAGATTCTCTCTCTCTCTCTCTCTCTCTCTCTCTCTCTCTCTCTCTCTCTCTCCCCCTCTCCCTCTCCCCCAACTAAGCACATGTTATCCCTCCCTGTAAAAAAAAAAAAAAAAAAAAAAAGTTCCCTACTGTGCCCAGTTTGCAGACTTCTATAAATAATCACTGAACTTTTTTTAATTTTTCTTAACATTTGTTCATTTTTGAGAGACAGAGACAGAGTGCAAGCAGGGGAGTGGCAAAGAGAGAGGGAGACACAGAATCTGAAGCAGGCTCCAGGCTCTGAGCTGTCAGCACAGAGCCTGATGCAGGGCTTGAACCCACAGACCACAAGATCATGACCTGAGCTGAAGTTGGCCGCTTAATTGGCTGAGCCACCCAGGCGCCCCTCACTGAATTTTACTGAATGTCTTGTTGTGTCTGTTGAGATAACGTGGTATTTTTTTCACTTAAAGTTTCAATTAGTGGGTTTAAATAAACTTTTTTAAAGCTTGAATTAGAAAAGTCTTGCATTCATGGTATAAATCCAACCACTTTAAAATTAGAGGATTGGAGAAAAAACAATTCCTTCTAAATATATTCATAGTCAAGGTTCAAATAAATTAATTTTCCCAAACCTTGTAACTAGAAATTGAAAGGTATTAAAGAGCAAGGATTAAAGTTTATTTACATCTAAAATACTTTTCATGTTGCCTGTCTCAAACACACACACCATTATATATGAAACATGTAAGTGAAATATCATATACCTCTCTATCCATCTCTCTCTCTTTCTGTCTCTCTGATCTATCTGTGTATCTACACAGACACACACAGAGACACACACACAAACGTCACTTGTAGCTCATTTGCTCTGTCCTTGGAAAAAAAAAAAGGAAGGTGACATTTCATTCTTCCACTGAACTGAAACCAGAAATGCCTTATTTTGATTTACATAAATTGGCATTAGAGGCTGCTCCTGTAACCCTGGAGCATAATGGCATTATCAGGTCACACAACTCCTGTTGTTGTTGAGAAATAAAGCAGGGGCTCTAAGTTACAGGAAATAAAATGAAGATAGTTCCTCTAATTAAATCAATCAGATTCAACAGGTGGCATAGCCATTTTTACCTGAGATAGAAACAAGAGAGAAATGATCACAAACTGTAAGCACATTAGGAAGGTCTGGAAGATACACGGAGTTTGGCTGAGCAAGTCTGATAGCTGAGAATAAAGCCCATTGACTACTTTTTCTCTTCCTACCCCTTTTTTTCTTTTCTCCTTCTCTTAATGCAACCTAAAATTAAAGGTAATTAGAATAAGCTAAGAGTTAAGAGAAAAATACAAAATTATACCTTGACTTCCTTTTTTAAATGTTTATTTATTTATTTTGAGAGAGAAAGAGACAGCACAAGCAGGAGAAGGACAGAGAGAGGGAGAGAGAGAATCCCAAGCAGGCTCCATGCTCAGCCTGAAGCCAGACACGGGGCTCATTCTCAAGAACCCTGAGATCATGACCTGAGCTGAAATCAAGAGTCAGACACTTAACAGACTCAGCCACCCATGCACCCCATTGACTTCCTTTTTAACACTTAAATAATTCCTTTTTAACATTAATTCCAAATATCATATTTTAAAAATAGTGCCTGAGTAACCACTGCAACAGATTTACATTTTTTTGTAAATGACATACGGGAAGCTCAAAGTCATAAATCATGGAGGCATGAGAGTAAAGAAACCAGCTGGTTCAGACCAAATGACTAAGACACCACTGCCTCCTCGTGGCACAATTCCAAAATGACAAGTGATGATTAGTGGAAGGTGTTTTGTTTTTTCAAATCAGAGTTTCGACAGCCAATGTCACAGAAGCCATGGCTTGGAGTAGAAAGAGAGTTGCTATAAAGATCCCAGAAAGACATGAGAAGAATAGCAATTCTGAAAAGAGACAAAACCATAGGAAAGTTATCCAGGTTTTCTTTCAGGTCCCCCAGGTATGGGGGCAGAGAGGTTAAAAAAGACTTGAGTAATAAGAAAAGCTGGACTTCAGTAGTTCCAGAATGGTATGCAGTAGAGGGAGATTGTACAGAAAAACTAACAGACACTTAAATCAAGTCTACATTACAGGCGTTGCTCTTTTCTGTATCATGTAAAATTATATATATACACATATACACAACCTGGTATTTCTTCATAAATATATAAAGACCCAGGCTCAAAAACAATGTTATTTATTGTATGTTTGCCTATGAATAAGTTACTTAATCCTCTATTAGTTTTCTTATCTATAGGGATAATCATAGTAACTACTTCAGTGAGTTTTTGCAACTCAGTTTAGTGAGTTTTGCAGTTAAAAATGTTAATAATAAAAATAATGACATGATTGAGTCTTTACCATGTGCCACAGGCTATTTTAAATGTTTTACTTTATCTTATTTCTTCTCAAGACATTTATAAAGCATGCAAAGCTCTTAGCTAATACTATGTCAGCAGTTTGTACTCAATACACAATATTTTTAAAGTCTGTAAAGCATCCTCTATATCTCAAGTCAAGTAGGAGGAACACATTTGTTTATACAGTTCAGCCAATAAGACACGTTGTCCAGGCACTGTACTGGGCTCTGGGAATATAAGGATGAGTAAGACAGAGTCTCTTCCTTTAAGACATTTAAATTGTGTGGAAGAAAGTTGTAGTAACAGCTATAACGCAACATAGTAATTTATATTACAACAGTGTGACAAGATTGCTATGGGAGTTCTGAAGAGGAAAAAAAAATTATTCTTCATCAGATACCTATTTGACTTTGCCTTGTCTAGCTCACTTAATTTTAGGAAGAAAAGAAAAAAAATCTTCCTGGAAAAAGAAACACTTTATAGTAAAGGGAGAGAGATGTGGACAGTAACATTTGAGATTAAGAGGATGAATTTTGGAATTAAACAGAGTTGAACTGAAATCCCAGCTCTGCTCTTCACCTGCCTTCTGACTTTGGACAGGCTACTGCTCTTTCTCCTGTTCCCTTGCCTATAAATAGGATGTGACAATCGTGCCCTATCAAAGGTTGGTTGTGAGAATTAAATGAGATGTTCACATAACATTTGGCACATTGTCTAGCCCATTAGTATTGTGTTGTTATTAATATATTTCCCTCTAAGTTGTCATTTGCTGAAAAAGGAAAACCACCTACTAATTGCTAATTTTTTTTGACGAGCAGAATTAACCATGTTAAATGGATTGTAAGATGCATTTGTATTTCAGAAACACTAAAATATGAAAAATGTCCATCTTAGAATCAAAGAAGATTACATTATCATAATTATGAGGACAGTCTGCAAAGAATCTTTAATGCTATCCGGAATATTCAGATTTGAGCCTACTGTTAAAATCCTTCCCTTGTTGGTGGTTTCTAGACATTTTGTTTATAGTTCTTAAATCACACCTTAAGGTTAATGTTAACTTTCTGTTTCGTGTGGTCTCTAACATGTCCTCAGCAAATAGTGGATATTCCAAAGAGTATGGAATTAAATGGGATCTGACCAACCCATGAAAGGTGACCATCAGGTTCTCACCTTCGAACTCAAAGGAATAAGCCATAAGATCAGTACAAAATGAGTACAAAAGATGCAGTTTTTGCCTAAACCCAATAGCTGATAGATAACTCACCTCCTCCCACTGTGTGCTTGTTTGTTTAACAAAAACAAAAAACAAAACCAACTACAGCAGTGGTAACTACATGTTAGAGTGCCTCTGAATCATGTGTTGTTAATACATGGATTGCTGCCCACACCCTAAGAGTTTCTCCTTCAGTAGGTCCAGGGTGGAGCCCCAGAACTTGACTTGTTAAACCTGGTAGGCTAGTACTGATGAATCTAGTCTGCTACACTTTGAGAACCACTCAAGTAGAGGCAATTGGGCCTCCAGAGTCTCAGCCAGGGACAATTATTCAGAAAGGTCCTTGGCTCGTCTGACCTTCTCTCTGGTGGGTTGGGTAAGTCTGCCTCAATGCCCAGAAGCCTGTGAGGCCTCTCCAGTCAGCTGCCTTCTCTGGTTCTGGCTCTTCTCTTTGTCTGGCATTCTCTACAACTATGATAACATTAGATATTGTCCTGGGGAGAAGGAACTGTGCTCCCACTGAGCATTATTAGCCATAGAGAGAGATGAATGGGAAGTGAGATTCTGCCAGGTATCTCGGGGTCTTGTTACTGCAAACTACACTTGTCTCTTTAGGCTCCGGCAGCTTCTGCCTCCTCTGACAGATCATAGGAGGCTTAGTTAAGGAAAATTTGTGGAAGGAGCTCCCCAGTGTCCAAGCTCAGGAACAACTGCTGAACTTTAGCCTCCCTCATCTAGAGACCTCTGAAGAAATTGGCCAGCTGCCCACTTTGTCTTCAGCTTCCTCTCAGCAAAAGTATTAGAAATAAAAGAGAGGGGATACCCTTGAGGCATTCCTAGTGAGCTCGAACCTGACCTGCTACAGCCAAATGCAAGCATAAATTGTCTTCAGCCTCACTAGCTGGGATTGTTTAGAAGCTAGCTGGATTTAGAAAATATTTGTTAACTGCTACAGGAGAGGGATCACACCAGTTAAAACCCTGAATTATAAACATTTAAAACACATAACTCAAGTAATTAAACATACATGGCATTTTGTTATTGGGATGTCTGAACAGAATAGACTCCTCCTTTCCATTATAGTTCACACATCCTTTCTACTGCTTTGTTATTGTAACAGTGACCACCCTATTGACCTCCTCCCCATTAACATGGACATTTACTGCATAGCTCATCCAAACATTACTGCTTAACTACAAAAGAGCTACTCAAGGACTTGGACCACCTCCTCCAGCTATTTTACTCCCAGTTTCCAGCCTAGTAGCCAAGACACAGCAGGTGCTTAATAAACATTTACAGAACAAATAATGTTAACATCAACCTCCTGATCTCTCTTCATTGTTGTTTTATCCCTGATACCCTTTCCCTCAGGATACCTCATTGTTTTTTTTTTTTTTAAATAAAACCCCTATCCTGATACCTCTTTTCCTATTTTAGAAAGATGATTGAGATGTTTCAGCATGAATGAACAGACTCAAATACTTCTAGTCTTTAACAAAACATGTAAATCTTTTAGTTTTCAAATACAGATTTTAAGCAGTTTAGCAGACTTATCAAATCTTTCTCTTCTTTCTGTTGCTGTGTTTTTCAACAGCATGTCCAAGTATAATGACATTACTTCCCACCCATCAATTCTTTTCTTAAAGCCCATTTTCCCTGAAAGCTGGCTTCCGTCTTTCCTCCTTCTCGGGAACTACACAGTCTGTGCACTAAAATCTTACTCTTGACAAATCTTAACTACCACTTTCTTCTTTGATTTCTATACCTTCATGAATATTACAAAATTGCACTTTCCCTGTTTCCTTATACTTCTTGTAATTCTTTTTGTCTGCTTAATAGATCCTACTTTAAATGGTAGATGCCTCAGGCCAGGACTTTTAGAGCTTGCAAACGCTGAAGTAATTAGCAATGCTATTCACCAATACTCCAGTTTTCTATCTAACAGCATGATAGGAGGGAATTTCTGAACCACCTCAAAGCTAAGAGTGCCTATGTCTTGCTTGAACCAATGAAATATGAGTTGGGGGGCCTGGGTGGCTCAGTTGGTTGGGCATACGACTCTTGATTTCTGCTCAGGTCATGATCCCAGGGTCGTGGGATCCAGCCCCACATTGGGCTGCACACTCAGAGTGGAGACTGCTTAAGATTCTCTCTCTCTCCCTCTGCCCCTCTCTCCTGTTCCTGATCTAAAACAAAATGAAATAAGTGGAAGTTACAAGTTTAAGGAAAATGTTTTTAAAACAGGCACAATTCATCATGTTTCTAGTTTGCTGCATCAGAAATTGCTGAAGCATGAAGAAGAAACTTCCTCAGCTTGATTACTTGAGTCAGGATGATACAGAGTAGGGCCTTTCCCCTAAAGCTCCCCAGAAAGGACATGTAATGTGAACAAAACCAAAACTTCCCAGTTTTAAACTGCTGAGATTCGGGCGTTATGTTGGGAGTCCCAAGAGTACCCTCAGGCTTGATGACTCACCAGAAAGACTCACAGGACTTCAGAAGTGGTCCTAATTATGGTTACAGTTTATTACAGGGTTAGGATACAAATGAAAATCAGCAAAGGGAAAAAGCACATGTGGCAAAATCCAAGAGAAACCAAGCACAAGACTCCAGTTGTTCCCTCCCAGTGAAGTTGCATGGGGACCCGCTTAATTCTCCCAGGAATGATGTGTGAGAACACACGTGAAGAGTTGCCAACCAGGAAAGCTCACACAAGCTATGAAGTCCAGATTTTTTATTGGAGGTCAGTCTCATGCAGTGCCTATGTGACCAGCCTCAACTACTCAGACTCAAGTCGCCTCCAGATCAAAAACATTCACCATAAATGTAAACTTATTTGATCAAGCTAGTACACCATGGCTCAAAGTCTCCGTCTACAAAAACATTCTTGTCAGGCAGAATATTCCAAGGATTTGGAGATTATCTCCCAGGAGCCAGCCAAGGAGTCCTAAAGACAGGCCTTTCTTTGGAATATGTAGGGAATGGGAAACCCAGGCCAGCGGAGTTAACTCTTTACTGCCCAAGGAGTTAATCTGGGGGGGCATACAGTCCCCAAATCATCCAAATCATCCAAATTCCAAATCATCCAAATAATTTCCACTTTTGAAATACTTGTTAAACTAGAAAAATTAACAAATGTCCAAAAGTTTAAAAATATCATTACCAGGAGATCTGTACCGCAAGAAATTTAAAGAAAATTCCTTTGGTGAGAAGGAAATGATACCATATGGAAATCTGGATCCACATAAAGAAATTAAGATATCAGAAAGGATATTTACATGAGTAATTATAAAAGACTGTTTATTCTTTTTAAATCTCCTTTAACAATAATTGACTATTTAAAGCAAAAAAAATAATGTATTTGGGGGGTTATAACAAAAGACAACAATAGTATAAAAGCATCAGGGGATAAATGAAAGTATATTGTTATAAGATTCTTATACTACACATAAAGTGACATAATGTCACTTGAGGGTAGTCCCTAATATGTTAAAGATATAAACTATAAATCATAAAGCAGCCCTTAAACTAAAAAAAAAAGAGCTACAGCTAATAATCCAACAAAGGGGATAAAAGAAAATCATAAAAATACTCAATTCACAAAGACACAGAAAAAGAGGAACAAAGGAACAAAGAATAGCTAGGACAAATAGAAAACGTAGAGCAAGATGGCAGCCTTACACCCAAATGTATCACAAATCACATCAAATGGATGAAAAACTGGACAGCAACATGAAAAAGAATGAAACTGGACCACTTTCTTACACCATACACAAAAATTAACTCAAAATGGATGAAAGACCTAAATGTAAGACAGGAAGCCATCAAAATCCTCAAGGAGAAAGCAGGCAAAAACCTCTTTGATCTTGGCCTCAGCAACTTCTTACTCAACACGTCTCCAGAGGCAAGCTAAACAAAAGCAAAAACGAACTATTGGGACCTCATCAAAATAAGAAGCTTCCGCACAGCGAAGGAAACAATCAGCAAGACTAAAAGGCAACCGACAGAATGGGAGAAGATATTTGCAAACGACATATCAGATAAAGGGTTAGTATCCAAAGTCTATAAAGAACTTATCAAACTCAACATCCAAAAAACAAATAATCCAGTGACGAAATGGGCAAAAGACATGAATAGACACTTCTCCAAAGAAGACATCCAGATGGCCAACCGACACATGAAAAAAAGCTCAACATCACTCATCATCAGGGAAATACAAATCAAAACCACAATGAGATACCACCTCACACCTGTCAGAATGGCTAACATTAACAACTCAGGCAACAACAGATGCTAGCAAGGATGCGGAGAAAGAGGATCTCTTTTGCATTGCTGGTAAGAATGCAAGCTGGTGCAGCCACTCTGGAAAACAGTATGGAGGTTCCTCAAAAAACTAAAAAGAGAACTACCCTACGACCCAGCAATTGCACTACTAGGTATTTATCCAAGGGATACAGATATGCCGATTCGAAGGGACACATGCACCCCACTGTTTATAACAGCACTATCAATAATAGCCAAAGTATGGAAAGAGCCCAAATGTCCATCAATGGATGAATGGATAAAGAAGATGTGGTATATATATGCAGCGGAGTATTACTTGGCAATCAAAAAGAATGAAATCTTGCCATTTGAAACTATGTGATGGAACTAGAGGGTATTATGTTAAGCAAAATTAGTCAGAAAAAGATAAATATCATATAACTTTACTCATATGAGGACTTTAAGACACAGAACAGATGAACATAAGGGAAGGGAAGCAAAAATAATATAAAAATAGAGATAAAAAATAGAGAGGGGGACAAAACATAAGAGACTCTTAAATATGGAGAACTAACAGAGGGTTACTGGAGGGGTTGTGGGAGGGAGGATGGGCTAAATGGGTAAGGGGCATTAAGGAATCTACTGCTGAAATCACTGTTGCACTATATGCTCACTAGTTTGGATGTAAATTTTTAAAAAATTTAAATTAAAAAAAGAAAAAAAAAGAAATTGAAAGCCAAATTTTTCAGACCCTGTTTTGCAATTCAAAGTTAAAGGTGGATTCTGCTAAGCTCCTTCCTGCTGTCTCTCAAAAGCACTGGATGTTTAATGCAATGGGTGGAAGGCAATGAAGCAGCCAAAAATCGTAGAAATTAAAATTTTATATTTTCTCATTCTTTCATCATTATCATTTAGATTGAATGGAACCCGGCTGAGGCGGGGGCGGGGAGAGCCAATTGTCTCAGATCTATGATGTCACAGCTGAAGTCACAGAGAGTTGAAAAGGGCAAGGTAGATGGGGAGCAGATGAGATGGGATTGTTGTGAAATGGGGTTCAAAGAGGAGAAATTCTAGGGGGAAAGGGGTGGGACAAAGTATGACTTGGGCAGCGGAGCTGGGTAACTTTCTGGGCATAATTGGCCTAGTTCTGACTGGGGTTTGGAGGAGGGGAGGATAAGAGCAGGAAAAGGGGAGGCAACTTTTCAGAGGAGGGTTGAACTCTTGTCTAGGTCACTGCTTTGGCCTTTCAACCCCATGTGTTTTTGACACTATCAACTATGAGGTTTCCCTCTTCCTCCGCAAAGCACTTGAAGGCTGGGGCTGCCAGACTTCCAGCCTGCAGTGTTACCCTTAGATGACCATGAAGATTCTGACTGTGGAGTAGAATGGGATAGGGAATTTTCCTATCTTCAGTTCATTACACACTACTTCCTATCCTTGCTTTAAAGTCCATCTTCACCTCAAGGGGACTCTAGCCAGCTTCTTAGCCCCAATCTCAGCCAGCTATTATTTTTTACTCAGGTTCTTTTTTTTTTTTTTTTTTTCACCTACCTTCTCACTGGAACTTTCTGTTCTTACTTACTGAAAAAGACTTACCTGGGGCTACACTTCCTTCCTCTCACCCTTATCTTTCTTTACACTTATGTGCACGTGCACACACACACACTCACACACACACACACACACATTCAAAACACAAATGCTTCGTGTACTACTGAGACCTCTGTCCTTGTGGGTAAGTGCTTCTCTTCTCACTATACACCTGCCCTCTCCCCCTATCATTTGTGCCTCCCCAGGGCCTAGAGCTATCTCCAACTTCAGCTCCAGAGTCTCTGGTTTCTGTTCAAGGACAAACGGCACAGCATACTTTCCAAGATCAAGAACAAAGGACCTCCATACAGCAGAATAGGTAAATGGGGGTAATGATGATCGTCAAAAGTCTTTAGATTAGATATGCTGCGTGGGAGAAAAACTAGGGTCACCTGTCTACCATCCCCCTTCTGATACACTTACTTCCTGACAGAGGAAGTTGGGGGGGGGGGACTTTCATGTATCCTCTCTTCTCCACCTCCTCAATGTTAGAGACATTAGTAGACCTTTGTCATTTCAATTTAGAGGGTTAGCTTCAATCTGAAATCCCTCTAGGAGTTAGTTGAGTATACAACGTAGGGACATTTATCCCAGGGTAAACGTTTCTTAAGAAGTCCTTATGTGATCTACAGTTTAAATCAAGGCCAGCCATCCAAAACCATGCTTCCCTTGGACTAGGGTGGAGAGGAGGGCCAGAATCTGCTGTATGAAACTGAGTATGAGACCCAGGCAATGTTATCCATAAAGTCAGAAGAAAGGAGGCTTGCTATGGACTTATGGGTCAAGAAAGCTTCAGAAAGGAATTAGGACTTGGCTTGAGCTTTTGAAGTATGCAGATGTTTTGACTTAAGAGTTGGTAGGAAGTCAGGAAGAAAGAGAAAGTGTCTTCAAGGTTTCCAAGTTACCTATCTCTAAAGTGCTCAGAATGGTCAACTGGACCTCAAGTCTGAGAGCCAGTGAGGAATTGAGAAGCCTGAAACTTGTAGGAAGATGAAAATCTGTTCCAAGAGTATAAAGTCTCTTGAAGACAGCTGCAGGACTATGAGGAGAAATAGTGAGTAGATATTGGAGTCTCTTCAAGTTCTATATAAGAAAGCATAAAAACCACACCAGAGATGTCTGCTGACAGGTGTTCTGACGGTAGAAGCAAGCAAGACACGGAAAAATAGTGATAACAATATTTAAAATGAACTTTACAGTTACAAAGGCTTTTATATAATCTAACCCCAAACTCAGTAAGGTAAAGATCATTTCTCCTACTTTTTTTACATGCAGAAATAAATTTATACAAAGAGACTTGACAAAAGTCCAAGAACTAGAACACAATGAAGCTGGAATTCAGACAAACTCTTCTTTCTCCAAACTCCAAATTCTTCCTACTGCAGTGTAATTAGGCTTTCAATAACTCAGTATAAAACAAGGAGGACATGGGGTGCCTGGGTGGCTCAGTCGGTTAAGCGGCCGACTTTGGCTCAGGTCATGATCTCGCGGTCTGTGAGTTCGAGCCCCGCGTCGGGCTCTGTGCTGACAGCTCAGAGCCTGGAGCCTGTTTCAGATTCTGTGTCTCCCTCTCTCTGACCCTCCCCCGTTCATGCTCTGTCTCTGTCTCAAAAATAAATAAATAAACAAACAAACAAACAAGGAGGACATAATTTATGCTCTCTTAGAGAAGTCATAACAAAGAATATATTCAAACTGACTGAGGGGGAATTAGCTTTTTTTATTACTATTACTTAGCATGACAGAGCTTCAGTTTGCTGTAAAGTAAAATGCTTCCCCCACCCAGCAGCCCTGTTTGAGGATAAAAAATGTGGATCAAAGCACCCACCTCAGTGCCTGGCTCATGGAGGCTCAATCTTCTTCAGCCCCAACTTCCAAGAATAAATTGCTAAAATTCTACCATGACTGCATCTTTTCTCTCTCCTCTTTCTCCCTTGTTGCCCTCCTTTCTCTTTCTCTTTCCCTCTATCTCTCTCTCTTTAGATAGATAGGTAGATAGATAGATGGATATTGTTTGTTTTAATTTATTTAGCCATTGTTTATTAAATAATTTAATCAATTTGTGCTTATCCAATGATCATTACATAGCAATAATTATTTACTATTGCCATTTTGTTGTATCCTGAACATATTGTAATTCCATTGCTTCTCTCCTCTTGCTATCTTTGTGATTTGTTGAATCTTTCTTTTAGAACAAAATAAGCTGTTTAGTTAGGATTATATTTTCAGAAATTGCAAATAAAATTGTAACATTTATAACAGGAATATATATGAATACACACACACACATACACAGAGACAAAATGTAATTCGTTCAGTGGAGACAAGAATGTTCATTTTTAGAAGAAGTTCATTTTAGCCTAATCAATAAGTATAATGGCAAGTACAATCACCTACAATCCATAACAACAACAAAAAAACATTTTACTAAACCTGTCAACAAATTCCGTGAAAAATGTTCAATAAAAAGAAGTTGCCTAAAATGACCCATAAGTAAACAAACCTAAAACTAATAGGACTAATATTCACTGTCAAATAACCAAAGGCCCTTTCTGCTTCCATATATTCTGTAAGAACGATGAATTGTGAAAGAAAATCAAAGTTTGGAATTTCAATAAAATGTCATTTAAAAACTTTACAAAAATGGCTCTTCTATATTAATAAGAAAATAAACTAGGTGTACAATCCCCATTACTACGTTAACAAAACTAGGAAATGACTGGGAATGAATTGTTGAATTTTTCTAGTGATATGCTTTGATTCCTTTCTCTTTATCTTTTGTGTATGTACTAGAGATTTCTTCTTTGTGGTTACAAGGAGGTTTACATAAAACATCTTATAGGGGCGCCTGGGTGGCGCAGTCGGTTAAGCGTCCGACTTCAGCCAGGTCACGATCTCGCGGTCCGTGAGTTCGAGCCCCGCGTCAGGCTCTGGGCTGATGGCTCAGAGCCTGGAGCCTGTTTCCGATTCTGTGTCTCCCTCTCTCTCTGACCCTCCCCCGTTCATGCTCTGTCTCTCTCTGTCCCAAAAATAAAAAAAAAAAAAAAAAAAAAAAAAAACCATCTTATATAGTATAAGTCCATTTCAAGCTGATAAATTTGATTGCATACAAAAACTACATTTTACCCCTCCCCTACGTTTTATATTATTGTTGATATTTACATCTTTTTTTTTTTAAGATTTTGTTTTAAGTAATCTGTGCATCCCACGTGGGGCTCGAACTCACAACCTGAAGACCAAGAGCTGCATGCTCTACTGACTGAGCCAGCCAGGCACCCCAATACTCACATCTTTTCATAATGTGCATCCATTAACAAATTATTGTATCTAGAGTTATTCTTAATACTCTCGGGTTTTAAGGTTTATATTAGCATTAAAAATGATTTAAGCACCAACATTACAGTATTGAAGTATTCTGAATTAGACTATATACTTACCTTTTCCAGCAAGATTTACACTTTCATGTTTTCATTCTACTGTTTAACATCCTCTCATTTCAATTTGAAGAACTCTCTTTAGCATTTATTTTTTTAAATTTTTGTTTTTACATTTATTTATTTTTGAGAGACAGAGCACAAGTGGGGGAGGGGCAGAGAGAGAAAGAGACACAGAATCCCAAGCAGGCTCTAGGCTCTGAACTGTCAGCACAGAGCCCAACATGGGGTTTGAACCCACAAACTGTGAAATCATGACCTGAGCCAAAGTCGGATGCTTAACCGACTGAGCCACCCAGGTGCCCCTAGCATTTATTGTACACCAAGTCTAGTGGTGATGAACTTGCTTAGCTTCTGTTTGTCTGGGAAAGTCTTTGTCTCTCATTTATTTCTGAAGGATAGCTTTGCCAGGTAAAGTATTCTTGGTTAGCAGTTTTTTTCTTTTGATACTTTGGTGTGGGATGCCTGGGTGGCTCAATTGGTTAAGCATCTGTCTCTTGATCTCAACTCAGGTTGTGATCTCATGGTTTGTGAGATAGAGCCCCACTTCAGGCTCTGTGCTGACAGTGCAGGGCCTACTTGGGATTCTCTCTCTCCCTCTCTCTCTGCCCCTCCCTTGCTCTCTCTCAAAATAAATAAAGAAACTTAAAAAAAAAATACTTTGGGTATTTCATCCTACTACCTTTGGCCTGCAAGGTGTCTGCCACGAAGTCTGCTAATAGTCTTCTGGAAGTTCCTTTGTATGTGGCAATTCACTTTTTCTTGCTGCTTTCCAAATTCTCTTTGTATTTGACTTTAGACAATTTGATTATAATGTCTCAGTGAAGATCTTTCAATGTTCAGCCTTTCTGAGATTTTTGAGTATCCTGAATCAGGATGTTTATTTCCCTTCCTAAATTTGGGGATTTTTCTGGCATTATTGTTAAATAAGCTTTCTGCCCCCTTTCTCTTTCCGTTCCTTCTCTCAAAATGTCATTGTGTCATTTGATGGTATCCCATAAGTTACACAAGGTTTCTTCCCTCTTTTGCATTCTTTTTTCTTTTTGTTCCCCTGCTTGAGTCTGCTGTTGAAGTTCTCCATAGAATTCTTCAGTGCAGTCATTGTATTCTTCAGCTCCAGAAAGTGTTTGGTTCTTTTTTTTTTTTTTTTTTATGGTTTTTACCTCTTTGTTGAACTTTTCCTTTTGTTTATGTATTGCTTTCCTGATTTCCACTAATTGTCTGTGATCTCTTGTAGCTCACTGAGCTTCTTTAATATGATTATTTTGAATAGTTTTCAGACAATTCCTATGTTTCCATTTCTTTGGTGCCTGCCACTGGAGCTTTGTTCTTTTAGTAACACTCTTCCTTGATTCTTCATGTTCCTTGAGTTCTTCCATTGCTGTCTTGGCATTTGAAGAAGCAGTCCCCACTGCCAATCTTTACTGACTGGTTTCAAGAGTGAAAGACCTTCACCAATAGCCCAGCTAAAAATGGGGGTGGGGGGTGTCTCTCAGGCCTTTTTTATGGATGCACTACCCTTACCTTCTTGTTCCCTCTTGTGGAAGGTTTAGGATTTTGTCTTCTCTTCCCATAAAGCTAGTCTGGGTACTGAGAGCCTCCTATTTATTTTCCCCAGGATGGTGCCCTGGTGCATTCCAAGATTGTATGTCTTCTCTCATTCCTACATTATTGAGCCAGCTGCTGACATCTTCATACTGTAAAATGCTTGCACTTGCCATCTGCAAAGGCCTATGTGCACCATCTTGGGGTGTGTGCAGAGTACTGTGGGCATTTGTCAGCCAATTCCAGGGGTAGGGGGACCTGCAGATAAGGAGTCCCATAGAGTTCATGCGTGGTCCTCTTGGTAGAGCCTACAAACCAGCTAGTAGGATCTGCAGCTGGTTTCTGAGATCCATGTGGTGGCCTCTGTGAGTGTCCACTCCTTTTCTTTGTTCCCAGATTCCCTCAAACTATTTAGCTGTGCCAATAACCTCAGTGACCTGGGTGAGGTGAAGCAGAAATTGGCCTCTTATGCAACGTCTCACAAGGCTGGGGAATCAGACTGCTCATTTCACTCTCACTTTTCCCCATGGGAGAAATCACAGGCTAAGAGTGTTTCTTTTGACACTGAGTTATGCTGCCCTTGGGGAAGGGTGACATAGGTAAAGTGAAACTGTTTTTCTTAACCTCTTTAATGCATCTACTTATGGATATTTTGCTCCTGCAAGGTGCTGGAATCTCTCCACTAGACTCCTGGTTTCCCACAGAGGTTTTCCCATTCATGGTGGTTGTCAAAATTGATGTTTCTGTGGTGGGTATGAGGACTGGAATCTCCTTTTCTGCCCTCTTGCTGACATCACCTACCCAGTGCCTCATCAGATTTATATCATTCTTTCCAGAAAATCCACTGATGACACCATGCAACCAAAGGTAGGTAAGACTTCCAAATAGACTGGTTCCTTTCGGGTTTCTCATTCCTGGGGAAAATGGAGAAGGGACTGTAGCTAGGAGACAGGAATGCTGCCTAGTAAGGACCATATCTTGGAGGACTTGGGCATTATAGTTCAGAGTGCTCTTGACCAGCTGGTGGATCACTGTCTACCAAGACTAGGTAATACCTTCAATGCTACTACTACACTAGATAACTCCAGGGGCTATGTGGATGTTCATAAGGGAAAAATATGAGACTATTTATACCTGTCACCCACCAGATAGATCAAGAGATGACACAGGAGATATGGCCTGAAAATGACTCAGTAGGGCTGAAGGAGACTTTGGGATGTCTGAAAAAATAGGGTGACTTCAAGTGTCCATCTCAATTCCAAAAAAATATCTTGTATTCTATCAGTTTCAGGGTGTGTCTTCTGATTCTGGGAGGATTAGGGTAATATTCCCAAGATATGTCTCTTATTTCAACAGGAAATACAGCTAACAATAACTGAAACCCTCTGGGACCAAGTAAGTACAAAGGGGTCATCTTCGACAGCATTGTGAGAGGCAGGAGAAGGGACAGAAGACTTAAGAAAGGAGCAAACTTCTTTCTTTCCCCTTGAGTAATTACTGATTGATAGTGAAGGATTCCCATGCTCTCTTCCATCTTGTTCTATTACCCATCCAGTCCTAAATCCTCAGAGACTCCTCATGTTTGTGCACTTCAGCACTCTTCTAGAGATCCACCTGTCCATTAGATAATCCCAGCCTTTTAATGACTGCAAAATGAATAATTTAAATCTCATCCACGAGCAAGAACCTTAGGGGAAGTATTGAGAAAGCCATATACTTTAAATCTCGGATGAGAAGAAGGCAAAGTTACCATTTTGTTAGGAAAATTAAAGATCTTAACTCCATTTATGATCCAAAAGAAAGTTATTTTATCTTTGGAGCTACTCAACTTGTCCAATAACTACTTGACTGTGGCCCTTGATTCCTATATCATAAAATGTTTTCTGAAAGATTTGGCCCCTCCAGAATAAGTTAGCTCCAAAATAACTGGAGAGTGTGATGCTAAGTGAAATAAGCCATACAGAGAAAGACAGATACCATATGGTTTCACTCTTATGTGGATCCTGAGAAACGTAACAGAAACCCATGGGGGAGGGGAAGGAAAAAAAAAAAAAAGAGGTTAGAGTGGGAGAGAGCCAAAGCATAAGAGACTCTTAAAAACCGAGAACAAACTGAGGGTTGATGGGGGGTGGGAGGGAGGGCAGGGTGGGTGATGGGTATTGAGGAGGGCACCTTTTGGGATGAGCACTGGGTGTTGTATGGAAACCAATTTGACAGTAAATTTCATATATTAAAAAATAAAAAAAGAAAAAAGAAAAAAAAAATAAAAATATATTCAAAGACCAAAAAAAAAAAAAAAAAGTTAGCTCCAAAATAAACGTCTCAAAAAATAAATGAATCAACCTGAAGAATAGAAGTATTTAGTTTTATCCATTTGAATGCCAAATTAAGTCCATTAAAAAAATACTAAGTTTCCTATAATTGCTAGTGAGTTTCAGAGAGTAACATGCCAAGTGATCCCATTGCTTCTAAAGGTCTTGTCTGGAACATGATTGGGGTTTTGTCATTAGCACAGAGGAGGATTATTTTTTCCCATTGGCTATGGCTGGCAGGTCTATATCAAGACATTAAAAGACATTAAAATTAGATTGTCATTCAGATACAATTTCAATATTTGGGATGCCATTCTCCTCTGCATTATTTATAATAGGAAATTGCGTTATTACTAATGCATTTCTAGCTGTTGTGAATTTCTTTAGAGTATTTTAATAAAGATTTTGGAGAAGCACAAATGCCAGATTCATCCTGTGGGATCAGAGGCTGCTAATAAAAATGTTTTAATGCTCCAAACTGTCCTACACATTCCCAAATTTATTGACAGTAGTTTAAACAGGAATAATGGCTAATAGTAGAAAACCATGCTGAAGCTTTCCTGTTCTTTATTAGATTTGAGAGATTCAGACCCGCTTTTTGTTGATGACTTCTAAAGTGTTGAGAAGTAAATGAATAGAAGTCTGTACTTTGGATAGGAGCATGAATTGCCATTTTTGTGGTTAGGAAAAGAATGGTCAGGAAAACCATTTAAGTTGATTTAAAGAAATCCAGTCAAAAAATGTCTTCCTTTGTTAAATCAAATGTTCTATAATAATGAAATTGTTGAATCCAATTAAAAGTGTGTTTTGGAATTTGACAACTATGAGTTGAAAACAAAAATAGGCCCATTAGGTCACCAATCTGAATTTGTTGCCTTCAGTCTTCTAATGAAGCAATGCGATGAGTGGTTAGTCTCAGAATCTACATTATTAAGTCTTGCTTTCTGAAACTGCTTTACAATAGACATGAATTTAATGAATTTGAAAGTAGCTTCTTTTAATTCTATAAAAACTGATGCCTTTTCCATTTTCACGAAATGTCCTTGGTTTCCCAGCTATATGAAAACAACAAGGTGGCCAATTCTCAAACATGAAAATGCCAGGTTTCACTTTATATTTCAATGGCCTATCAGTGCAGAAGCTAAGTATTCCCACAAGGCAGCCAGAGCAAGCTGTTGTGAATTCAAGAACACAGACACTATCTGGAGTTTCTCAGGACTTCCCAAAAATATCAACTACTTCAGCTTCCAAATCTTGACATTCTAGTTGCATATACATTTAAACTGTTAGATAGAGATGGGAATTAGAGGACAATTGATCACTTTGAACTTATATGTTTCCCATACTGAGCCAAGCAGGAAAAGACAATTAAATTAATGACTCTGGATTTTTTATCAAAAAATGAGAAGTCTCGCTAGACTCTCCTGCAAGCTCCCAATGAACAATATTATATGAAATGAGTAATGTGATCAACTTTTTTATTCTCTGTGATTTACAATGACTCTTCCTGTAAGTTTTACAGAAGAAAGTAATCTTCTTAATTTAAAATGGATAGAATAACTAATGTTCTTATAATTATTGTATTAAAAGAGTGAGTTGCTTATGAAAGCCTCAGAAAACCATCCTGTTGAGAACCAATACATAATTGGATACCTATGACATAAAAAAGGATATGATAAAACAAAGAGTGAACAAAGGTAGTAAGCTGGTAACTGGCATAGTCTACCCCACTGACCATCCAGCTTCCATATGCACCTGCACACACCTGTTGAAACTCCTGAATTTCAACAAAAACAACTCTATATTTCTACCAAACAAGACACAACTATCTATCTCAAAGTCTTCATCCTTCTCCCAAAATGAGGCAACTCAGATTTCTAACAGTCATTCTATCCATCCATGGCTAGGTGTGAGGGTAGGTACATAGTCAGTTTTACAAGAACTGCCAAAGCTTTTTCCAAAGCGAATATACAATTCTACACTCCTTCCAACAATGTAGGAGAGTTCTGACTGCTCTGTATCTTCACCAATATTTGGTGTTGTCCTCCAATACAAATATGTGTTGACTTTAATAGCTATGCTTAGCTTCAGAACAAGGACCAATTAAACAAAGTATAAGAGGTTTCACTTATATTCCTCTCACAACTCAGCCCTCTTTAAATAACTTCCTGTATTTCACCCATTTACCATATGGAGAAATGGTGGCCCAGATATATGTAGAGAAGTCAATGGGATCTATTGCTAAAGCTAGGAGGCCATGGTCTCTTGGCATTCACACCCTACAGCCTAATAGCTGGAAGATTCTATATATATAATCCCTTTGTAGTAAAGTCTATAACATTAATTTTTTCACAAGTTTTGTGTCTTCTTTCAGGTACTAATGGCTTTTAGGGATATACAAAAAGAGGTGAGATTAAATTTCAATTTTCTAAATTCCCTGGCCACATCACTTTTCCCTTGCTCCCATGTTTTCCATACCCTACTGTGATGTTGACTCTGATCAAAGTTTAAGTTTCAGTCCTTTATCTAGTGAATTCTCCCTTTAAAGAGCAGCACTGGCTTGTCAGTTCAGGAAGCTAAGGGAAGAAGATGCCTAACAATCCCCTCGTGGAAATATGACAATAGAGAAAATTGTATCTACCAGAACTTCTCTGAGCAAGAATACTCTGTGTAATTATATGAAACACTGATAAGTGACTGAGTTAGGAAGAGTCCCCAAGTGATGTGGTAAATTCCTTATTAGACAAGTATGTCTATTCACTGTAGGGAAGTGCAAATTAGAGGTCAGAGCTAAATGTCTCTGCTAAACAGAAACATTCCTCCTCCTCTGCTCTTCCTCCACATAGATTTCAGTCTTTTTCTATACAAATACTGATCAAACATTTTAAAAATATACTCAAACATGCACTGTCCCCAGCTTGCTCAAGGTGGTGATATATCTGGGTCCTACCAAGCCTGCTGTCCTGCCTTTTTTTTTCTGTCTGTTACAGTGGACAACAATAGGCACTGTCTACACAATTACCCATCAGTAGACTATTTACATAGGTAAACACATAACTTAGGACAGGTACTAATATTATAAAACCAAAGCAAATGGGAAACTTCTACACAGATTCTTAACTTTTGTTCCTCTGAATAAAGACACAGTTTCATTAAAATTAGCATCTAAGTATAATATGAGCTTCCAGTGGTCTCAGAAACAGTAGCTCTCTCTTTCTAGTTGGCAAGAAGTCATGTATAAATTGATTGAGAAAGCACTGAAAATAAACCTCTTCTAAATCACTATCTTCGCCTTAGAACTGAGCCCCTTCTACGGTCCCAGGAAGCTATGTCATTGTATCCTGCTGCTATGTCCAGGACTTACTCTAGGGAAAATTAGAGCAGTCTTTGCCTCCACCTGGCTGCAAGTAAAAGGGGGCACCAGGTAGAGATAAGAAACTTGATATTTTAACCCAAGTTTTGCCTTAGGGTCAGGGTGCCTCTACCCTCCCCAGAACTTTAGTCCCCTTAGGCCTGAGTCTCCTCCAGATAACACTTGAATTAGTAAGAGGAGAAGCCTATCTATAAGTGAGACTTGTGTGTGTTGATTTCCATCCTCACAAGGCTTATATGTTAAGTTAAAAGTCCCCTCTGATGTCCTCTATGCTGAAGCTCTCTTCTAGCGCTTCTTCATGGGATCCACCAGATAAATCCCTGTCTTCATAAATTCCCCCAGGCTGATACAGGCAAACATACTCCTTACTTACAGACTTATTAAGAAAAATTTGTATACTTAAATACTGAGAGAAGAATGTCAAACAAAAGATAGCAGAGAGGTAGAATTAGAATGTACTTTCTTTTTGATTAGGCAAACCTTAGGACCCATGCTTAGAGCATCGTTAGGTAGAAAGATGATCTACCAGGCTCCTGTTTGCTCAGGGGTCCCAAAGTGTTTCAGCAGCAGCTGTTCACTCTAGGGTGGGTAAAAAGGATTTTTTTTAAGGTCCTTCATAGATATTTAATAGTTCTCCTCAGAGAACCACTGGAGATGCAGAGAGGAGGGTAAAAGGGGGCCAGAAAAGGGAGAGCAAAAAAAACATAAAAAAGTAAAAGAGTAATGAATTGTGTGTCTCCCACCCCTAAAGAGGCCACATCTTGTCCTATTTATTTATTCATCATTCAACAAACATTTATTGAGCATATGCTGTATGCAGGGCATTATGTTAAGTGGTTTGGTGTGAGGGATATAAAAACAACACAAAATTCTGCTTTCAGGAAACTTAGAATTTAATTCCAATCCCTAAAAGCCCCTATTTTCCACATAGACATTCCTACATTTGACCAAGTAAGTGTACAGCTGGTACACTGAAGTTTCAGAGGAGATGGATGGCCTCTAAGTCTCTGACTCTCTCTGAATTCTCATTATCTTTCAGCTGCAGGAAGATGCTCGGATTCGAGGTAAAAAAGCAGTATTTCAAGGTTTGGATAAGCCAAGAGTGGTGGGAGGGAACAAGAGGGAGTTCAACCCAAAGTCTCATCTTTCCTCTGGGTAAGAGCTGGAGTCGAGATCCTCCTTTCTTTTCCCCCTTCAGCCAAGTGAACATGGACTTTCCTTGAACTTGCAGGAGCACTGCTAGTCTCTCCTCTGTCCAGCCCAATTACCGAGATGGGCACAGAGGGATCCTTTTCTCCCGTGGGATGACTGCTGAGGACCTGAGGATACTCTCAACCCTCAGTGAGACCTACCTCTTTTCAGCAGAGGAGGAGTAGCAAGCATAGAAGTCTGCTGTATGGGCTTACTAGGGCTGGCATAGGGCTTAAATAGTGGGGACATCAGAACAGAATGCTTATTCATGGTGGTCAAATTTTAGTTCTAAACTACAGTCCTATGCCCAGATGAAAATTTTAGTGTTACAGGAAAATATTCAAAACACCCAGAAGCCTAGAATTATAGCATAAAAGCCATATCTGGAGTTCCATCCTTCACCCATCCAAGAAGAAATTTATAAATCAGGGCTTTTCAAACTTTTGCATGTATACAAATCACCTGTATACCTTGTTAAAAAGCAGATTCTTATTCAGTAGGTCTAGCGTGGGCTTGAGATTCTGTATTTCTAAGAGAGTACCACATGATGCCAAAACTGCTGACTCGTGAACCAGACTTTGAGTATCAAGGATATAAATAACTGGGCCCAGTGAAATATCCTCCAACGTCAGAATGAAGTAAGATTTATTTCAGGGGTTTACAAGTCCCATCACTTCAAATATGGGTGGAGTAATCACAGGGAGGAGCAAATCAAAAGGAGATTCTGACTAGCCTAGGGGTCTTTCTGAAAATTAAAACTACTCTATGCTTTTCTAGACCCTCCCCAAAACAGAGCTCATTAACAGTCCGAAACTTCTTGAGAATCTTTAAATATAACAAGTCCAGAAAGAATTGCTCTGATCTTTCCCCAAGCCTGGTCAATCACCTCCATTCCAGAATGATAAGGAAATAGGGCCAGGCAGAATCCATCATGAGATATAGAGGAAAGTTCTTGGCTGCCAATTCCCTAAGGGTCAACAGGTCAAAAGTGCCAAGTTTACCTCAGCTTAAAGGATACTCTCCTTTATCCAAGAAAGGCTGATTTTCAAAGAGGTCACTGCAGGACTCTGGGAATACCCACCTGATGACCTAGGATGTAACTGCTGCTGTTGTTAGTTTTCCTAAAAGGTGAGGGAGAGCAGGAGGGGGTGGGGGTAGGGAGGAGAGACTCAGAATAGGATGAGGAGTGAATTACTGGGACCTTATGAAGATAAAAAGCTTCTGCACAGCAAAGGAAACAACCAACAAAACTAAAAGGCAACCAACGGAATGGGAAAAGATATTTGCAAATGACATATCGGACAAAGGGCTAGTATCCAAAATCTATAAAGAGCTCACCAAACTCCACACCCGAAAAACAAATAACCCAGTGAAGAAATGGGCAGAAAACATGAATAGACACTTCTCTAAAGAAGACATCTGGATGGCCAATAGGCACATGAAAAGATGTTCAACGTCGCTCCTTATCAGGGAAATACAAATCAAAACCACACTCAGATATCACCTCACGCCAGTCAGAGTGGCCAAAATGAACAAATCAGGAGACTATAGACGCTGGCGAGGATGTGGAGAAACAGGAACACTCTTGCACTGTTGGTGGGAATGCAAATTGGTGCAGCCACTCTGGAAAGCAGTGTGGAGGTTCCTCAGAAAATTAAAAATAGACCTACCCTATGACCCAGCAATAGCACTGCTAGGAATTTATCCAAGGGATACAGGAGTACTGATGCATAGGGGCACTTGTACCCCAATGTTTATAGCAGCACTCTCAACAATAGCCAAATTATGGAAAGAGCCTAAATGTCCATCAACTGATGAATGGATAAAGAAATTGTGGTTTATATACACAATGGAGTACTACGTGGCAATGAGAAAGAACGAAATATGACCCTTTGTAGCAACGTGGATGGAACTGGAGAGTGTGATGCTAAGTGAAATAAGCCATACAATGAGAAAGACAGATACCATATGTTTTTACTCTTATGTGGATCCTGAGAAACTTAACAGAAACCCATGGGGGAGGGGAAGAAAAAAAAAAAAAAGAGGTTAGAGTGGGAGAGAGCCAAAGCATAAGAGACTGTTAAAAACTGAGAACAAACTGAGGGTTGATGGGGGGTGGGAGGGAGGGGAGGGTGGGTGATGGGTATTGAGGAGGGCACCTTTTGGGATGAGCACTGGGTGTTGTATGGAAACCAATATGACAATAAATTTCATAAACAGATAAATATAAATAAATAAATAAATAAATAAATAAAATAACAGGTGAAAATTTCCCTAACCTGGAGAAGGAAACAGATATCCAGATCCAGGAAACACAGAGATCCCCCAAAATATTCAATCCAAAGAGGTCCACACCCAAACAAATAGTAATTAAATGATAAAAGGTAGTTATAAAGAAAAAAATATAAGCAACAAGACAAAAGAAGACAGTTACATATAAGGAAAACCCCATAAGGCTATAAGCAGATTTTTCAGCAGATACCTTGTAAGCCAGAAGGGAGTGGTATGATCTATTCAAAGTGCTGGAAGGGAAAAATTTGCAGCCAAGAATAGTCTATCCAGCAAGGCTATCATTCAGAATAGAAAGAGAGATAAAGAGTTTCTCAGACAAACAAAAACTAAAGGAGTTCATGACCACTAAACCAGCCCTATGATAAATATTAAAGGGGGCTCTTTGAGTGGAAAAGAAAGACCATAAGTGAGAGTATGAAAAGTAAAAAACACAAAAGCAGTGAAATATGTATTTCTGTAAAAATCAGTCAAGGGATTCATTAAAAAAAAAAAAAGAATGTAAAACATGACATATACCTAAAACATGGCAGTGGGGAAGAGTTAGAAAGATTTCAAACTTAAGCAAGAATCAGTTTAATATAGACTGCTATATGCAGAAGATGTTATATACAAACCTACTGGTAACCACAAATCAAAAACCAGTAATAGGTAAGCAAAGAATAAAGAGAAAGGAATCTAAGTATATCACTAAAGAAAGTCAACAAACCATGAAAAAAGCAAGAGAAGAAGGATCAGAGTAAATCTATAGAAACAACCAAAAAACAAGTAACAAAATGGCCACAAGTACATATCTTCAATAATTACATTGAATGTAAATAGACTAAAGGCTCCAATCAAAAGACATATAGTGACAGAGTAGATAAAAAAAAAAAAAAGACCCATCTATATGCTACCTACAAGAGACTCATTTCAGACCAAAAGACACCTGCAGATTGAAATAAGGGGATGGAGAATCATTTATTATACAAATGGAAGTGAAAAGAAAGCTTGGGTAGAAATACTTATACTGGAAAAACCAGATTTTAAAACAAAAACTGTAATATGAGACAAAGAAAGACACTATATAATAAAAAGGGGAGAATCTAACAAGAAGATACAACAATTATAATATTTATGCACCCCACATGAAAGCACCCAAATACATAAAACAGTTAATAACAAACATAAAGGGAAATAATCAATAGTAATACAATAATAATAGGGGACTTTAACACCCCACTTACACTGATGGACAGATCATCCAAACAGAACAGCAACAAAAAAAACAGTGGCCTTGAACGACACACTGGACCAGATAAATTTAACAGACACATTGAGAACATTTCTTCTGAAAACAGCAGAATATGCATTCTTTTCAAGTTCATACAGAACATTCTCCAGAACACATCACATATTAGGCCACAAAACAAGTCTCAACAAATTCAAAATGATCAAAGTCATACCATGCATCTTTTCTGATCACAATGCTAAGAAACTAGAAATAAACCACAAGAAAAAATCTGGAAGGACTACAAAAACATGTACATTAAACAACATGCTACTAAATAATGAATGAGTTAACCAAGAAATCAAGAATAAATGCAAAAGTAAATAGAAACAAATGAAAATGAAGACACAACAGTCCAAAACCTCTGGGATGCAGCAGAAGTGGTTCAAAAGAGGGAAGTTTACAGCAGTACAGGTCTACCTCAAGAAGCAAGAAAAATCACAAATAAACAACCTAACTTTACACCTAAAGGAGCGAGAACAGGAACAACAAGTAAAACCTAAAAACAGCAGAAGGAAAGAAATAATAAAGATCAGAGGAGAAATAAATGAAATAGAAACTAAAAAAAAAAAAAAAAAAAAAAAAAAAAAAACAGATCAATGAAACCCAAGAGCTCATTCTTGGAAAAGATCAACAAAATGGATAAACTTCTAACCAGACTCATCAAAAAAAGAGAGGGGACCCAAGTAAACAAAATCACTAATGAAAGAGGAGAAATAACAGCCAACACCACAGAAATACAAAAATTATAACATAATATTATGAAAACCTATATGCCAAGAAATTGGACAACTTAGAAGAAATGGATAAATTCCTAGAAACACATAATGTACCAAAACTAAAGCAGGAAGAAATGCAAAATTTGGACAAATTACCAGCAATGAAATTGAATCAGTAATCAAAAAACTCCCAAAAAAAACAAAATTCCAGGAACAGATGGCTTCATGGGTGAATTCTACCAACCATTTAAAGAAGATGTAATACCTATTCTTGAACTATTCCAAAAAAAAGAAGACAAAGGAAAACTTCCAAATTCATTCCAAGAAGTCTATTATCACCCTAATACCAAAATCAGATAAAGACACCATGAAAAAAGAAAAATACATGCAAACATCTCTCACAAATATAGATGTAAAAATCCTAAAATTATTAGCAAACTGAATCCAAAACTATATTTTAAAAAATCACACACCATGATCAAGTGGGATTTATTCCCAACATGCAAGGTTGTTTCAATATTCACAAAACCACCAACATATGTCACATCATTAAGAAAGGATAAAAATCATATGATTTGACAGATGCAGAAAAAGTATGTCACAAAGGATAACATCCATTCATGATAAAAAAAAAACCTCAGCAAAACAGGTCTAGAGGGAACATACCTCAACATAATAAAGGCTTCATATGAAAAACCTTCAGGAATATCAACCTAATGGTGATAAAACTGAGAGCTTTTCCCTTAAGGTCTAGAACAAGATACAAATATCCACTCTTACCACTGATATTCAACATAGTATCATAAGTCCTAGCCACAGCAATTAGACAACATAAAGAAATAAAAGGCATCCAAATTGGTAAGGAAGAAGTAAAGTTCTCATTATTTGTAGATGACATGATACTATACAGAAAGAAACCTAAAGACTCCACCAAAAAAACCAGAATTGATAGCTCAGTAAAGTCGCAGGACATAAAATCAATGTACAGAAATCTGTTGCATTCCTATATACTCATAATGAAGCAGCAGAAAGAGAAATTAAGAAAATCCCATTTACAATGGCACCAAAAATATCTAGGAATAAACTTAACCAAAGAGGCAAAAGACTTGTACTCTGAAAACTATAAAACACTGATGAAAGAAATTCAAAATGACACAAAGTGGAAAGACATTCCATGCTAATGTATTGGAAGAATGAATATTATTAAAATGTCTATACTACCCCAAGCAATCTACACATTTAATGCAATGCCTATCAAAATGCCAACAGCATTTTTCACAGAAATAGAACAATCCTAAAATGTGTATGGAACCACAAAAGACTCCAACTAGCCAAAGCAATCTGGAAAAAGAAAAGCTGGAAGCATCACAATTCCAGACTTTTAAGTTATATTACAAAGATGCAGTAATCAAAATAGCATGGTACTGACACAAAAATAGACACATATCAATAAAAGAGAATAGAAGCCCCAGAAATAAACCCACAATTACATGGGCAATTAATCTTCAACAAAGGAGGAATGAATATACATGGAAAAAAATCTCTTCAACAAATGGTGTTAGGAAAACTGGACAGCTACAATGCAGAAGAATGAAACTGGACCACTTTCTTTCACCCTACACAAAAATAAACTCAAAATGAATTAAAGACCTAAACATGAGACTTGAAACCATAAAAATCCTTGAAGAGAGCAAAGGCAGTAACTTCTCTGACATTGGGCATAGCAACAGTTTTCTAGATATGTCTCCTAAGGCAAGAGAAATAAAAGCAAAAATAAATTATTGGGACTACATCAAAATAAAAAGTTTCTGCAGTGAAGGAAATAATAAAACTAAAAGGCAAGCTATGGAATGGAGAAGATATTTGTAAATGATATATCCAATAAAGGATTAGTATCTAAAATATATAAAGAACTTACACAACTCAACACCAAAAAACAAATAATCCAATTTAAAAATGGGCAGGGGCACCTGGGTGTCTCAGTTAAGCAGCTGACTTCAGCTCAAGTCATGTTCTCGTGGTTCGTGGGTTCAAGCCCCTTGTCGGCTCTGTGCTGACAGCTCGGAGCTTGGAGCCTGCTTCGGATTCTGTGTCTCCCTCTCTCTCTCTCACACTCTCTCTCAGTCTCTCAAGAATAAATAAATGTTAAAAAAATTTTTTTAAATGGGCAGAAGACATGAACAGACATTTCTCCAAAGAAGACATACAGATGGGCATACAGACACATGAAAAGACGCTCAACCTCACTCATCATCAGGGAAATGTCAATCAAAACTACAATGAGGGGTGCCTGGGTGACTCAGTCTGTTAAGCGGCTGACTTCAGCTCAGGTCATGATCTAGCAGTTCACGAGTTCAAGCCTCTCATCAGGCTCTATGGTGATAGCTCAGGAGCCTGCTTCAGATTCTGTTTCTCCCTCTCTCTCTACCCCTCCCCCACTCACACTCTGTCTCTCTCTTTCTCTTAAAAACAACTTTTTTTCTTTAATTTTTTTAAAAACTACAATGAGATATCACCTCACACCCGTCAGAATGGCTAAAATCAACAACACAAGAAACCACAGGCAAGGATGTGGAGAAAAGGGAACCCTCTTGCACTATTGGTGGGAATGAAAACTGGTACAGCCACTGTGGAAAACAGTATGGAATTTCCTCAAAAAGTTAGAAATATAAGTCCCACGTGGTCCAGTGATAACACTACTGGGTATTTACCTAAAAAAACAGAAAAATACTAATTCAAAGGTTACATGCATCCCTATGTTTATTGCAACATTATTTACAATAGCCTGACTATAGCAGCAGTCCAAGTGTCCACTGACGAATGAATAAAGAAGAGATGGTGTATATATACAGTGGAATATTATTCAGCTATAAAAAAGAATGAAATCTTGCCATTTGCAACACCATGGATGGAGCTAGAAAGTATAATGTTAAGTGAAATAACTCAGAGAAAGACAAATACCATATGATTTCACTCCTATGTACAATTTAAGAAACAAAACAAACAAGCAAAGGAAAGAAAAAGACAAACCAAGTATCAGACTCTTAGCTATAGAGAACATACTGATGGTTACCAGAGGGGCAGTGGGGGGGGGGGGGGGGTGGGGGGGGATGGGTGAAACAGGTGATGGGGATTAAAGACGACACTTATCTTGATTAAAAAAAAAAAAAAACAGAAAAGAACATGTTGGCTCAGTTCATTAAGCATCCAACTTTGGCTCACGTCATGATCTCGTGGTTTGTGAGTTCAAGCCCCTCATCGGGCTCTGTGTCGATTACTCAGAGCCTGGAGCCTGTTTCAGATTCTGTATCTCCCTCTCTCTGCCCCTCCACCCCCAAATAAATAAACATTTAAAAAAAAAACATTAAAAATAAATTAAAATAAATTTTTTAAAAAACGGAAAAGAACAAAAAAAGACTAGGGAAAAAAAGATCAGACTATAACACCAGAGATTTAATTTAGACATTAGGAATAACTTTCCAATAATGACAACTAAGAAACAAGAGGACTGGGTGGTCAAGAAAGATGGCAACATCATGTTCTGCAGAGGACTTAAGAGATTCTTTTTTAAAAGTCAGTTTGAGATATTTCAGATACAGTCCTTCCTGAACCAGGAAATGAAGGCGAACTCCCTGACCCTGTTTGAACGAAATTTGATCCTTTCTCAGACAGCTGGCTCTAGTGAAATAAAAACCATAAGAGACAGATCATTATACTTTAAATTGATCAGTGCTAAAACCATGAAAGGAATAACTGACTGGTAATCTCATCTTTACATACATTTTAAGTGTAATTACTGTAAACTTTTATAACGAGAAGCACTTTTGTTTGGTAAAAACCATATTGGACCTATGATTTCACTTAATTTTAATATTCCTCTGAGGCAAGCATGAGGAACTATCCTGACTTTCCTGATGAGGACACAAGCTCTCATAAGCTATGACACTACATCTCCTAAGACCTAGCAAGGGCTATTCCCTGTGGGCCACATGATCACCAGAGAATTGCAACTCCCAGAGCTAGTGATTCCCATTCCTGGTGGAATGTGATGAGAAAATCCTTCAGGACAGTGAAAACCAGGACAGGGGGGAGGGGTGGATGAGATCACTCTCCGCCATATATTCACAATCACAACCTTCTCTTATTGGGTACAAAAGCATCAGGCCTCCAGATTCTGGGATGACCCTAAATTTGGGAAGCACTGGAGAACAGCCATCAAGGGCGCAGGCCCACAACCTAAGAAGACAGTTCTCTGATCAATCAGCTTGCTACCCTGGACCCTAACCCTACAATCAAGAAAAGAAGGTCTCTCTTCTGCTTCTGCCAGGTTTCACCCACATGGCCTTTCCCCTGAGGTCTCCCCTGCCCATCCTTCTATAGTCAAGAAACCACGCCTCATGGGTCCTCACTCGAACATGAGAGAGCAGCGCCAAACCAAGCAGGTATGCTCCAACCCAAGGGACAAGGAGTTGGGGTGCCTGGGTGGCTCAGTTGGCTAAGTGTCCAACTTCGGCTCAGGTCATGATCTCACAGTTCGTGAGTCCAAGCCCCGTATCAAGCTCTGTGCTGACAGCTCAGAGCCTGGAGCCTGCTTCAGATTCTGCGTCTCCCTCTCTTCCATTTCCCCACTCACTCCTCTCTCTCTCTCTCTCTCAAAAATAAACATTTAAAAAAATTAAAAAATAAAAGGGACAAGGAGTAAGAGAATGGAAGCCTGAGGGCAGGGCCAAGCCATGACTTCTTGGTCTCTTTGAACAATACAAAGAGCCAAAGTATGTCAGGTGTGGATGGTTCCATATAGAGAAAATCATGGAGAAACAAGTATAGGATAAAGAGATAGAAAGGTAGGAGAGCTTAAACACAAACTAAGAAATGTGAGGCCCATTATTCCTTTCTGGAAAGTGCTCCAGAAACTTGCATTACCGTGAGGGCTTAATTCAGACTCAAGAGTTAAACACAGTAGGCCCACAATAGACTCCATTGTCAAGATTTTCATCAATAAAGTACTGGAGTATGCTGCCCTCAAAGGCACTGCTTGAGTGACAGGTCATTTTCTCAACCTTTTTAAGTTCCCTACTCCCTAGTTTCATCTGACACCTAATATCATATGGAGAAGAAGACTGTCTCAGATGTTCACCTGTGGCATATACAGTGCTAGCCACACTCTCTATATGGTCCGATCTATGACTTACTGGGAATTCCTCTTAAGACAGAGTCTGAGTGATGGGTGATGAAGAAAAGTGGGCATATCTGCATATGTCTAAGTATAGTAACTGTATTTTCTTGAGTAGTCCCCTTTCAAATACTTTATCCCATATTTATCCCCCATAGCAGCAAAATACACAAAATTTTCCAACATTTTGGCAATAAGATTACATCTTTGTGAAAGAACACATACACTGACAAAACCTCGGTCATCATTCAAAACTCAATTTGGTTCAGAAATTAAGGCAGGGAGCTTCCTTTCTCTTCAGTGCCACATGGGCAGCAATGTAGGATAGCAAAGAATGAACACTGCATAGAAAGATGGTATGCAACCAGTGGATCTCCTCCCTTACTTCATGTTAGATATCCTGGGATAGGATCGTGAAGGCAGTGCCACCTGCTCAGTGAACCAAATCTCTTTTATTTCCATTCATGTGACAATGACATCTAGGGCACAGCTTAGGTTGCCTGAAAAAAAGAGAAGTTACTCGGCAGACATCACCTCTGACCCAGAAGAGAAACTGACCCTCATGGACAAAGATACCATGATCTTCGGCCGCACCTGGTAACTTGGAAATTGAATGAGACCCAAGCACATCACAACTGCCAAGCAAAGAAACCAGCAAACAAACAACCAGTAAAATAAATGTGATATAAAAGGCACTCACTTTATCAGTTCTTACTGGGTAGTGGAATATAGTGATCAGATGTCCAAGTTTGGTTCATAGAACAGCACTGTAGATTAGAAGAAAATATGAATTATAAGGTCACAAACCCACTTCGACTTTGAGTTATTCTTTTTTATGGACCTCAGTTTCCTCCCCTGTAAATAATGCAGCATAACTGGAAACTACTGAAGGCTCCTTTCATTTTTAATATCCTATGATCTAGATGGTCTCACAGTCTACAATTCCAACATAGCTATTCTCCAGACTTGAAAAGCCATCTCATCCAAAAATATTTCCTACAAGGAAGGAATATTTAGGATTTTATCAAAGATGGTGGCCTTTGAACACACAAATGCACATATTACATGACAGAAAATGTAGAGTTTTTTTAACTCTTTCCTTCCTAAACAAAATCTAAACAAATGAACATAATGTACTAAAAATTATACAACATAGCACTAACCCAGGACTTAAAATTTGTCATAACATCAGTAAAATAATAAGCAGAACACATTATAGCAACAAAACAAGTATTAAAAAAACATCAGGGCACCTGGGTGGCTCAGTCAGTTAAGCACCTGACTTCCCCTCTAGAAAATAGAGATTCCTCAAAAAATTAAAAATAGGGGTGCCTGGGTGGTTCAGTCAAACACCTGACTCTTGATTTCAGTTCAGGTCATGATCTCATGGTTCATGAGTTTGAGCCCTGAATCAGGCTCTGCACTGACAGTGTGGAGCCTGTCTGAGATTCCCTCTCTCCCTCTCTCTCTCTCTCTCTCTCTCTCTCTCTGCCCTTTCCCTGGTCATGCTCTCTCTCAAAATAAATAAACGTTTTTAAAAATTAAAAATCAAACTACCCTTCAACCCAGCAATTGCACCACTAGATATTTATCCAAAGGATACAAAAATGCCAATTCAAAGGGGCACATGCACCCCAATGTTTATAGCAGCATTATCAACAATAACCAAATTATGGAAAGAGCCCAAATGTCCATCGACTGATGAATGGATAAAGATGTGGTGTATGTATGTATATATACATACATACATACACACACACACACACACACACACACACATATACATACAATGGAATACTACTTGGTGATGAAAAATAATGAAATCTTGCCATTTGCAACAACGTGGATAGAACCAGAGTATATTATGCCAAGCAAAGTCAGAGAAAGACACATATGATTTCACTCCTATGTGGAATTTGAGAAACACAACAGACGAACACAGGGGAAGAGAAGGAAAAATAAGATAGAAAGAGGAAGCAAACCATAAGAGACTCTTAAATACAGAGAACAAATTGAGGGTTGTTGGAGGGGAGGTGGGTAGGGGGATGGGTTAAATGGGTGATGGGCATTAAGGCAGGCACTTGTTGAGATGCGAACTTGGGTGTCATATAGAAGAGATAAATCACTGAGTTCTGCTCCTAAACCCAAGACTACACAGTACGTTAACTAACCTGAATTAAAAAAATAAATAAATAAACAGCAAAACGGGCACATTATGGTGATACAGAGGTGTTAATTACAGGAAGTAGCTACCCTCCTTAGGGCTAGGGGAAAAGATGAAGTTGGATTGCCAGCCACTACAAGCCTGCAAGAGATTCTCTGTGAGCTGGGACTCACTTCCCTGAAGAGGCGTGCTGCCTGTCCGTGCTGCTGTCTCAGGAGTTCAGAGGAGGGAGCCTGTGGAGCTGAGAAGGGGAACTTTCTTGCTGAGAGGCCATAAGGAGACCAGTTCTGGGAGTGCCAAGAAAAAGCTGGAAAGTGGAAGCCCAGCTATTGCTGGGCTGCTAACAGAAACAGCAGTCTCCCGTTAGTGCCGGAATTTAAGAGAAGTCTTGTTGTCAAATAAGCTTTCCAGAACCCACACTGCACACAATGGTGGGTCTGAAGATGAGAGTTGCTTAATAACTACTATGAACCTCCAGCAGGATAAACGCAAAAGAAACCACACCTCAGCACTGCATAATAAACTACTGAAAACCCAAGACAAAGAAAATTCTCAAAACAGACGGAGACCAAGGACAAATACCTTTAAACAGCACCACCTTTAGACCCAGGCAACTGTGGCCCGGGGCCTGGACTTAGGGGTTCCTGTTTGGCTTCCTTCCCACCCGTCACCCTCCACAGGGTGAGGGTCCTGCAGAGTCCCGCAGCCAGCACACTGTGGAACTCAGGCTCCAAACAGAACTCTGGGCCCTCAGAATCCCCTGCCCGCACAGCCTCAGGTCCACCTCCAGCGCTCGCAGCCCCAGGGCGCGCCCAGGCCTGAGCGCCCAGAACTCTACGGTGCGGGCTGAATTCCTTAAGCATGCAGACCCCCCCACCTCCATTCAGGGACGACCCAAGGGTGGGGAAAGAAAGGCACCTGGGTTAACGGCCTCCATTTTTTGGTCAGGGCGGGCCTGCCTCTCAAAGGACCATCAGGTGCAGCCGACTCCTCCCACTCAGGCGGTGGGCGGTGCGAGGGAAGGAGACTGCTGGGAAGGCGGGAAGTTTAAAAGGCCACTCCCCCCCAACCCCGCCCCCCGGCCTCCAAGAGCTCGTGTCGCCCTACCAAGAAACGCGGCAGCTGCGCGGGCCTGCACAGCCACCCGGCCACGTGACAGCATGGAGGCAGCGGGCTGTGAGGACAGCTTCTACCTCTTCAAGGTGGTGAAAAGCCTCTACGACCGACCGTGAGGCCGGCATCCCGGAGGACGGGCTGGCGGCACACATCCAGAACCAGAGGAGTGAGGAGAAGAAGCTGCACCCCGGGTGCGTGGCATCCTGCGAATCATGAAGCCCTGCAACCATGTGCTCAGCCTGCTGGTCCCCATCCCGAAAGACAACGGCTCCCCAGAGGTCATCTGGGGCTATGGGGCCAGCACAGCCGGCACTGCACGCTCCCGTTACAACCAAGATGTGGATCTAGGGAAGATAAGTTTTGGCTTCCCTTATGACGTCTAAATGTGCTGTGGTTGATGTGCCATTTGGAGATGCTAACGCTGGTGTTAAGATTAATCCCCAAAACTACACCAGTAAGGAAGTGGGGAAAGATCACAAGGGGGTTCACCGTGGAACTAACAAAACAGGGCTTTATTCGTCCTGGAATTGATGTGCTTTCTTCAGAAATAGGCAATGTGAGTGAGAGATGTCCTAGATTGATGACACCTATGCCAGCATCACAGGGCTTGCATAGCGCATGCAAATTAACGCACATGCCTGCTATCCTGGTAAATCCATCAGTTGGGGTCTCATCCGCCGACATCTCCGCTACTGGCCAGTGTTTTACATGGGATTGAAAACTTCCTCAGTGAAGCTTCTTTCATGAGCATTTTTGGAATGACACCAGGGTTTGGAAAGAAAACATTTCTTATTTAGGGCTTTGGCAATTTTGCACTCTATAGTTACATTATTTTGCTAAATGTGTCGGTGTTGGTGAATCTAATGGGAGAATATGGAATTCAGATGGCATTGACCAAAAGGAACTAGAAGACTTTGAAATTGCAACATGAATCGGAGCACCTGGGTGGCTCAGTCAGTTAAGCGTAGGACTCTTGGTTTCTGCTCAGGACATGATCTCACGGTTTGTGAGTTCAAGCCTCACATCAGGCTCTGTGCTGGCAGTGCTGGCAGTGTGGAGCCTGCTTGGGATTCTCTCTCCCTCTCTCTCAAAATAAATAAATAAACTTAATTTTAAAAAAAAAAATAAAGTTGCAATGTGAATCAATTCTGGGTTTCTCCAAGGCAAAGCCCTAGGAAGGAAGTATCTTGCCAGCAAACTGGCATACTTATTCCTACTGCCAATGAAAAGCAGGTAACCAAGTCCAGTGCACCCAGAATGAAAGCCAAGATCATTGCTGATGCTTCCAATGAACCAACAACTCCAGAAGCTTATAAGATTTTTCTGAAGAGGAACATTACGGTCATTCCTGATTTATACTTGAATGTTGAAGGAGTGACAGTATCTTACTTTGAGTGACTAAAGAATGTAAATCAGGGGGCACCTGGATGGCTCAGTTCGTTCACCCATCTGACTCTTGATTTCAGCTCAGGTCGTGATCCCAGGCTTGTGAAACCGAGTCCCTCACCAGGCTCCATGCTGAATACGGAGTAAGCTTGTGTGTGTGTGTGTGTGTAGTCAGCTATGGCTCTTTGACCTTAAATATGAAAGAGATTCTAGCTACTGCTTTCTCATGTCTATTCAAGATAGTTTAGAAAGAAAATGTAGAAAGCACCATCAAACTTTTCCTATTATATCCACAGCAGGGTTCCAAAACAGAGTATCTGAGAAAAGACATTGTACATTCTGGTTTACCTTACACTGGGGAGTTTTCTGCCAGGCAAATCATGTACGCAGCTGCAAAGTATAACCTGGGATTGAACCTGGAAACAGCTGCCTATCTCAGCACCATTGAGAAAGTCCTGAGGGTGTAACTGGTTTGACCTTCAAATAAATGGAACATAGCTGACTACTTCACTACCCTCTTTAACTGTAACTTCTGCAAACCTATCACATGTTTACATATAACCACAAAAAGATTTTTCTCTTAAGGACATCATTCTTAATAAGTCAGTCCAAATCACAAGAAGCTAAGTGATGATAGAAGATACATGTAAATTGTGTGGAAGGGAAATACGGAGAAGTGAGCAAATTGCTTCATGAGATGGAAGAATGGAAAAGAGCAATATTCTAAAATAAATCTATTCTTTTAAAAATGTTATTTTAGGGGCACCTGGGTGGCTCAGTCGGTTGAGCATCCAGCTTCGGCTCAGGTCATGATCTCGCGGTCTGTGAGTTTGAGCCCCACGTCGGGCTCTGTACTGACAGCTCAGACCCTGGAGCCTGCTTCGGATTCTGTGTCTCCCTCTCTCTCTCTGCCCCTCCCCCGTTCATGCTCTGTCTCTCTCTGTCTCAAAAATAAAATAAATGTTAAAAAAATGTAATTTTAAACAGAGATGTGTAATTAAGTTAATGCATTACATATTATAAGTAGGAAAAAAAGATAAGTCAGTCCAAATCAGCCCTTTAAAAAGGAAGAAATTAAGGGTGAGAGATCACAGACACATTGATGAGTGTGAAAGTAGAAATTGCCTGTGCCAGAGGGCCACTTGGGATAATTTGCCTTTAAATCAAAAGCCTTTTCATCTAGCTATATGCTCCCAGCTCACAGTTTGTTCCCAACATGTTAATTACCTTTTGTTTCAGCTGAGCAATCAGTTGTTTGCCTAATTTTACTCTGGCCAAGTCTGAGATGGAACATGCTATAATTTTGATGCATTTAAAAAGTGGGCGTGTGGCATTTTCAGAAGGTAGTATTGTCCTAAAATTAGTTATTATTATTTCACATCAGCAAAATAGCTCGATTTTATAGGTTACAAACAAAAATAAAAGCTGTTTCTTCTATGCATTTTATTCTCTTAGGAAGACATAAGTACATGCTGCTGTAATAAAATTGCCTTTAATCATTTAACAAGCCTAACTTTGACTCAAACAGTAAGTGCTTACAAACATAAATTAAAAAATCTAGTATTTTATGATATAAAACAGCATTACTTATAGCTCATCAGTTGTGTATTGTCCAGCAAAAATAAAAAGCCAGATGGAGAATTATTATCTTCAAAACTACAGATGATGGAGGCTATTTTTATTGTGGCTATCTGAATTTGCTAAATATAATTATGACATATAGTCCAAATAATGCAGTGACCTGCTTACCATGTTAATTTTTCATTTCTTTAGGGATCCATCGCTGAGTAATTGAACAATAATTCAAGTGGAGTAACCCAGAAAAAATCTACTCGGTCTCCCTGTCTAGAATCTGGCTAACAATTTAAGCATTACTTGATTTTGTTCTCTTTTCTTTTAGGGGGCTTCATATGCACACAAGCTTAATTAACAAAGTAGGACTTAAAACATTGGATTGAGTGTTTTGTTTGGGACTTTTTTGGCCAGGACCTTTTGAACAGTGGTATACCAATGAAATACTAGACATTATGTATGTAATGAATGAGGCCTTTTTTTAAAACAATAAAACTCTCAGAAATTTCTAATTATTTTGTAACTTCATCACTTAACCTGGTAATAAAAACAGTTATTAAAAGTCTGCCTTTTAAAAATAATTGAAAGGGAAATATTTTCAGACAAATGACAGCTAAAGACAGCACCAGTATACATTTACAACAGAAATACTGAACGGATTTCCTTTTATAGAGGCAATCTGTTCCTAAATGGAAACATTGAAATAGAGGAGTGGATTAAGACCTACTGAAAGTTTGAACATGTGAGTAAGTTTGCATGACTATTGAACTGTATAGCAACAATGTCTTGAGGATTATACACATACATACATATATGTACATGTACACACACACATATAATCAAAATACATTTCAATAACAGCACAAAAAGTCGGAGAGGGGTAAAACATGTTAAAACTGTGCAATGATCCTTATATTGTCCAGGAAGTGGTAAAAGTACTAATTTATAGGATACATTTGGTAACATCCAGGGTAACAACTAAAACAAGACCAGAAGATTGCCTCCTAATAGAAAGGAAATAATGGAGTGATAAAATAAAAGGGGGGGGTGGGTAATCCAAAAGAAGGCAAGAAAGGAGAGAAAAAGGAATATAGAGTAGGTGTGACAGTGGTGAGGTAGGAAGTTAAATTCAATTACATGAGTAATTATGATAAATGTAAATGGACTAAATTCTCTGACTAAAAGAGAGGTAGCAACTAAATGCTATCTAAAAGAGTTGCACATTAAATATCAGGTACAGAAAGTTGAGAATAAAAGGGTGGAAGATGCTGCATCTTATAAATGATTAAAAAAAAAAAAAAAGCTTATAAGGCGGCAATAGGAACCTCGTCAAAACCTCTCCTTTATCCATTCCCAGAGAGAGATGTGAGAGTTGGGGAGGTAAATCATCATAAGATTATTATAGGGTGGCACTTATAATTGATTCTACTTTGGATGCGTGAGGCAAGATCAATATTCAACCAAGACATGCCTTAGGAATAAATACAGTCTAATTCAAAAGAATAGATTATTTTGAGAAGCTACGTCCCCTTTACCTCAAACATGCAAATGTAGTCCAGGGCCTGGGACGTTGGAGCTGATAACAACAACAACAACAACAACAAAAAACTTTCCAATGTGCAGAAATCTCTTTAAAAGGGTTCTACATTTACCACTCTTCATTTTCTTGTGAGGCATACATTCACCCAATTGAGCTAGGAATCTCTTTATGATCTTACCATGTCTTTAACAAAAATATTTAAATTTCCCATTCTAGTTGTTCAATTAAGTCACTACTCCATAGGTGTTAAGTGTTCTTTTGACCCATTTTTGTATAAGAGTCATATTCAAATGTGTTCCTTGATCCAATGAGGTGTAGGTTATGGCTCCAAATTGACCTAAAATGCCTATTTCCATGACCTTAATGGTGTTTTAGCTGCTATTTCTGTTAAAGAGTAAGAAATAGTTATTTTTGTTAAAAATCCTTTTGAATTCTTCAGAAATATTAGCAGTGACCTTGTGTCATTCACCTGTCAGCTTTGAGTCAGTCTTGTTATTGGGGATTTTCCCAAGGCCAATTTCAGATAGTTTATCTGTTGTTAACATTTAGTAAATTATATTTGTAACTTCCACATTAGTGACTCTGCTGGATGACAGTGGAATATGTTCTTGTAAACTCATTGTTGTATGACTTGGACATGACCATGCCTCATTTCATGTATCCAAGTGACTACCTGCAGGCAGCGGACAAAGGCTTCATCTTGGCATTCCAATTCTCCTCTGAAAGAAAAATTGGGTTCTTTTGGTGAGCATCAATATGATCTACTTTAATTTTCTTTCTGAAATTCCACAGGCCTTCCACAGTTGTGTTCTTTACAGATGGTACTCTTTATTGTTCATCCATTAAACATTTATTAGCTATACCCTTGGACCATTGGCTATGGACGAAGAGCTTGTGATACCCACAATTTTTATATAGCATTTTATGTCAGGACTGTGATCTAGAGCAATATTCAGTTCTTTTTATATTGCTCTATGCACTGCTTTCAGTTTATCCCATTGTACAGAATTACCTTTACCTTTTTCTTTCTTTTTTAAATTTATTTTAATTCTAGAATAGTTAATATACACTGTTACATTAGTTTCAGGAGTGCAATACAGTGATTCAACAATTCTATACACTATTCAGTGCTCATCATGATAAGTGTACTCTTTAATTTCCATCATCTATTTCACCCACCTCCCACGAACCTTCCTTTTGGTAACCACCTGTTTGTTCTCTATAGTTAAAAGCCTGTTTCTAGCTTTGTCTCTCTTTTTTTTCCTTTGCTCATTTGTTTTGTTTCTTAAATTCCACATATGAGTGAAATCATATGGTATTTGTTTCCCTGACTTATTTCACTTAGCATTATACTCTCTAGCTCATATCCATGTTGCTGCAAATGGAAAGATTCCATTCTTTTTAATGGCTGAATAATATTCCATTATATATATGTGTGTGTGTGTGTGTGTGTGTGTGTGTGTGTGTGTAACCACATCTTCTTTATCCATTCATCTATCGATGGATACTTGGGCTGCTTCATGGTTTGGTTATGGTAAATAATGTTGCAGTAAACATAGGGGTTCATGTATCCCTTTGAATTAGTGTTTTTGTATTTTGGGGGTAAATACCCAGTAGTGTGATTACTGGATCATAGGGAATGCCTACTTTCACCATTTATATTCAACATAGCATGGGAAGTCCTAGCCACAGAAATGAGACAACAAAAAGAAATAAAAGGCATCCAAATTGGTAAAGAAGAAGTAAAACTTTCACTATTTGCAGATGATATGATACTATATGCAGAAAACCCCAAAGACTCCACCAAAAAAAACTACTAGAACTGGTAAATGAATTCAGTAAAGTCGCAGGATACAAAATCAATGTACAGAAATCTGTTGCATTTCTATACAATAATAATGAAGCAGCAGAAAGAGAAATTAAAACAACCTCATTTACAAGTGCACCAAAAATAACAAAATACCTAGGAATAGAATTAACCAAAGAGGTCCTTTGACCTGTATTCTGAAAACTGTAAAACACTGATGAAAGAAAGTGAAGACAACACAAAGAAATGGAAAGACATTCTATGCTCATGTACTGAGCGAACAAATATTGTTAAAACGTACCTTTGCCTTTTTCAACTAGGGAAATAGCTGGGCTAATAGCAATTTAGCAGCTGGGCAAAGAGCAGCAGACTCCCATAAGAAGTCTTTTTCAGTATAGGAGCTCCCACTGGTGGAGCAAGCAGCCTATTACATGTCAGTGGCAAGAGTCATACAATTCAGACCACTCACAAACAGGAGACGATGTTCTATCATTGATCCTAGAGGTAGAGAAAGGCTACCTGCTCGTGAATATGATGCACTTACTCCATTTCAACATATTTGTAAGTATAACGTTTACATTTTCCAAGGAACTGTGTTGTACATCCCTTTCTTTATTTGAATGTCTTTCTCACATCACTCACATCAAAATATATATCTTGGTAAGTTTGTCCTTCAGCCATATGACCTGTTGCCACCAGAGCTTAAGAGCACACTAGTACTTATATTTCAAATGGTTTATACTAAGTTACAGCATAATCTTCTAATTCAAAATACCAGTACCTGCCATTTAGCGTCAGAATTAGACTTCTAATAACTGCAGTCTCTGAGTTTTACTGGTATACACATATAAAACCCTTGGTCTGTTAGGATTAGATAGTCCCAGAGGTGCCCTTTACATATCCTCAAAGACTTCCTTTGTTCCAGCTCGTTTGAATTTAGTCTTTTTTTTTCCCCTAGTCACTCTATATTACAGAGGACAGGATACTCAAATTCAGTATACGTGTCCACCAGAATATATATAGCTCCACAAGACTTCGTATCTTTTTCTCATTAGTGGGACCCAGAAGGGACAGTAATTTGTTCTTTACTATTTGTGAAATGTCCCTAAAGGCCTCAACCTGGGATATTCCTGGATATTTGCCTGATTGGCCTTGACCCTAAATCAGCCATCCTTGACTACTTCTGCACATTATAATTTACAAATGCCCTTGGCTTCCTCTTCCAAAGAGGAAATCATCATATTATCAATGTAATGAATCAACTTATTTTGAAACTGATCGTATTTAAATCTCATCCTATCAGGTTGTGATAGTATGCTGCAGCATTCAGTTACCCTTACAGGAGGACAGTAATTGCATAATGGAGTCCATTTCACATGAAGATAAACTGTATACTTGACTGGCTTTCCAAAATGAGATACAAAAGCCTAGTCACCTTTAGCTAACCAGTCACCTTTAACCTGCTGAATGCTTGAAATGTTGTCCTCATGTCTGGCATAGCAAAGGCTATCGATGGAAGTGCTTTTAAAATGTGGTAGTCAGCAGTCAGCTGTGAAGTGTTTTTTATAAGCCATATAGGAATACTATAGAAAGAATTAGAAGAGACACCCTTCTACAGTTTTCTTAGTAAGGGCTGAGGTTCACTATCCTCTAGTACTCAAGTACTGCTTAATAATTACTATAGAAGAGAGTACAGGCAATGCTTATGTCCCATTTAGCATGTAATTAAAACCAGGCAAAGGGTGAATTTGCCCAGCATTTGGCTACAAGCTGGTAATGGCAATGCCCTCTATTCATGCATTAACTGTCTTCTGTATATACATTTGTGACAATGTGATACCATCACTGAGAATCTCTCACTTTCTCGATTATCTACACTTTTACTCAATCTTGGCACCTTCTGCCACAGAATCAGCATACTACCCCAAGGTTTACTTTTATCCCCTTAATGTTGCTTTCTGATTTCCCTAAAAGTATAATAGACATCATGTACCAGAATCACTAGGGAAAATTATATGTTTTCAGTATTTAAAAGCTTAGAGGTTATGATGGTCCTACAATGGGGGTGATCATGGACAAATCTAAAAGATAAGATCCAAAGGTTAGAAATGAAGTTCTCCATGCCTATATCCAGACCTGCCAGGAACAGTTTTCTTCAACAACCATACAATTTAAAAAATATATATACTTTTGCTTAGTAAAGAATCCTGGGTGAAGGCACCATATCAATTATCACAGCCTGATTTAACTTATCTTACTCCCTCCCTGGTCCAACCATCAGAGTCTACTTCCACGTATATTCCCCAGTTTTCCCCAATATAAATTAGCAAAATCTTACTTCGACTATAAGCCCTCTTCTTTCATTTTGCACTTTGTAATTTTCCCACTCCCCAAACTGAGACCATTCTGGGATTTGAGTGCATTAATACATTTAGAAGCAATAAGGGGTTTTGAAATTGAGTCACAAGGAGAATTGATACCTTCTTGCAAGCTGTAGCAGTTAATGGTTTTAGTGAAATTACAGAATCCTCTCTGGTTAGTTGAAGCAGAAATGAAATCTATTAGCATTCAGTAGCTGGTACTTAACTGCAAAAATCAGGTTAAGGTGATTAAGCTTCCAAAACAATTTCCAGGACTAATCAGCAATTCTATCCTCACCAGAAAGCAGTCATCAGCACTGCCATCCCCAGAATTTTGCCTCTCCTGCCACGACCTGTTTAGTTTTCTCTTGCTGTAAAAAAATATTACCTCAGGGACACCTGTGTGGCTCAGTCGGTTGAATGTCGAACTCGGTTTTGGCTCAGGTCATGATCTCACAGTTCATGGGTTCGAGCCCCATGTCAGGCTCTATGCTGACAGTGCGGAGTGTGCTTGGGATTCTTTCTCTCTCCCTCTCTCTCTGCCCCTCCCCTACTCTCTATCTCTCTCTCTCAAAATAAATACATAAACTTTTTAAAAAACATATTACCACAAACTCAGCTGCTTAACACAATACATTTATTGTATCATAATTACGCTATGGCAGTTTCTGTGGGTCAAGAGTTGCAACTGAGCTAGTCCTCCACTGCACTTGTAATGTTGGCCAGGCTGCCTTCTCACCTGGAGATTCTACTGGATGAAAGTCCTCTTCCAAACTCAGTCAAATTTTGGGGGAGAACTCATTTCCTTGCAACTTCACAACTGAGGGCCTCAGCTTCTTACTCGCTGGTAGCTGCCCTCAGCTCTCGGAGGCCACCTGTATGTCCCTGCCACATGGCCCTCTATAGGCAGTCACAACATGACACTTTACTTCCTGAATGCCAGCAGGAGAGCATCTCTCTGCACAAAAGGGTCAAGTCCCTTTTTTAATGGCTGATTAAGTCAGGCCCTCCCAGTATAACCCTCCTTTTGACCAATTCAAAATCAAGTGACTTAGGATCTTAATTACCTCTGCAAAATCCCTTCACTTTGCTTTTAACATTACCTAATCAAGGAAGTGACATCCCTTACCTTCACCATATTCCAGAAGTCACACATTCTGTCCCCACTCAAGGGAAATGTGTGGATTTACCCTAAAAGTGCCCTGAGAGTAAGAGCTGTACATGACCATTCTCAAGAAACTCTGGGCTTCCAGGAGAACCGCTACAATCTTTGTGTGAACATTAAACAGGGGCTCCTGTGGGCAGTTATCACTCCCAAAAGTTCACCGTTGGCAAGTAGGGATTGGCCTAGATTTTAGACCACCACTCCAACCCAACCTTTATTCAATGCACAAACTGCGTACTGAACCAAAGGCACAGGCTAGGCCAATACCCTGCACGTAGTGGGTGAACATCTGATGGGTGAATGTCTTCTAGAATGTCAAATCACCCAGTCTCATCATCTCATTAAACAAAGTCTACCAAAGGGCACACTGTATAATCCTGCCCTGTCCTTTCTCTCTGAAAACACCTTCTATTTTAACTTTTTTTCCTAAGTTTTATTTATTTATTTTGAGAGAGACTGTGTGCACACGCAAGCAGGGGAGGGGCAGAGAGAGAGGGAGAGAGAGGGAATCGCAAGCAGGCTCCACGCTGCTAACACAGAGCCTGACATGGTGCCAGAACCCACAAATTGCAAGACCGTGACCTGAGCCAAAACTAAGAGCCCGACACTCCACCAAGCCACCCAGGCACCCCAGGACACCTCCTTGCTACTACCATCCTTTAGCCCCACTATCCTGCACTCTTCCCAGTGAATCCTTTGGTCATCAATTTCATTTTCTTTTTTTTTTATTGAGGGATAACTCACATAACGTTATATTAATTTCAGATGTACAACATAATGATTCAGTGTTTGTATATACTGCAAAATGATCATTATCGTAAGTCCGATTAACATCCGTCACCACACAAAATTTTTTTTCTCGTGATAAGAACTTTTAAGACCCATTCTCCTGGCTACTTTCAAATATGCAGTACAGTATTATTAACTGTAGTCACCAGGCTGTATGTTACATCCCTATGATTTGTTCACGTATTGTACCTTTTGACCCCCTTCACCCATTTTGCCCATCCCCCATCCCTAGCCTCAGGCAACCACCAATCTATTCTCTTTTTTGTTCATTTTGTTGCTGTTATTCTTGTTTCATTTGTCTTTTTGTGTACTTTTTTGGATTCCATATATAAGTGAGATGTTACAATATTTATCTTTTCATTTTTGACTTATTTCATTTAGCATAATGCCCTCATTTCATCCATGTTGTCTCAATGGCAATATTTTATTCTTGTTTATGTCTTATATCTTTTAACATCCTTCATCAGATTTTTCTGGGTCAGTTCATAGTGGTTTGGAAAATGTGGCAAATATGAAAAGTGGTTTGCCTATTTGATCATCAGAGAACCAATATGCAGGATTTCTTTTGTGTGTGTTTTTCAAGTTTTTATTTAAATTCCAGTTAGTTAACGTACAGCGTAATATTAATTTCAGGTATAGAATTTAGTGACTCATCACTTACATATAACACCCAGTGCTCATCACAACAAGTACCCTCTTTAATGCCCATCACCCATTTAGCCCATCCTCCCACCCACCTCCCCTCCAGCAACCCTCAGTTTGTTCTCTATAGTTAAAAGTCTATTGGGTGGCGCCTGGGTGACTCAGTCAGTTGAGCATACAGTTTTAGCTCAAGTCATGATCTTTAGCTCAAGTCATGATCTCACGGTTCGTGGGTTCGAGCCCCACGTTCAGCTCTGTGCTGACAGCTTGGAGCCTGGAGCCTGCTTCGGATTCTGTATCTCCCTCTCTCTCTGCCCTTCCCTCACTTATACTCTGTCTCTCTCTCTCTCTCTCAAAAATGAATAAACATTAAAAAAATCTTTTCTTCTTAAAAAAAGTCTGTTGGGGTGCCTGGGTAGCTCAGGCAGTTAAGTGTCCAACTATTGATTTCAACTCAGGTCATTATCTCATGGTTCGTGAGTTTAAGCCCTACATCAGGCTCCTCACTGGCAGTGCAGGGCCTGGGTGGGATTCTTTCTCTACCACTTTCTCTGCCCCTCCTCCTCATCTCTCTCTTTCTCAAAATAAATAAACTTTATTAAAAAAAGGATTTGTTTCCTGTTTTGCCTCTCTCTCTTTTTTCCCCCTAGGTTTGTCTGCCTTGTTTTTTAAATTTCACATATGAATGAAATTATATAATATTTGTCTTTTTCTGACTGACTTATTTCACTTAGCATAATACTCTCTAACTTCATCCACATAGTTGCAAATGGCAAGATTTCATTCTTTTTTGTGGCTGATGTTCCATTGTGTGTGTGTGTGTGTGTGTGTGTGTGTACCACATCTTTGTCCATTCATCAGGACAATGGACAAAGGGGATCTTTCCATAATTTGGCTATTTTTGATAATGCTTCTATAAACATCAGGGTGCATGTTTGAATCAGTATTTTTGTATCCTTTTGGGTAAATACCTAGTAGCACAGTTGCTGGATCATAGTTCTATTTTTAACTTTTTGATGAACTCCATGTTTTCCAGAGTAGCTGCACCAGTTTGCATTCCCATCAACAGTGCAAAAGGATTCCCCTTTCTCCACATTCTTTCCAACACCTGTTGTTTCCTGTTAATTTTAGCCATTCTGACAGGTGTGAGGTGATATCTCACTGTAGTTTTGATTTGTATTTCCCTGGTAATGAGTGATGTTGAGCATCTTTTCATGTATCTCCTAGCCATCTGGATGTCTTCTTTGGAAAATGTCTATTCATATCTTCTGCCCATTTTTTAACTGGATTATTTGTTTGGATTTTGAGTTTGATAAATTCTTCATAGATTTTGGATACTAACCCTTTATGTTATTTGCAAATATCTTCTCCCATTCCATAGGCTGCCTTTTAGCTTTGTTGATTGTTTCCTTCACTGTGCAGAAGCTTTTTATTTTGATGAACTCCCAATAGTTTATTTTTGCTTTTGTTTCCCTGACTCAGAAGACATATCTAATAAGAAGCTGCTACGGCCAATGTCAAAGAGGTTACTGCCTGTGTTCTCTAGAATTTTTATGGTTTCAGGTCTCACATTTAGATCTTTAGGTCTTTAATCCATTATGAATTTGGTTTTGTGTATGGTGTAAGAAAGTGGTCCAGTTTCATTCTTTTGCATGTAGCTGTCCAGTTTTCCCAATACCATTTGTTGAGGAGATTGTCTTTTTTTTCAGTACACAGTTTTGACCCTAAAACATTTCAGATTGTTTGCACCTCCCCCAGTAAAAAATCCAGTCCATATTTTCTGTCACTTGGGCCCATCCACTCTTTTCAAAGTTCTTTATGAGCACTGACTTCTCAATATCATTGACCCATTTTACTTTTCATGCCATAGTCCATAGGTGCTTATGGAGCCAATGGGAACATCCAATTTCTCTTCAGATTCACTGACTCTTGTTTCTGTTTCTTAGCTGATATCAGGTTGTTTTGTTGCCATGTTGTCCTATGGGCTCCAAGTATACAAGTGCACAGGGGAGTGTAGATGAGAGCTGCCCTGACCCCAGCCCCACTCCTTTTCTCATAGGAGGACACTACTGGCTGCCTAATAGCCAAGCCAGCTGGAGGCCACAAGTATGATTTTTTTATTATAGTTTACTTTTTTATTTCTGTCGGTCTCATTTTGTTTCATAAAATGTCCTGTATCTCTTTCCATACTTGAAATTGATTTTTATAAAATAAGAATTATTGGTTATTTACATTCCTAAATAACTCATCAGTCCAGACCAGTGAAAGGAGGAATTTAAGGCCCAGTGACCTAGCTCCTGTCAGGATTTGGTTGCTGCAATTGCCCATTTACTACACTCACTAAACATGGAAGCAAAAGGTCCTCAGGGAACCCACCTAGCTTCCAGATATTCATCTTCATGCTCCCATTATGTAGAAGCATCTCTGGTTACTCATGATAAAGAACCCTCATAATTGGTGGAAATGTCACACCATTAGCTGATGGGAGCATTCTCCCTAGCTTATCCCAAAGTCCTCCAATCTCTAATTCCCCAGAGTCTGAAGTGTCAGATATGGAAAGCACAAGTTTCCCAAACATGTCACTAGGAATGGTGATGAGAAGATCTAATTCAACTTTGTTCCTATGGTTACTAAGGCCCTGGTATTCTGGCTAATGTGGACAGAGCATCATATAATGGCCATTGCTTCATTGTATAGTCTGCTCCATGGAAGATGTTCACTGAGGGTGTGATAATCAAGCTGGCATATCACCCATTTGCACCATTTTTACATTCTGTCAGACCAGAAGCTTCCATGTGAGTGGTATAGTGTAGGAACAAGGGACCCCATGGTCATGTGGCCATTGTCTCAGCTCTTTGCCCTAAAGTGGGTCCTTTGATACAAGGTAACAATATGCAGGATCCCTAAATTTATAAATTAGGTATTCTATCAGTCCTTAGATAGGAGGCACTGTGGGAAGGGAAGGTTAACTAATATCTAGAATAAGTGTTAATACAAGCAGGAAGAAATTAGAGGCTTCTCCAGACTAAAAAATGTCTGATGTAATTAACTTACTGCCAAGAGGCTGGTTAGTCTCTGAAGGATGGTTCTACATCAAGGCTTTGGTATTGCACTCTGCTTTTTACAACTTGGACACTAAGCTGCAACAACAGCTATGTCAATCTTGGTGAGAGGGAGTCTATGCCATTGGACCAAAGCATAACTCCATTCCTGTATTATAACTATACCTTTGGCCCATTGTACAAGTACTGAGGTGATCAAGGACAAAAGTTGGCAGGCCCCCACTTGTTGACCCTTCCTGTCCTTCCTGGGCCTTCTTGGTTTATTAGAAACCAAGATCCACACATTTTATGAACACTTATACATTCATCCACTTTCCTTCTCCCAAGACTTCTTTGTCCCACCTTCCAATATTCCTCTTTCTTGGCCACTGACCATTCAGCTAAGCTATTTTCCACTACCCAAGAGTTCATGTGTAACCCTATTTTGGATCAATTCTGTCTCCATACAAAGTTGATGTCTAAAGTGCACCACCCAAAGTTCTGTCCATTGGGAGACTTTCTCCTCATTACCTCTTGGAGCCACCCCTGAGTAGAAATGTGGTATATATATATATCATCAGGCTTTTTCAGCTTGTACTAATTAATTTAGCAAACTCAATCACAAACTAAACCTGGGTTTTGTCTTTCTCCATCAATTAGTCATGGGGAAATTTCTATGAGGCCATAGGTGTGAACTACATTTAGGTGAAACATTGGTGCAATAACGGTGGGTGTCATGAGGCTACCTGCCCATGAGGACTTGATGGTGTTTTATGTCCCAGGTATCAGGGTTTAGCTCAGACCCTGTGCATAATATCCCTCAAAAGATCTAAGTATTTTTATTTTCTCAGTGTACAGTTAGTCTGATAAATTAACAGTTTGGAAAAAGAATTTGAGTAACAGTTTTGAAAATACTATATGTGACTGTAGGACTTTCCTCAAGGACACTTGGCTTCCCCTTAATGAGATGGACTCTGGGTCTTAAAACTAGTTCACGTCTGGAAACTTGACATGGAACCATGAGTTTTCATGGTGGCAGCTAACATCAGCATTCTGCTCACTATTCCCGATCATGTTTGGGGGCCATTATCAGTAAAGAAATAATGGCTCATTGGCTGCCTATCTCCCCACTACGCACATTGTGATCAGTTATGCATCAGTACAGATGTTTGCAGGCCAAAACACCTTGGTTGCCAATATGGCCTTGGTGCACATCACAGTAATTGTATTCACCTTACACTTGATTATTAAAGACAGTCATCTGGCCTCTGCTATTCCATAATCTTATTTCCTTTGGCAATAAGTACCCCAATCCCATGGCAGCATCTCCAACCACCAAACCTTGCCTACCTAGGACAGACTCCCCTGAGGTTCTGAGTGATTCCATTGCTCTTTTCAGTAATGAATTCCTTAGAACTTTAGCAAAGGGAGGGCCTCATGAAGAACACAGTCAGATGATGGATACTCCAGCCATAAATAGTAAAACTACTTAACATGCACAAGTCTTTTTTCTTTCCTTAGTAGGTGTGAGGCAGTTCTGGCAACTTCAGCTAATTTACTCTATTGTGTGGTTGCTTCCATTGCACCCTTTCAGGGACCTAAAATTTTAAATTATGTGATAGTGCTACCATTTAAATAAGTCACCCTTCTCCCACAAATACCTTTAGGATATATGTGTTCCACAAATTCCTGCTAGTATATATTAACTGTATCTTGCTGCCCTTTCAACGAATAAGCTATTTCTTCCTACAGAGATGCCAAATTTTCCTACAGTCCTGAGGTCTAACCTATGTTATTGGTCTAGAAGCAATGAGGGAAAGTTAGGGCAGACCCTGAAGAGGACACACATCATCTTGTGAAACATGTACTTCAGGCAAGGCTTTTTCATCCAAGCAGTGTGAGAGTGATGGACTTTAATAAAGAGGACTGGGAGAGACCATCACTTCTGAAAGCCTGAAGATTTAAGACAATATGTGTTCAGGGTTCTCTGTCCACCCAAATATTCACATTCCTGACTGCAGGGTTTAGTCCCTTCCTTATCAAGGCCTTTACTTTAGCACAGGAAACCTTCTAGAGCTGCATATTTAGATTTCTTAATGGCTCAGCTACCTTAAGATCAAATCTTGAACTTTGTTTTCGTACAGTCTCCCCTTCTGCAATGGGAAATAAGGGTTTTTTCAATGCTTCCATATAATATTTTTGGATTTGCAGTGTACCCTAAGTTGATAGCTGACTGATTTGAAAATATCATTTTCTATTTCAGGCCTTCTAGCTCAAGTGACAAATGCTTGGTTCTCCACAATCTTTATAATTATCATTATCCACATATTTCTGAATTGCTGCAGCTACAGCCAATACGTTCACTTCCATATGTACATCATTCAAATCAAAAGAATCATAGTAATTGGATGTTAAAGGGGTTATCCCCATAGTACTTACCCCTAGGAAAAGTCCCTGCTGCCCCTTAACTGGCAAGGGATGTATTACCAAAATCCCACTGTTCTCTAGAACTTCATCTGGTACCATCTTCTTTTGCATTCTCCCAGAAGCATTTAATGAGACACGGATTTGGGTACGGGTAGAGTATTTTAGAGAGGATTCAAAGTAAGGAAATGGGAGGCATGAGACAAGAAAGAAAAACCAATAAAGGATGTGTTAATGATTTTATAATGGGAAACTAGAACTCAATCTCACTGGGGACCCGCAGAAAAACCGTGTGATACATAACTCAGGAACTTTCCTCCTGGGGCATTTATCCACTGATTTCCATTTCCTATTGTTTAAGTTTGATCCTGATGGCCATTAACTCCATGAACTTCTGGGTTGAGTATGCGTCCTTGGAGCAAGATCCTATTATTCTAGAGATTATCCTCTTTTGTAGAAGTAAATTGATGCAGGTACTTGATCTGGGAATCTATCACTATGCAGATGAACTCAAGTGGGTCCCAGAAAATGTGGCTGGGATATAAATACTATATATTCATATATGTAAATATTTCATATACCTAATTTTAATTTTATAAAAACTAATGTAAATAAAATAATTTTAGTATCCACATACGTTTCCTGCAGGAAGACAATCTTCTAAAATGGACTTGTAATCTAACTTCCTTACAATTCTATTGCTTATGTTTATTTAATAAATTGACAGGGGGGATGAAAATCACTATTAAGCATTCTAGTTTGAATGATAACATTATAGTATATCATAAATAAGTGGGCATTATGATTTATCATAATATATTGACTCAATACATGATACATTCAGTAAGTAAATGCTTGCTTAAATGAAATCTTAATCACTAAGCATGAAAATTGTTATATAGCCATCATGTGGCTAAAGTGTATATGGATTCATATATATGGGTTAATCACACCAGAAAAAGTTGACTGGGCAGTTTGGACAAATGACTAGTTATGAGATTTCTTTCCTTTATTATAATTTTTTACTCATTTTATCTTCAACTCACAGGTACGCAGCAGATTACCTGGGTGAAATTGCTTTAGAGTGTCAAGTGAAAAATATTTGTTTTTTACAAGGAAGACAGTTAAAAAAAACCATTGACTTTTCTGTCCCCTGTGAACTTCCCTATCAAGAGTTCACATCTGACAGTTCTGGTCTTTGCTTCAACCTAGAAGTTCCAAATGCCACACTTAAGGGAACCCCATTGGTACTCTTTACTATAAAACCTTCAAGTTCTGACTACAGGGAATAATTGGCATTGCATCAACCATTCTCTGGGCTACTGTTGCCTGGTAGTCAACCCTCAAGGTACCTAAACTAAGCAGCTTTGAGGATTACTTGGACCAAAGTATTCTATATATGGCTGAGACAAGGTTTTTGGAAAACAGAGGAACAAATGAAGAGGTGGCAGGGTGATTTTGTGAATTGTGTTTCAGACAATTCGAAAGAAAAAAATTCCCTGTAGCTATTTCACTCTAATAGTGAAGAATATGAAAAAAATATATTATCAGTAGAATTTTATAACCTCAGTCATAAAACCAGGTATTAAAAAAAGTGCCTTCTCCCAATCATTTTTCATTCTTAAAAGTTGAATCAAACACAAGCCCTATAGCCATATCAGGGAGTAGACCGTCTGTTGAAGAAGATGTACAGGTAACATGCATTTGGGTATTGGAAATGGAACAGGGATGTGTTGATGGCTGATCAGTTGAAAAGTAAGCATTCAAAGTTAACCTTGGTCAGGTTTTGAACTTATTGGGAACAGGGCAACAAAGGAATGGCAGGAAGAGGAAATACACTCAGCCACTGTATAAGTCCTACGAGTGACCCAAAGATCCAATTCTAACACATCTGACCAATGCTAGAACTGATGGATAACATCCAATGTTCAAACAGGCAGAGTATTTTTGTAAACCAAACCTGAGTGTTTGGGCAAAGTCAAGGTACAGTGAAAGGTGTTGGTACTAAAGTATTGGGAAGTGTCTCAGGATGAATGTCAAAGGATAAATCTAAATATGTGCATGACTGAATGCTCTATTCCCCTCTTTAAGAAGCCTTCTTAAAATGGACAGAGGAAAGTTATTTAGGAAGAATCTCTTCTTGTGGTAATTCCAGAATAATTTAGAAGTCCTGCCAAGCTCTCAGAGTTCTAGGATCATGGGCTCCTGAAATTCTGTCCCTACTTTACCTCTTTTCTGCCTTGTCTGAGTGAGTGATCTATGCCATGGACAATGGCAAGGTACTCCTTTATATGACCTCTTCCTTATTTGCCTGGAGGTCTGGCTGTTCGTGGAGCACACATCCATCCCAGAAAGTGATTTCTTTGTGGGGCCACAAGTTCACCTTCTCTCTCCTTTGGCATCTCTCAAGTCTGGCTGCTTTTTTGTTCTGAGTAACATTGCCCTCAGTAACTTTAAGGTCTTTAACCCTTTAACATTTCAATGTGATTCCAAATCCCAAACTCTTTCAGGTGGGAGATGGAAAAAGGAGAGTATCTATCTTTAGTGATTTCAAAATAACTTTATTATACTCCTTTCAGTAAGGAACAGGAGCAGTAGTGGCAAAAATAACTTTAACTCTGATAGGGGATAATTCTGCATGAGGATATTATTTGTTTTAGGCCACAATTGTAATCTCAAATAACGATGACAGTACATTAAGAAATAGTGTACAGGCAGTCGGTTAAGCGTCCGACTTCAGCTCAGGTCACGATCTCACGGTCCGTGAGTTCGAGCCCCACGTTGGGCTCTGGGCTGATGGCTCAGAGCCTGGAGCCTGCTTCCGATTCTGTGTCTCCCTCTCTCTCTGCCCCTCCCCCGTTCATGCTCTGTCTCTCTCTGTCTCAAAAATAAATAAACGTTAAAAAAAAATTAAAAAAAAAAAAGAAATAGTGTACAGGTTTTTAAAATGCACTTAACATATGTTATCACATTTAATTCTCCTAACAACTCTAACAGAGGTATATTGTTATCCTAATTTTCAGCAAGGAAACAGAAGACAAGGACAGTTATGTAACATGCACAATGTGGAGCCGGGATTTGATTTTAGTCTGACACAGGACCCTACATCCTTAGTCACTGCATTATTATCTACCCATATTCTAAACTCTTAACTATTAAGAAATGCTCACGTTTTACTAAATATGCCTTTTTACTTCTCAATCCTGATCTTCCAGTTAAATGTCCTTCCTTTCCATGACTTCCTAGAGAAATCATACTTATCCTTAAATTTTTCTTCCTTTACCTTAAATTAGATGACATTAATGACTGCTCTCTTGATCAAACTTAAAGTTCCCATTTCAGTTACTCATATTCTGATTTAATTGCTTGTCTTTATTTTGTATTCTTCTTTAAACTATGACATTTTTTTAAATGTTTGTTTATTTTTGAGAGAGACAGAGACAGAATGTGAGTAGGTTAGGGCAGAGAGAGAGGGAGGCACAGAATCCAAAGCAGGCTCCGGGCTCCAAGCTGTCAGCACAGAGCCTGACGTGGGGCTTGAACTCACAAGCTGTGAGATCATGACCTGAGCCGAAGTTGGATGCTCAAGCAACTGAGCCACCCAGGCGCCCCTCAACTATGACATTTTTAAATGTAGGCATCAAATCTTATTCTTTATGTTCCATGTGACTGACACAAAACTTGGCCCATGATGGAAGTTAAGACATATTTTCTGAATGTTTGTGATATTACAAGAGAATCAAAGCAATATGAAAATTGGTTGGAGGAAAATAGAAACTTCATTGCCATGCTTTTCATAATCATATTTAGGGGCCATCCTTTTTAAATGGCCTTGGGGAACCACACCACCATCACAGAGTTTATCCTGCTTGAACTATCTGCTGACCCCCACATTCAGACTCTGCTCTTTGTGCTTTTCTTGGTGATTTATCTCCTGACCCTAGTAGGGAATCTGACGATGATGCTGGTGACCAAGGCTGATTCTTACCTCCACAGCCTCATGTACTTCTTCCTAAGTTTCCTCTCTTTCTCAGACCTCTGTTTCCCTTGTCACTGTGCCCAAGATGTTGGAAAACCTCCTTTCTAAGAAGAAAACCATCTCCTTTCTAAGAAGAAAACCATCTCAGAAGAGGGCTGCCTGGCTCAGGTCTTCTTTGTATCTATCATGGCAGGGACTGAAGTCTGCCTACTCTCAGAGATGGCTTATGACCACTATGCTGCCATCTACCACCCACTGCTCAATGGCCAGGTGATGAGTAAACAGTGGTATTTGCAGCTAGTGTAGGGTTCATGGAACCTGGGCATTCTGGACACACTCATTAATGTCCCTTTGGCAATGAAAATGGACTTCTGTGATAACCATACCAGCCCACACTACAGCTGTGAGCTGCCCTCTCTCTTCCTTCTCTCTTACTCAGATGTTTCTACAAACCTCTTTGTCATATTCTGCTCTTTCCTCCCATATGGCCTTGTAACTTCCCTGTCAATCTTCATCTCTTACGCCCACATTATCTCCACCATCCTGAGCATCACCTCCACCTCTGGCAGAAGCAAAGCTTTTTCCACCTGCTCCTCCACCTTACCACAATAATCTTGTTCTATGGCTCGGGCCTTCTTCATTATTTCATTCCAACTTCAGAATCCACCCCCCACTCTGGATCTGATCTCTGCAGTATGGTGTGATCACTCCCATGCTGAATCCTCTCATCTGCAGACCAAAAAATAAGGAGGTGAAGGATGCTCTGCAGAGAACACTGGGGAAGTATTTATAATGTTTCCAGTGGCAGAATAAAGAGAGAGGATTATGGGTAATTATAATAAAAATATGTGGCAAAACATCGAGTGAGTTGACATTAAGGGGTACTTCCTGACAGTTCATGATGTCCAGTTTGGCAAAATTAATCAGAAAGGATTAAGAAAAAAAACAAAGACCTATTATATGGTGGATCATTTAGGTCAGTCCTACTTGAAAGCAAAAAAAAAATAATTGATTAAATATTCATGTAACACTATAAAATTTTGCTTATAACATGTTCATCGATATTTCTCATTTATTTTCATATATATTAAGATGAGTGATGTAAATTAACTATCATCATTTGCAGTGGAGTTTGAAAGCCATGGTTTTCCTAAATGGAAAATTGCCTGAATCTTTGAATGAGAACAGTCATAACAAGTTCACAGGGCCACTGGGTAATGAATTCTGGTTAAAGTTGCAGGAAGAGAAATGAGTGAGTTACCATAATGGGGCTGAAGACTTCCCAAACATTTGTTTTTATAGAAAGCTTAAGGTGGGAATAGGTCTGTGGAAAATTGCCCTCCTAGAGTAACTTTGCAAACCAGCTAACCATTTCCTGGGTTTAAGTAGTGCCCACAGCCTCAGGGAAAGAGACAGTGACAGGAAAAACGGAAGTACCAGAGCAATGCAATCCTATTTCCAAAACAAGCAGACAGAGGTTAAGTGCTGAGTAGATTTGCAAATTGGACATATTTGGTGGCTTCTACCTTTCCTTTGCAGATCCTTACTTTCCTTGATGCCTGCTCACATCTAAGTGCTCAGAGCAACATTTTTGCTCCCGGCAGGAATCTTGCATTTCCTTAGGTGCCCACCTAACCAATGACAATTCACTGAAGATGAATTTTCCTAAATGTCCTTTATCCTAATGATACATTTCTATAGTAACAATTCATTGAGATTCTATCATCAAAATATTTCCAAATTTCTTGTGAGAGAGAAATATTTGAGACCCTTTAGTATTTTGGGATGTTTTTCTCTTGGCTTTGGAGAATTTGAGCGATTATTAGTCCATTGATTCAAAGGCATTTCATATTTAAATCATAATTGTAAATGCTTATCAGTAGGCCATTCTTAACAGAAGATTCATCACGTATATAATTTTAAAAATTGTTGCTCTGTTTTGTGCTACTTTTATTCATATTCACATGAATTATGCTACAAGAAATAGTAGATCAATTTAACACCTGCTTAAATTTTTTTTAGTGTTTTATTTTTGAGAGAGAGAGTGTGTGAGAGGGGGAGGCATAGAGAGGGAGGGAAACAGAATCCAAAGCATGCTCCAGGCTCCAAGCTGTGAGCACAGAGCCCCATGCGAGGCTCGAACTCACAAACCATGAGATCATGACCTGAGCTGAAGTTGGACACTCACCTGACTGAGCCACCCAGGTGTCCTGACATCTGCTTAATATTCACTTGTGGAGGGGCGCCTGGGTGGCTCAGTCGGTAAAGTGGCCGACTTCGGCTCAGGTCATGATCTCACAGTCCGTGGGTTCAAGCCCTGCATCGGGCTCTGTGCTGACAGCTTAGAGCCTGGAGCCTGTTTCAGATTCTATGTCTCCCTCTTTCTCTGACCCTCCCCTGTTCATGCTCTCTCTCCCTGTCTCAAAAATAAATAAATGTTAAAAAAATATATTCACTTGTGGATACTGAGGTATTGTTCTATGGACAGCAAAGGTGACAGTCTATAATGGATACTATAAAGCATTTACTCTTCCTTTTCAGTTAATTTCTTGCTATATTCAAAACAAAAGGTTTTGTTACTACATCATATAATTTGTATTAATGTGAACCAATATTTTCTGATTTGAAAGAAACTGAATTCCTTAAGTTATCAAAAGTTTTCATACAGAGAAATGATAGGTCAGTCTTCTCTTCTTTCATGAATTCCTACATTTATACATAATTTCCTTGGTGCTTTCTTTATGTGATTTCTAGGAAAGGAGTCTACCCATCTCTCACCGGCAAGAAGAGGAAGAAATGATTGTCCATCAAACATATTATAATCCCCTATAGATTATAATATGAGACAAAGACGTCAAGATTCCCTCATCCTCTCTAAAACACCAGAATTTCTTTTATGTATTGTTCAACGTGTGTTGGAGTAGTAGCAGCAGATGTATTCTATTGGTGAAGTCTTGCAGTGATGGTGGGAGGTTTGGAGCTGCTGGCCAAGCAAGAATTCTTGAAGATGGCTTTGGTGCAAAAAGGTGATTTTATTAAAGCATGGGGACAGGACCCATGGGCAGAAAGAGCTGCATGGGGGTTGTGATGGGTAACTCATTATATACCCTTAGGTTGGGAGGGGGTTAGGGATAGAGTAAGTCTCTAAGGAATTTTGGAAGCAAGGTTTCCATGACCTTGAGGAGCTAGTTGTGTTAAGAAAATGCCATTTATTACCGTTTAGTAAAACCTTCATCATGAGACCCTTCAGATATATATCAGGTGGCCATAAACCTGGAGTATGATTGCCAGCATATATCTTGGGAGAGTTGAGATAATGGAAGTTTTTATATGTTAAAGTAGACTTACAGGATCCTGAGGGGTCAGGATAATGGTCAGCCCAGATTCCCTTTTGCTCCTAGCAAAGTGTCCTCATGGAAGCAGCTGAACTTCTAGAGGAAGGTCACTCTGCCTGTTTCAAGGACTTGTCAATGGCCTGTAAGCAGCAAGGGAATTACTTTTTCATTTGCCTTTGTTTCCCACATTACCATGGCAAGCACTTAAACCCCTTTCCTCTGTTCTTGGGTAGCCAGGAGTGTCCAGGAATATCACACATATTCCATAAGGGGTAGGGTTGGGGGTGCTGTTAGCCTGTACTATGTTCTCAGCTCACCCGATGCTCCCTCATCACTATTACCTGTTAGAAAGCCAAGGAGAAAAGGATTTGGTCATTGTTGGCAGTTCATTTTAAAAGAGGAAACTTAGCATCTGTTTCACTGTGAGCCCTATAACCAACTCCAGTCCAAGAGGATAATTCCCACTGACATGTTTTATATTATGTTTACATCTTTATACCTAATAAAATTCATACAACATGTATCACTATATATACAGCTTTTTACTTAAATTATATTGTAAGTGACTTTTATGTTAATATAACTAATATTAGTTTTAATTATTTTAATAATCTATTATGTTTATATTCCAAAGTGTGCTTGGCATTTTCTCATCATGGAAAATAGTTTATTATTTCACTATTATAATTTATCTTTCATATATTTTACAGTACAGTTCAGGTGACATTTCAGTTCTAAAAATAGCAATGCATTAAATATCTCATAAATATATTTTTGTTATAATTATTTTGATGCTTGGAAATTATTAGATCAAATGTGTATGATGTTTGTTAAGCCTTGTGACATGTTTCAACAGATTATTTTGCCAAGTATTTTACCACTATTGTGATGCCAGCAACGTATGCAAATGTCTCTCTTTCCAATGTAACCTATATTATTTATACTGCTTTTAAAATATTTTACTTATAGGCCAGGAATTAAATTTTTGTATCTATCTATATTTCTTTTGATACTACTGACATGAACAATGTTACATATTTATTTACTACTTTTCTCTTGTCTAATTATTCATCTATTTTGCCCACTAATATATGCAGTTGGTGATGTTCTTATCAATTTAACTAATACAATAAATACATTAAACATCGTCTGGCATGGTTGATTCCAACTTGTAAACCTCCTTAAAATGTCTTTTAATTTTGTGGGTTTCCTTTTTAGAGAAAGAGAAATGTTAATTTTTATGTAATCAAATACGTTCAACTTTCCATATGAAGATTCTTTTTTCCTAAAGCTTAAAAAATCCTTTTGTTAATATGAGGCAAATATCAAACATGTTTGCAACTCTTAATTTGTCTCAGAACTTAAATAATTTACATTCACTATCCCATTATTATTGACATAAGGTAAATTTGGCCAGTCACATATATGAACAAGAAAACTTAGAGTAAAGGATGTTAATAAAAATAACCCAATGATGCATATTAAAGGTTTAAGTTGGAATTCAAACTAGGCAGCTCAGAATCTAGAGTCCATGTTCTTAACTATTATGTAACAGAAAAATTGAAATAAATTTGAATTGATCCCACTTATTAATGTAAATAATGACTTGCTCTAGCTTTCTCTACACACACACACACACACACACACACACTTAGAGCAAACTCTTCATTTGCTCTGGTGACCAAATTTCAAGTGTGAGAGTCTGTAAGAAACTCTACAATATAGAAACTTCTATTTCTCATAGAATCTTCACTGATCAGGAAAAGTTCCCCAGTTCCTTTCTATTTTCTCACTCTTTCTTCTAAAGGCATGAGGGTGCATTCCTTCGTAGAACACAGGCTACAAACAGTAATCAAGACTAATCATCTGGTTTTGTTCTTTTCTTTAGTGGTCCTGAGGCCATCTTTGTAGTCAAGCAGGCAACTGGTAAATATTTAGTGGCTGCTGTGTTTGATGATTCTAAAGCCATTGTTCAAGTCTGCTACAAGAACTCATATAGTTCTAAAAATTACAAATGCATTTTAACATGGTTTTGCATGTTTCATTTATATTTAAAATTATCTGACTTACTGTCATTATGTGAAAAGGGTGCTAAGGGAATGAGAATTTCCAGAAGAATTTAATGTCAGTTTATACCTTTCTCAAGCCTCTTTTACAAACTCATCCTTAAATGAATTTGACTTCAGGGCACCTGGGTGGCTCAGTTGGTTGGGCATCCAACTTTGGCTCAGCTCGTGAGTTCGAGCCCCGTGTTGGGCTCTGTGCTGACAGCTCGGAGCCTGGAGCCTGCTTCAGATTCTGTGTCTCCCTCTCTCTCTGCCCCTAACCCACTTGCATATTGTCTCTGTCTCTCTCAAATATAAACAAACATAAAAAAAAAAAAAAAGAGTCTCATAACCATAAGAAGGTTAATGGAGGTGGGGGGGGGTTGGGAAGTGGTTTAAATGGATGACAGGATGAGCACTGGGTGTCATATGTAAGAGATGAATCACTGCGTTCTACTCCTGAAGCTAAGACTACACCGTATGTTAACTAACTTGAGAATTAAAAAAAAGTCAAAAAAAATTTAAGAAACTAATTTCAATTTACAATCATTTTACTTTTGCTGGAAAAAATAAGCTTTGAATAATTTTTTTAAAAAATTGATAACCCTGCTATTATCACAGTTATAAAATTACTAATTTTCATATATAATTTGATACATCACAATGTAAATAAGTTACCTTTAAAGTTGCTCAGCAAAAAAAAAAAAGTCTCTTACAGTTTGTTTCCCTCTCTCTTTTTAGATTTGCCTCTCTCAATGATTGATTTCTGACTGTTAATTTTGCATTCGCAAAATGAACCCCTCTTCATTATGATATATTATCTTTTTAATAAATTATTTGACTCTATATGCTATGTTTTGCTTGCAATTTTTCCATCTATGTTCGTGATAATTATTGGACTATTTTCTTTTCACGTTCTTGTCAGATTTTAGTATCAGGGTTATTATTGACCTCATAAAACAAGTTGAGAATTCTTCCTACAATCGCCATTCTATAGATGAATTTGTATGTAAAACTGGTACTATTTGTTCACCAGTGAAGTCATGTAGATTGGAGTTTTCTTTATGGAAAATATTGTAATTTCATGTTTAATTTATTTAACAGATATTGAAGTGTTCAAACCTTATATTTTCTCTTGTGTTAGAATTGTTAGGTTGTGTTTCTCAAGGAAATTGTGCTATTAATATAAATATTTGATACTTATATTTTCACGAGTATTTGATATATTTGTGCATAACATCCTTCTAATAACTTTTTTATAAGATTTGTGGTAATTCTTCCTTTTCATTTCAGATATCACTAATTTTTTAATTATTTATTTATTTTGGGTCAATACTGCAAATTTACCATTTACACTGATCTTTTCAACAAATCAAATTTGGCCTTCCTTGTTTTCTTTGTTGTACATCTACTTCCTATTTTGTTTACTGCTCTTGATTATTTTCCTCTTTCCACTTGCTCTGTATATAATTTGCTGGTTTTTTTCCAAGCTTCTTGAGGTGCAAGCTTAGAAAATTGAATTCCACTCTCTCTCTTTTTCTAATAGATGTATTAAAAGATTTCTTGTCTCTCTTAGTACTGTTGTAGCTGTGTCTTACAAATTTTGATATATTACTTTCATTTTCTTTCAATTCAAAATATTTTCTAATTTCCTTTGCAATGTCTCTTTTAACCTACGTACATTTAAAAATGTATGGGGGGTGGGGGGCACCTGGGTCGTGCAGTCTGTTGAACATCTGACTCAGCTCAGGTCATGATCTCACAGTTTGTGGGTTTGAGTCCCACCTTAGGCTCTGTGCTGATGGCACGGAGCCTATTTAGGATTGTGTCTCTCCTCTGCCTCTCCCCATCTTGTGGTCTCTCTCTCTCTCTCAAAATAAATAAATATATTTTTAAAAATAGAGTATCTTTTACAAAAATGTATTTGGGGACTTTTCTATTTATCCTTCTGATATTGATTTCTAATTCAATTTCACTATGTGAGAAAAGATAGTTTACTTTTTCAAACTTCTAAAATGTGGCCTATTCCAGTAAATTTTTTTATTTAACTTTATTTATTCAAACTTTATTTCTATTTCTATTTCTATGTCTATTTCTATTTTTTTTTTTTGTCATACTCTTAGTTGATATTTAACTCTCCTCCAGCTCAGGTTCCTTTTTGTGTTTTGCCCTTTCTAGCTTTGGATTGAAATCTTCACAGAAAATTTTAAAACCATTCAGAAACACAGACATACCAATCAAATGTTTGCAAAATACAAAATATGCACCTCACAATAGGAGAAATAGAATCCAGTAAGTATTCAAAATTTATTCACTCTAGTGAATATAAAATAAAATATAATTTCGGGCCAATAAATGTTTAAAATTAAGTATACTAGCAATGTTTAATGTTGGTGAAACTCTAACAAAAGAAGCATAATCACATGCTTTAAGCCAAAGTATAAACTGGTTTAATGTCTCTGGATATCATGTAGTAATATGTATCAAGAGTTTTCACAAAGATCATATCCCTTTCCCTAGCTTGTCTGGGTTCAAATAATTAATCGGTTATTGCATCAAATTTTAGCCACAAGACTGCTTATCATAGAATTATCAGTTTTCATGATAACTATGAAAACTATAAATTATTTAACTGTTATATTAGAGAATGCATTATGTGATTAAAGTAAACCCATGTTGGGGCACCTATATGGCTCAGTTGGTTGAACTTCCGACTTTAGCTCAGGTCGTGATTTCGCAATTAATGAGTTCAAGCCCTGCATCAGGCTCTATGCTGACAGCTCAGGGCCTGGAGTCTGCTTCCGATTCTGTGTCTCCCTCTCTCTCTGCACCTCCCCTGCTTGCATTCTGTCTCTCTCTGTCTCTCAAAAATAAATGTTAAAAAAAAAAGTTAAGTAAACCCATGCTATGGAATACTGTAATCCGTATTTTAAAACCACATTTAGAAAAGTATTTAATGTAAAGAAAATCTACACATTAAAATGTTACATAAAAGTGTTACTAAACTATACTTGGATTTAATTCACTATTTACCAAATTTTTATGTAGACATGGAAATCTGGTTGAATGTAGATCCTAATTCAATAAGGCAAGCACAGGTTCTAAGAGCCTGTAGTTCTAACAAGTTCCCACGTGATGCTACTAAGCTGGCTCATTATTGAGTTGAGTAGCAAGAGTGTAATCAATTTTGAAGGGAAAGTAGATACATGATAAATAGGTAAATAGATAGATAGATGATAGAGATAGATAGATAGATAGATAGATAGATAGATGATAGATAGATAGATGATAGATAGAGATAGATAAGCAGACAAACAGAATTAAAGGAAAAATGACTTAATACCAGAGTATTCATCTCTAAATGTGTCAAATAAAAAGGGCTTTATATATTTTTTTTTTCTCAACGTTTTTAATTTATTTTTGGGACAGAGAGAGACAGAGCATGAACGGGGGAGGGGCAGAGAGAGAGGGAAACACAGAATCGGAAACAGGCTCCAAGCCATCAGCCCAGAGCCTGACGCGGGCTCGAACTCACGGACCGCGAGATCGTGACCTGGCTGAAGTCGGACGCTTAACCGACTGCGCCACCCAGGCGCCCCTATATTTTCTTAATTATGGTTTTCTTTTACTTGAACTTGTGTTACTCTTGTTCTGGCACTCTATTTCTTATTTTAACAGATACTTAATATAGAAATACAGAGAATCCCCCTAAAAAGAATAAATAATGTATAATACTGCCCATCCAGAGATAACTACTATTAATACTTTGTATATATTCCTTATATGCAAGCACACAGACACCATGCACATGTGAAAATATACAAACATGCATGTATGAGTCATATACAACATTCTTACATTATATAATATATAATAACATTATACATGTATGTATATAACTTTTATAATCAGAGAAATAAATAAAAATTACTTGGCATTGATTTCCTGGAGAGAAACAATTGTCCAGACCTGAGCTGTCCAATGTGATAGCCACTAATCACACAAGACTATTTAAATTTAATTTTTTGTTAATTAAAATTAAATAAAACTAAAACTCCAGTTCCTCAGTCTCACTGGCCACGTTTCAAGAGCTCAATAACCACCCGTGCCTAGTGACTACTTTTTTGGAGAGTGCATATATAGAACATTTCCATCACCACAGAAACTTCTCATCACACAACACCAATCTAGACAAGTCTTCTGATCTTTTTAGAACTTTATTTGCTGGCTTTTCTGTTTGAGTAGGGAAAGGGTTAACATTAGGCAGGGATAGATAAGGGATAGATAAGGCAGGCTCCAGCTTCAGGTGGGAAGCTGAAGTGGCAGACAGGTTTGAGGGGAAAAAAAGGATAAACCTATTCCAGACCTGCCTGGGTGACGTGCCATGAGTGGAGTCTCACACTTTCTGATAAGGTCCCAATAAAAAGTCAGGGACAAAAATCCTCAGTGGTTACCCAGTGAGACCCCTCTCCCTCTTGAGAGCTTTATACTTCCCCTCAATAAATTCTATCACTTTGCTCACTCTCCGATGTTGGTGAGATTCCTTTTTTTGACACACGAGACAAAGACAAGTGTCTCTCCCACCCTCCTGTAACATAATAAATGTTAAGGATTATTTTTATCCTAGAGCTAATTTTACTGATGGTCTTAAAACTCATTTTAATAAACAAATGGACATTTGTTTTATATCAGGACTCTGATAACTTAAGCAAACAGTTCTGCACATCTTAACCTGTGAGCACTCAAACCTTAACAGAGCTATTATGTAGGCTGAATCTACACAGATGCATCATACAACGGGAGTCAAATTGTTCACAAAAATGAGTTCACTGATTTTTTTTTTTCTTTACTTATTTGGTAATCAATTTAGTGAGTCAGCGACTATCAAGTAAGTTCCCATTGCTTCACGGGGACCAATCAAATAAATACTCTTGGCCCAATCTGTCTCCAACCAGCTCCCTCTAGATTAACAAAGGTTCATACATAATACATACATCAAACCAGTAGTTCCTTAATTCCACATCTAAGCAAGCTCCATGAATTCTTGAGTACAGTTGCTAAGGTTCTTGACTACAAGATTGACTTCAAATTGTGACTAGTGGGAATAACAGAGTTGCCATTCCCCTGAGCTTCTCAGCCAGAGGGTTAATGCTCAAACTGTCTAAACAGGTGTTCTGAGGATTAGTTAGACCAGATAACCCAATGAGTGGCTGAGACATGTTATAAAGAAACATCTGGAAATCCGAATGAAGAGACGCTTGGATGAAGGCATTTGAGATCATTGAAAGAAGCAACTGTGCTGCGACTATTTCATATTTTTAGTTTACAATCTAGTAATATTTTTAGTTCAGAATCTAGTTAGCAATAGGATTTTATGAACTTCACCATGTTTGAGGATGCAAAAGCTATATAGTTCATTCAACTTCTTAGAAGCTGTGTTTAAATCACACTTCTGCAGCCTTCTTGGGCATCAGATTGTCTTGTTGGGAAGAATTCATAGGTAATCAGGATTTGGGTTCTGGAAAGGGTTTTGTAGGTGGGATCAGGGATGAGGAATTGATAAGTAAGGGCTCGGGAGTCACCCTTGCTGGGTAATTAAGTCTGAGCTAGACCTTGCATTATCAGCTATCAAGCAACTCAGGATTAGCATAAACCAGGAATCAGGCTGGGACACCACAGTGAATCCTGAAAGTTACCTAAAGGACAGGCTGTAGGCTATCAGGTCAGAGTTGGAAACTATGCATAACATTGTTTAACTGCACTCCCTGATGCTATAAACTAGATATAGAGTCTTAGAAAAAAGTGGAATCTAAGGAGAGGAGCATCACCTGGGCATGAGAAAGGGAGTTGAAACTTAGACACTGAAAAAGTGTTTCAGAATCAAGACCAGAGAGGTACCCAACTGTAGTATATACAGTACTGAATGTTTATAAGCAGCCTTTCCAGACTGGACAAAGAAAGGTGAGATCTACCTCCTTTGGGGCAGGGCTCAGTAGCTATGATGATTTCATCTGAACACAGGGACTCTGCCTGGCACAAGCTGTCATAGGACTAAGTGGATACATTCCCAAACTTCTTCTCTTACACTCTTCCTGTCTTACCCTGTCTAGGGGAATTGTTCAGAGTGTATTGTTCTGGAGAGGGTCTTCTTTCCTAGCTGTTCCTTTGGGCACCAACATGATTTCTATTCACATAATTTGTTTCCTTCTTTTTCCAGAGTTCTCTGCATCTATCCCAGAAAATAATGTAAGGGCAAGTACCAAAGTTGCACCCAGAGTCCTTCATACTTCCTGTCTCATTTATAGCTGCTCTTCCTTTTTCTTAAATTTTTTTATTTTAATTTAAATCCAAGTTAGTTAACATATAGTGTAATAATGATTTCAGGAATAGAATTTAGTGATTCATCACGTACATATACTACCCAGTGCTCATCCCAACAAGTGCCCTCCTTAATGCCCACCACCTATTTAGTCCATTCCCCCACCCAACACCCTGACAGCAACCCTCAGTTTGTTCTCTGCATTTAAGAGTCTCTTATGGTTTGTCTCCCTCTCTGTTTTTATCTTATTTTTGCTTCCCTTCCCCTATGTTCATCTGTTTTGTTTCTTAAATTCCACAAATTAGTGAATCATATGATATTTGTCTTTCTCTGATTAATTTGTTTTGGTTAGCATAATACACACTAGTTCCATCCACATGTTGCAAATGGCACGATATCATTCTTTTTGATCACTGAGTAATATTCCATTTGTGTGTGTGTGTGCGTGTGTGTGTGTGTGTGTGTGTACCACATCTTCTTTATCCATTAGTCAGTCGATGGACATTGGACTCTTTCCATAATTTTTGAATAATTGTCAATAGTGCTGCTATAAGCATTGGGGTGCATGTACCCCTTGGAATCAGCATTTTTGTATCCTTTAGATAAATACCTAGTAGTGCAATTTCTGGGTCATAGGGTAGTTCTATTTTTAATTTTTTGAGGAACCTCCATAGTGTTTTCCAGAGTGGCTGCACCAGTTTGCATTCCCACCAGCAGTGCATAAGGGTTTCCCTTTCTCTGCATCCTCACCAACATCTGTTGTTGCCTGAGTTGTTAATTTTCACCATTCTGACAGGTGTAAGGTGGTATCTCATTGTGGTTTTGATTTGTATTTCCCTGGTGATAAGTGATATTGAGCATCTTTTCATGTGGTCTATTAGCCATCTGGATGTCTTCTTTGGAAAAGTGTTCTATTCATGCCTTCTGCCCATTTCTTCACCAGATTATTTATTTTCTGGGTGTTGAGTTTGACTAAATTCGTTATAGATTTTGGGTGCTAACCCTTTATCTGATATGTCGTTTGCAAATATCTTCTCCCATTCCCTCGGTTGCCTTTTAGTTTTGTTGATTGTTTCCTTTGCTGTGCAGAGGCTTTTTATCTTGATGAGATCCTAATAGTTCATTTTTGCTTTTGTTTTCCTTGCCTCTGGAGACATGTCAAGTAAGAAGTTGCTGTGTCCAAGATCAAAGAGGTTGTTGTCTGTTTTCTTCTATAGAATTTTGATGGTTCCCTGTCTTACATTTAGGTTTTTCATCCATTTTGAGTTTATTTTTATGTATAGTATAAGAAAGTGGTCTAGTTTCAATCTTCTGCATGTTGCTGTCCAGTTCTCCCAGCACCACTTGTTAAAGAGACTGTGTTTATTCCATTAGATATTCTTTCCTGCTTTGTCAAAGATTAGATGGCTATAGGTTTGTGGGCCCATTTCTTGGTTCTCCATTCTATTCCATTGATCTATATGTCTGTTTTTGCGCCAGTACCATACTGTCTTGATGATTACAGCTTCGTAATACAGCTTGCAGATCAGAATTGTGATGCCTCCAGCTTTGATTTTCTTTTTCAGCATCACTTTAGCTATTTGGGGTTTTTCTTGTTGCATAAAAATTTTAGAATTGTTTTTTCTAGCTCTGTGAAGAATGCTGGTTGCTACTCCTTTTTTTTTTTAATGAACACAAACATTTTTATTTACCTTTTCCAAACACAGGTCTCCTAACTACAAGAGTCAGAAAGTTTTACTAACTTCAGACTAAAGAAGTTAAATTAAAGAAATTTGGAGCTGTATGAAAATGTCTTAACATACATATGCTTTACAATTCTTATGGAATTCTTTACTATCTACCTATGCATCTATCTCTCTATATACCTACCTAACAGCATCAGTCTCTGTATCTACTTAACAAAAGCAAATGTAATTTTAACAAACCAAAATGGCTTACATTAGGAGTCTAGTATTAAGGTTGAAGTCTTTCATTATTTTGTTTGTTTGTTTTTTATTGTTCCACCAACAACTGTTAAGGACTCTCAGTCAGGTGTTACCACATGTGGTCTTTCTTCTGGCCTGAGTTTCTCTTCCTCTTAGGGTGCTGAGTTCTGCTGAAACTTTGCATCTTGCTTCTTAAAGCAGAGGTTGGCCTGGTGTTGCCTGTTTCTTCTTGAGCTACTTACTCCTTTTGAAAACAGTCACATACCCTCCCTTTCTGAGTGAAATTGCCCTCACGATTGTAAAATGGTTTAATGTTGGAAAGGAATCATTCCAAAGTGATTTCAAAATGTCATTGTTAAGCCACCTTAGTGATCTCTACACTATTTTCTTTTTTATTTATTTATTTATTTTATTTATTTATTTTATTTATTTTTTAATATATGAAATTTACTGTCAAATTGGTTTCCATACAACACCCAGTGCTCATCCCAAAAGGTGCCCTCCTCAATACCCATCACTCACCCTGCCCTCCCTCCCACCCCCCATCAACCCTCAGTTTGTTCTCAGTTTTTAAGTCTCTTATGCATTGGCTCTCTCCCACTCTAACCTCTTTTTTTTTTTTTTTCTTTTCCTTCCCCTCCCCCATGGGTTTCTGTTACGTTTCTCAGGATCCACATAAGAGTGAAACCATATGGTATCTGTCTTTCTCTGTATGGCTTATTTCACTTAGCATCACACTCTCCAGTTCCATCCACGTTGCTACAAAAGGCCATATTTCATTTTTTCTCATTGCCACGTAGTATTCCATTGTGTATATAAACCACAATTTCTTTATCCATTCATCAGTTGATGGACATTTAGGCTCTTTCCATAATTTGGCTATTGTTGAGAGTGCTGCTATAAACATTGGGGTACAAGTGCCCCTATGCATCAGTACTCCTGTATCCCTTGGATAAATTCCTAGCAGTGCTATTGCTGGGTCATAGGGTAGGTCTATTTTTAATTTTCTGAGGAACCTCCACACTCTACACTATTTTCTATGCCTCCTTTAGGAAACAACAAGTGCGGTGAATGTTGCAGCAAAAACTTAATTCCTGGTAAGTATCACCTTTAAAGGTGATTTACTATCTGACTTCTGCCTACAGTTGTAAACCATGGCAATAATAGTGATAGAATAATACCTGGGCTTTTTGTGTAGACGTTTTTCTAAATACTTCATATACATTTATCATTGCAAAAGCCTTATAAGGTTGGAACTGTTATTGCCTCATTTTACAGACAAGAAAACTGAGGTACAGAACAGTGAAGTCACGTGTACAAGGCCTCACAGTTAGCGGTGGAGCTGGGATGAACCCAGGCTGATGCTTACCTGTGAGTGACTAAAGATGCTGCTCATTCACACTCCAGGGGACAGCTCTTAAGAACTATTCACTTTGCTAATTCTTTGCCTTTGGGCACACTTTTCTCTCAATTTACATGTCTCTTTAGAGGAAGCTTACATTTCCTTAAAATCTTGGCTCAAATACCTCAATATTAACTCATTACTGAATCTTCCAAAACTCATTTCTACAGCTGCCATTGCACCATCACCATGGTTTCTAATTGCCTGTCTTTGCAAATGTATCTCCCTGAAGCACGATCTTTAAAATGAGAGAAACTATGCCTTGCTCCCCATTACATTGAAAGTGACCGACATAAAACTAGTGGCCTAGTGTAGAAGCTGAACATTTATTTGCCAATTAATAGTGATAATAAGAGAGAATCAATGCAATGCAAAATCTGATTGAAGGATAGAAGAAACTTCACTGCCATGATTTTTCATATAATTTTTAGGGAACGGCCTTTGTAAATGGCCTTGGGGAACCGCAGCACCATCACTGAATTCTTCCTCCTCGGGCTGTCTGTCAACCCCCACATCCAGGCTCTGTTTTTTGTGCTGTTCCTGAATATTTACCTTCTGACCATCATGGGGAACCTGCTGCTGCTGCTGGTGATCAGGGCTGACTCTCACCTCCACACACCCATGTACTTTTTCCTCAGTCATCTCTCTTTCCTGGACTTTTGTTTATCTTCAGCTACTGTGCCCAGGATGTTGAAAGACCTCCTATCGGAGATAAAAACTATCTCAGTAAGGGGCTGCCTGGCTCAAGGCTTCTTTGTGTTTATCACCGCAGGGACTGAAGCTTTTCTGCTCTCAGTGATGGCCTATGACCGCTATGCTGCCATCTGCCACCCTCTGCTCTATGGACAGATGATGAGAAAACAGCTGTGTGTGCAACTTGTATTGGGCTCATGGGGCTTGAGTTTTTTGAATGCACTTATTAACATCCTCCTTGCTGCCAACTTGGACTTCTGTGAGAGCCATACCATCAACCACTACAGCTGTGAGGTACCCTCTCTCTTTCCTCTGTCCTGCTCTGATGTTTCTACCAACCTCCTAGTGCTGCTCTGCTCCACCCTGCTTCATGGACTTGGGACCTTCTTCCCAATCATCTCATCCTATGGCTGCATTGTCTCCACCATCCTGCACATCAGCTCCACCTCAGGCAGAAGCAAGGCCTTCTCCACCTGCTCCTCCCACCTCATAGCAGTGATCTTCTTTTATGGATCAGGTTTTCTCCGCTATCTCGTGCCAACCTCAGGATCCCCCCTTGAGTTGATCTTCTCTGTGCAGTATGGTATGATCACCCCCATGCTGAATCCTCTCATCTATAGCCTGAAGAACAAGGAGGTGAAGGCAGCTGTGAGAAGGACACTGGGAACGTATTTGCCATGTTCCAGGTGAAAAAGAAAAGCTAGTAGATAATAAAAAAATCAGAATAATATACCAGCCATACATTGTGTGAGTTGACTTTAATAAAAACTTTCTAGGTCTATACTATGTCAGACGTCATGAGATAAGTAAGCAGTGCATAAGAAATGAAAACAAAAATATTAGAAAGGTATTAACTTTAGTCTAAATAGAAGGAAACAATGGATTAAATAACTATCTCAATTCAGAAAATGAGGTCATGAAAGTGTTGATTCATTCTTCTCAGTACTCCTCAAATATTTACTTTGATCTTCTTATTAGTAAAATATGTGTGTCTTTAATCATAATTAGTAATTGGGTTTAAGAAAAGTCAATGAAAGGCATACTTTACTCTTAAGTGAAGGTTCTGGATGGTTGAGTAAAACCAGAAGTAAACTTCAACTATGTGGCAGGAGAATAATGAAGTTCAACTGAGTGGCCCTTGGAGAGGAACTAAAGATGCTGAAGAAAGTGAGTTCATATACTGGGACAGAGGACAGACTCAAATAAACCCTCAAAATCCCTGTTGTTTCTTGCTATAATCTTTCCATAGAAGCCTTAAATATGCATATTCTTATATGTATAATTTCTTAGATACATGTGTGAATGAATGTTCTGATCATAATAATTGAAAACAAAATACTTAAAAACAAATATAGATTAACAAAAAAAGGAAACATTCTTTTAAAAAAGGTGTTCTTGATTATTCCATATATCCTTGAATTGTGTTTCCTTTGCTCATTTATTTGATAAGTAACAGTGGGGGGAGGGGGGAATATTATGCTAGAACAGTCTAGTTTGACTGAAAACCTAATAGTTTATTGTAAATAAATAAATGGAAATTTTGATTTGTGTAACAGACTATTCATACTAAAGACTATAATTAACTTTTACACAAATGCTTCCCTAAATACTCCCAAATGGGAGTATTCAAACTGTAGCAGGGCCCTGTATAGGATTCTAAATGCATTCTAAAGCAAATGGATTTGGATGGAGTTTAGGCACACAACTGTGCATGTGAACTTTTTTAGTCTTTTTACCTTTTTGATCAACAAATCACTTTACCACACCAAATTTGACTGGACTTGATTTTGCCTAAGAAGTCCCAAAGAGAAGAAGACCTGAGAGTGTCATTTGAAAACTAGTCTTTTCCTGCTTGGGGAGTCAGGCAAATACCCCTCTGGCCACTCTTTCTACTTTCGACTCCCACTAGACTCAGAAGAATTTAGAATTAATGATTAAAGGTCATTGCATCACCTAGATGTTCCAAAGGCCACACCTAAGAGATCCCCACTCATCCTTATAAAATCAGTGTTGACAAAAGCCTTTTACTACTAAATGTGACTTCAGGTTATGACCATAGAATTATAAATGCTGTTGCCCTGGTGAGGAATCAAAACCAACCAGTTGTCTAAACATGGCTGCTCTGTGAACTTATTAAACCCAAACAATGCTTTGTGTAACTGAGACATGATGTTAGAAACAAGAAAAACTAAGAGTATGTGAGATTCTTTGAAAGAAGGAACTTCCTTGGCTATATAAATTTATTGTTAGAATTCAGTAAAGCATTTCATCATCAATAGGATTTTATAAATTTTATCATGACACCAGACAGAAGCCACTTTCTCCAGGCCATCTTCCTTCTCACTAAATGAATCTAAATAAAAGTCCTGCAGCCAAGTTGGAGAGCAAATTACCTTATCGAACAGGATATACAGGTAATGTGTGTTTGGGGTATGGGAAGGATTTTGAGGCTGGGTTTTTGGCTAAAGAGTTAACAAGTAAGGAATCACAACTTTCTCTTGGTTGAGCTCTGGACTTATTGGGAATGGTCAGGACAAGGAACTGGCTGGGCCACCCCCTAATAAATCCTATGGGTAACCCAAGTTCAGACTTCAGGGTAGAAGGTCAAAGCCAGAAATCATTGGTAAATACTGATATTTATGCAAATAAAGAATTGTTGTAATTCAGACATAAAGCCTTTGAGAAACACAGCAAGGGACATGAGCACATCTGGCCATGAAGGAGAAATTCGGAGTATGAAGAGTGAGGACAATGTCTCAGGATGAAAGTCACAACAGACGAATATAAAGGATTTGATGTTCTACTCCTGTTTTAAACAGGCCCCTGAGTATGAACCGAGAAAAGTTAGTGGGTGGAGCCTTCCTTCTGCAGGCAGAGAGTGGCAACAGTGGGTGTTTCCAACAGAAGCTAGTCCTACAGAACGCATCCCCCATTTTTTTTCCTGTACTTCCTGGGAGAGAGGTCCAGAATGCATAGCACTGGGCAGAGTCCTCTCTCCCAGCTGCCTCTCTGGCCAGGATACCCATTCAAGTATTCCCTGACATGAAACCCTTTCAAGCTTTCCTCTCTTAATTTTCTCGAGATCCAGCCTGTTTTGGGATACACACCCATCCTAGTAATGCTCGTAAGGTGGGCCCTGAGGTCTACACAGAATCCCAAACACTTTATCTCCCCCTTGTCATCATCTCTGCAGTCCTGCAGCTATGCCTATTGGCAATTACATGCCCTCCTTTCTGAGTGAAGGCACCGCAGAAATTGCCAAGTGGAGACAGGCTCAACACCAAAATAATTCTAAACTTCTAACTTGCCTTCCGGTGGAGGTGATGAGCAGAGGAGGGAAGCTGCTGGTAATGGTTTCAATGTGATGTCTTGCACTTCTCTTGATAAAGGCATGTAAAGTAGTAACGATGACTGTAGCATCAGCAGCAACAACTTTGGTCTTTGATAGTGCTTTACTGATGTAAGAATATAGGTGACTTTTGCCTAGACTTAAAATCCCAAATAATGGGAAGAAGAAGGAGGAGGAGGAGGAGGAGAAGCAGCAGCAGCAGCAGCAGCAGCAGCAGCACAGAATAGATGCTTTTGAAGAGCTTTGTATATAATTTCATATTTAATGGAATTAAATTATTATTTTCATATAATTTCATATCCTAAAAACCCTCTGTGGTACTGTTATTATCTTCTCTTAATATGCAAGGATATTGAAGTAAGAGCGTTATGTATCTTGTACATAAAATCATAGCTAATTAGTGGTGGACCTGGGATTCGATCTTAGTTTAATGCAGGAGCCCACATGTTTAGCCACTGCTCTGTGATGCTCACTTATTCCCTAGGCATCAACTTTTCAGCACTACCCATGTTTTAACTACCCACGAACTCAGCTGATTTTTCAGTCTTGAGCCTTTGACTGTATTTTTTAGGCAAACTAAATATATGTGAGAAACACACTAATCATACACTTTCTTAAAAGTTTTGTCAAATTCACTCAGAGAACTATCATTATTGACCCTCACTAAATCAGTTTGAGCTCCCATTTCATTAATTGTAGCATTCATTGTTTTCATGTCCATGTTCTTCCATGGAGAATACTAAGAACAAGGGCCATACCTTAATCATCTTTTTGTTCTAAGTGGCTGCACAAAACCCAGGTTATAATAGAAAACAAAACTGTTTACTGGGCAATAGTGATACACAAAGAGAACCAATGCAATTAGAAAATTCCTTGGGGGATAATAGACTTTTGGCTCCTGTGGTGTTTTGTATTATTTCTAGGGAAAGGCCTTTGTAAATGGACTTGGGGAACTACAGCACCATCACGGAGTTTATCCTCCTCGGGCTCTCTGCCAATCCCCACGTCCAGGCTGCACTCTTTGTGCTCTTCCTGGGGATTTACCTGCTGACCATCATGGGGAACCTGATGCTGCTGCTGGTGATCAGGATTGATTTTCACCTGCACACACCCATGTACTTCTTCCTGAGTCACCTCTCTTTTGTCGATATCTGCTTCTCTTCGGTCACTGTGCCCAAGATGCTGGAGAACCTTCTGTCTCAAAAGAAAACAATATCAGTAGAGGGCTGCCTTGCTCAAGTCTTCTTTGTGTTTGTTGCTGCAGGAACTGAAGCCTGTCTGCTTTCTGCAATGGCCTATGACCGCTATGCTGCCATCTGCCACCCTCTGCTGTATGGACAGATCATGAGTAAACAGCTGTATATGCAGCTTGTGTGGGGCTCATGGGGACTGGGCTTTCTGGATGCACTCATCAACATCTCCCTAGCTGTGAAGATGGTCTTCTGCAAGGCCCAAATCATCCCCCACTACAGCTGTGAAATGCCCTCTCTCCTCTCACTGTCCTGTTCCGATATCTCCAGCAACCTCATTGCCTTGCTCTGCTCCACTCTTCTACATGGACTCGGAACCTTCCTTTTGGTCTTCTTATCCTACACCCGTATAATCGCCACCATCCTGAGCATCAGCTCCACCTTAGGCAGAAGTAAGGCCTTTTCCACCTGCTCCTCCCACCTCATCGCAGTGACCCTTTACTATGGCTCAGGTTTGCTCCGCCATCTAATGCCGAATTCAGGTGCGCCCCTTGAGCTGATCTTTTCTGTGCAGTATACTGTAGTCACTCCCATGCTGAATCCTCTCATCTATAGCCTGAAGAACAAGGAGGTGAAGGCAGCTCTGGCAAGAACTTTGGAAAAGTATTTGCAACATATCAGGTGCTGAAATGAAAACAGAGCATGGTGGAGAACTGGAACATATCTGCATACAAAAGGATATTAAGTGAGTTTACAATAGTAAGCTGTACTCCTAACTACTTACAATGTCAGATGCCGCAACCTAAATTAGAAGTGCATGTGACAATGACACAAAGTAATTATAGGAAGGATGGTTCAATTCCTTTTCAAGGCAAACCAATTATTAAATAATAAGAAAGCTTTGTGATGAACATATTGGTTCACTTTTCTCATTCTAAAACATTTCACCTTAGGCTTTCATTTGGAAAAGTCATGAGTTTCATTGATCTGTCATTATTTTTTATTGAGTTTTGGGCATACACATCTGAGAAGAATGTAGGGCCCTGGATCTGTAAAAGAGAAAAGTCATAGATAAGGGTAAACAGTGAGAAAGATAAAGACTTCCAACTGGGTGACCACAGGAGACACACTTGAAAAGCTGAAAGTTCTGCAGAGAAACAATAATCATATTGAGGCAGAGCTCAGACTCTTAAAATTTCCAAGAACTTTTATGTATGTGTGGAGTGATGGCCAGATCTCCAGTGAGAGAGGCTGCAAGGAGGCTCTATGTCTCTAGGAACCTCACTTCTCCCATGGCCTTCACTCAGACTTGTATTTTCTATAATAAGCTGACCTTATCTGTGTTCTTTTCCTTGTAGAGTACAGGCTATGAGCTTTAGACAAATAATCTGGTTTTGATCTCATCACAAGTGAATTCTGAAACTGTCCTTGCCTCTCATCTTTCAGCTGTGAAACAACTGGTTACTGTTTAGGGACCAGTGGTTTGCCGGATTTAAGGTACTGCATCACCTCCAACGAATTCATTTTTATCTATAAAATATAAACCCAGGGGCGCCTGTGTGGCTCAGTCAGTTAAGCGTCCAACTCTTGATTTCAGCTCAGGTCATGATGTCACAATTGTGAGATTGAGCCCCATGTCAGGCTCTCTTGTTGGACGTGGAGCCTGCCTAAGAATATCTCTCTCCCGCTCTCTCTCTCTGCCCCTCCCTAACTTGCACATACACGTGTGTGTGCGGTCTCTAAATAAATAAACAAACCCATTCTCACATTGCTTCTGATTTGTTTAAAATTTTTTTAGTGTTTACTTATTTTTGAGAGAGAGAGAGACAGAGTGCGAGTGGGGGAAGGAGACACAGGGAGAGGGAGACACAGAATCTGAAGCAGACTCCAGGCTCTGAGCTGTCAGCACAGAGTCCAACACGGGGCTCAAGCTCACAAACCGCGAAATCATGACCTGAGCTAAAGTCAAGAGTCTGACTCTGAACCGACTGAGCTACCCCGGCACCCCTGCTTCTGATTTGTTTAATCTATATTTTACTATTCTCTAATTCATTGTAGTTGAGAAAAAGGGGGAAAAGTAAGTACAAACTATTGAATTCACTTAATATTAGCTTACATTTTTCTCAAGCTACTTTCATAAACTCACTTTGTCCCAGTTGTCAGTTATACAGGCTTTTCATCCTCATCTAGCCATTGATAACTCACAGTAAGGGCCTCTTCTCATCTGATACTCCAGAAAACTCCAAATACATTATCTCGCTCCACAAACAACAGAATATTCAAGGCCTTCTTTGGATTCTCTGACCTAAGGTGAAGCATCAGTGAACCCTCCAAGGTCAAGCTTTCTATGGTGAAGAGAAGTTTACGGCACTGCACCTGAGAAGAAGGCTGGTTATAGTCAGTGCGCAAACGTCACAGAATGATAGTAATTGTCACAGAAAGTTACCAAGAGACTCAGTCAAATTCCCTTTAGAATAAATAAAAGACATGAAATCATAACTGCGTGAAGACATCCCTTCAAATCTAAAGGCTCAGCAGTTGCTCCTTTGGAGGGGCAATGACCTTGAACTTTGATGCCCAGCGTGCTACACCATTGCTTACTATACTGCCTGATCAGTGACAGGATCCTCTCTAGGCCTCAGAGAAGCTCTTCTTACCATTCCCTCAAGGGTTTTTGTATTTCCGGCCTGCAGAAATTCGGGAGATTCTGCCTGCGTTTTGGCCTTCCCAAGAGGCATAAATAACTAGTAATGATCCTATTATACACCTGAGTGCTTAGTGTTAAAAGGTTGAATTTATGGGAAAATTTTCAATATTAATTTCCCAGGAACACCATTTCCTAAGCATGCCTGAAGTTTCTTCCTCTAAGACAGGTGACAAAAAAGGCAGCAAATATGCCAGAGAGGGAGCCTTGCAGTGTGACAGTTCATGAGAAGTTTGTCAATTTTACCCTGATTTCATCATGTTCTTTGCTTTGACTTAACACCTTTGCAATCTATTCTATTACTTTTATCACTTTATAAAAAATATCACACTTACTAAAAAATGTATAAAACATATGTACCAGTTAAAGAATGATTATGAAATGAATACACACATACCCACTACTCAGCTTAAGAAATTACTCATTCTAGGGGCTCCTGGGTGGCTCAGTCGATTGAGCGTCCAACTCTTGATTTAGGCTTAGGTCGAGATCTCATGGTTGTTAGATGGAGCCCCCATCAGGCTCCATGCTGGAAGTGCAGCCTGCTTAAGATTCCCTCTCTCTTCCTCTGTCCCTCCCCAGCACTTTGTGTGTGTGTGTGTGTGTGTGTGTGTGTGCGCTCTCTCTCTCAAAAACTACAATTTTTTTAAAGAAATTATTCATTTTACTACCTCTCCTTCACTCCCCAAAACTGACTACTCCTCTGAATTTTTTAATCATTTCCTTTGGTTTTCTTTATATAATTTACTTTTGCCTGTTTCTGAACTTTATATAAATAGAATTAGGATACATGTATTGTTGTGACCTGCTTCTTTTCATCCATAGGAAGTTATCACCAGAGCCCTGGTTTGGGGACTCCACTGTGATGTGTCTAAAATTGCTAACATATGCTGCTGCTTACCTCAGTAAGGGATTCTATACCCTTTGGCCTAAGATGGGAGTTTCCAGATTTGGTCCCTAACTAATACTTTTCTCAGGTTACGGGTTTAGAGACCAAATGCACCTTCTGACAAGGCATACACTGGAATGTAGAACTGAAATGATGACATAGGTAATTCAGCAATAAATTTCAATAAACTAGAAAAATTCACTCCCTATTTTATTCTGATATTGCAGCAGAATCAGCAACTCTAGAGACAGAAAGCAGATTGGTAGGTGCCTGAGAATGTAAAGGAGGGAAGAATGGAGAGTTACTTCTTAATGTGTACAGGGTTTTCTTTTGAGCTGATGAAAGTCTTTTGGCTCTAGATAGCGGTAGTGGGTACACAGCATTGTGAATGTACTAAATGGCACTGAATTGTGTACTTTATGTATTTTTTAAGTTGTTATTTAAGTTCCAGGGAGTTAACATATAGTGTAATACTAGTTTCAGGTGTACAAATAGTGATTCAACACTTCCATACATCACCCTCTACCCGTGCCCCCTTCCACCTCCCTTCTGGTAACCATCAGTTTGTTCTCTATAGTTAAGATCTGTTTCTTGGTTTGCCTCTTTTTTTTTGTCTCTTTGCTCATTTATCTCTTAAATTCCATATATGAGTAAAATCATATGGTATGTGTCTTCCTCTGGCTGACTTATTTCTCTTAACATTATACTGTCTAGCTCCATCCATATCATTGCAAATGGCAAGATTTCATTCTTTCTTATGGGTAATATCCATTGTATATGTTTATCACATCTTCTTTATCCATTCATCATGTGATGGACATTTGGGCTCTTTCCACAATTTGGCTATTGCAGATAATGCTGCTGTAAACATCTGGGGAGTATGTACCCCTTTGAATTAGTATTTTTATTATCTTTTTAAAAAAATATCTATTGCACCTAGGTGGCTCAGTCCGTTGAGCTTCCGACTTCGGCTCAGGTCATGATATCATAGTTCGTGGGTTCAAGCCCCACGTCAGGCTCTGTGCTGACAGCTCAGAGCCTGGAGCCTGCTTCAGATTCTGTGTCTCCCTCTCTCTCTCTGCCCCTCCCCTGCTCATGCTCTGTTTCTCTGTTTCTCTCTCTCTCTCTCTCTCTCTCTCTTCTCTCTCTTTCAAAAATAAATAAACATTAAAAAAATTAATGAATAAAATAAAAATATTTATTTACTTTTGAGAAAGAGCATGAGCAGGAGAGGAGCGGAGAGAGAAAAGGACAGAGGATCCAACGTGGGCTCCACACTGACAGCAGCAGCCCGATGTGGGACTCAAACTCACGAACCACGAGATCATGACCTAAGCCAAGCTGGATACTCAACATACTGAGACACTCAGGCACCTCAGTAGTTTTATATTCTTTGGGCAAATACCTAGTAGTTTAATTGCTGGGTCATAGAGTATTTCTATTTTTAAAGTTTTGAGGAAACTCCATACTGTTTCCAGAGTGGCTACACCAGTTTGCATTCCAACCAACAGCATAGGAGGGTCCCCCTTTCTCCACATCCTCGCTAACACCTGATACTTCTTGTGTTGCTGATTTTGGCCATTCTGACAGGTATGAGGTAATATTGTGATTTTGACTCATATTTCCCTGATGATTCGTATTTCCCTGATGATCAGTGATGGTGCGTATCTTTTCATGTGCCTGTTGGCCATCTATATGTCTTTGAAAAATGTCTATTTGTGTATTCTGCCCATTTTTAATTGGATTATTCATTTTTGAGGTGTTGAGTTTGATAAATTCTTTATAGATTTTGGATACTCATCCTTTATCAGGTATGCTGTTTGCAATTATCTTCTCCCATTCCAAAGGTTGCCTTTTAGTTTCACTGATTGCTTCCTTCACTGCGCAATAGCTTTTTATCTCCAAACCAATCAGTGATACACCACATTAATAAAAGAAAAGAACCATATGATTTTTTCAATAGATACAGAAAAAGCATTTGACAAAGTACAATATACATTCATGATTTTAAAAACCCTCAACAAAATAGGGTTAGAGGGAACATACCTCAACATAATAAAAGCCATATATGAAAAACTCACAGCTAATACCATCCTCAACAGGGAAAAACCAAGAGCTTTTCCTCTATAGTCAGGAACAAGATAGGGATGTCTACTCTCACCACTGTTACTTAACATAACACTGGAAGTCCTAACCACAGCAATCAGACAACAAAAAGAAATAAATACATCCAAATTGGCAAAGAAGAAGGGAAAATTTCACTATTTGCAGATGACATGATACTCTATATAGAAAACCTGAAAGACTCCACCAAAAAAATGCTAGAACTGATACACAAATACAGTAAAGTCGCAGATACAAAATCAATGTACAGAAATGTGTTGCATTTCTATACACCAAGAATGAAGCAGCAGAAAGAGAAATTAAGAAATCTATCCCATTTACAATTGCACCAACAACAATACGATACCTAGGAATAAACCTAAACAAAGTGGTGAAAGACCTATACTCTGAAAACTGTAAAACAGTGATGACAGAAATTGAAGATGACACAAAGAAATGGAAAGATATTCCATGCTTATGGATCAGAAGAACAAATATTGTTAAAATATCCAAAGCAATCTACACATTTAATGCAATCCCTATCAAAATACCAACAGCATTTTTCACAGAGTTAGAATCCTAAAATTTGTATGGAACTACAAAAGACCCCAAATAGCCAAAGTAACATTGAAAAAGGGAAGCATAGCTACATGCATCAAAGCTCAGGACTTCAAGCTATACTACAAAGCTGTAGTGATCAAAACAGTATGGGGCTGGCATAAAAATAGACACAGAGATCAACGGAATAGAACATAAAACCCAGAAATGAACCCACAGCTATATGGTCATTTAAGGTTTGACAAAGAAGGAAAGAATATCCCCTGGGAAAAAGACAGTCTACTCAACAAATGATGTTGGGAAAACTGGACAGCAACATCCAGAAGAATGAAACCGGACCACTTTCTTACACCATACACAAAAATAAATTCAAAATGGATTAAAGACCTACATATGAGACAGAAAACCATTAAAATCCTAAAGGATAACATAGGCAGTAACCTCTTTGACATGGACCATAGCAACTTCTTACTAGATATGTCTCCTGAAGCAAGGGAAAGAAAAGCAAAAATTAACTATTGAGACTTAGTCAGAATTGTGTGCTTTAAAATGGTTAATTTTATGGTATGTGGATTTTATCTCAAATAAAAATATTAGTATCTTTATTCTCACAGCTGTTATAGATATCCTGAGACATAAGATTGTAATGAACAATCCTCAATTCTTATTCAGAACATTTATTTGGAACAAGCACTTTATTTCAAATATTTCTTTTAGGAAAGGATGTAGCAATTTCAGAATAAATTTAAGTAATAATAGTCTTCATACACATTATTCTAAACCACTGTTTTCATTTTTGACAATTTAAATTCCATTTGCCCACAGTGTCCATAATCCTGTATTCCATTATTTTCACTTTTCAATGTAACATAAACACACTATGATAGTCCTTATAATTTTAATAACCACCTAAAATTTACATACAATCCAATAAATTATTAAACACTTTTTTTAAATTTTTTTTTTAACGTTTATTTATTTTCGAGACAGAGAGAGAGCATGAACAGGGGAGGGGCAGAGAGAGAGGGAGACACAGAATCGGAAGCAGCCTCCAGGCTCTGAGCCATCAGCCCAGAGCCCGACGCGGGGCTCGAACTCACGGACCGTGAGATCGTGACCTGAGCCGAAGTTGGACGCTTAACGGACTGAGCCACCCAGATGCCCCTATTAAACACTTTTCTAAAGTTATATGTAACATATCTAACATATATAATTATATGTACATAGCTTTAGAAGAATGTATATATGTATATATCCATAATCTATACATATGGCAAAAATTGATAGATCTAAAATGATAAATTATAGTTGAAGACCAGTAATGAATATGACAAGTAGATAGATAATGCGTAGGAATAGAGTTGAAAAAAATAAGTAAATAAATTGTAGATAGCACAAGCCCAACTTTCTCACTATCAGAGAAAGTACAAATAATCAAGGAGAAAAGGGTATACATAACCCTGTGGGTGGTGCTGATTTGAGTCTGAGATCATCAGTATGAGATCATATTTATGTTAATATATGTATAGATGGATCCAGAAAAGATACATAGATACATGTGCATGCCTGAGTTAGAATGCATATATTCATTTCCTAGCTATATCCATGGAAGGGCCTAGAAGCAGTGACCCCTCAATAGCAATGAGAACACTCAGCACACAGATCTTGGTGGGATTTTTTTTCTTTCCTAGTTTTTATTTAAATTCCAGTCAGTTAACATACATTGTAATATTAGTTTCAGATGTAGAATTTAGAGCACCAAGTACTATATGTAAGTGTTGAATCAGATCTTGGTGTTTAAATACCATTTTCTAACAAAAGAAACCAAGGCTCCTTGATTCTAGAGCTGGGACAAGAAAACACAAGATGAACCTAGCACATTTTGTAGTTCCAGAAGTAAAGTCATGTTTAAAAAAAAAAAATGGACTGCTTTGGATTCTGTGTCCCCCTCTCTCTCTGCCCCTCTCCCGCTTGTGCTCTGTCTCTCTCTGTCTCTCAAAAATAACAAATAAACATTTAAAAAAATCTTTTTAAATGATCACAACCTGTCAAAATGACACAAGAGCCAATCTGAAAGAACTCCCAATACCCACATGTGAAACTATTTAAGCAAAAAATAAACAGCAATACTCTCGGACTATACCCCAAAGAATAAAATACATATCCATGAATCTATTCCTCTGTAAATAAATGATTGAGTAAATAAATAACTTAGAGATAAGGGACAAATATTTACAGAATTCCAAATAATATATGGAAATCGTGTTACTTCCAGGAGGTGATGATGTAATTCTCCTTCTCTTTAGTGTGGTCTGGACTTAGTGACTCACTTCCAAATAACAAAGTACAGAAAGGGAAAAATAATAACTTTACAATGGACAAGAGTCACAGATACCATTTTAATCAAGTAAACAAGCATAACATCATCAGTGATAAATCATACACTCCCTGATATGATGTGATGTAAAGGGTATTTCACCTTTGTGAGTTTCTTCCCAAAGCCATTACCTCAGTCTAATCACAAGAAAACTATGGACAAATAAAAATTGAGGGACGTTCTATAAAATACTTGAACAGTACTCTTGAAAATTATCAAAGCCATGGTAAACAAGGAAAGACTGAGAAACTCTCATAATTGAGGAAGACTAAAGAAATGATGGCTAAGTGCACATGGTTTCTTGGATTGTATTCTGGAACAGTAAAAGAACATTTGTGGAGAAAACTGGTGAAATCGAAACAAAATTGGTAATTTAGGTCACAGTATTGTTTTCATATTAATTTTTTGAGAAATGTACCATGGTTATATAAGATGTCAACATTAGAGAAAGCTGGGTAGAAGCTGGGAAAGAAGGGCATACAAAAACACTCTGTTCTATCATTTTAACCTTTTCTTAATTTAAAATTATTCCCAAAAAGGTTGGAAAAATGAATCAGTACTTTACCACTTAACAAACTAAATAAGATAATTATGTTATAGATGCTGAAAACCCCTTGATAAAATTCAACATTGATTCCTGATTTAGAAAACAAAACAAAACTCTCAGGAAACAAGCCATAGAATTATTTGTAACAAACCTACCACAAATATAATACTTTACTGTGAAACATTGAAATCTTTTCCCCTAAGAACAAGACTAGAATTATACTATTGCTAGTTCCATTCAACATTGCACTGTCATTTATATTTAGTTCAATAGGGCAGGAAAAAAATCAAAGAGCATAAAAATGAAAAAAAAAAGTCACTTGTTTTTAACCTGCAAGTGACATTATTGAGTATGTAGAAAATCCAAAGAAACCTACAAACAGAACTACTTAGCAATTTACCAAGGTCCAGGAATTCAAAGGTAATATGCAAAATGCATTTGAGGAGGGAAGTCTGAAAAAATGGTGGAGTAAGTTCCTCCTAAAATTCTTTCCTCCCTAAAGGTAAAGAGGACAGGCAAAAATGGCCAGAATCAACTTTTTCTAAACTCTGGAAATTAACGAAAGGTTTGCAACAATTCTTGAAACATTTAATGAAGAAAAGTGGCTGAATCTTGGTAACAGCAGAGACCTGTGTGGTGCTTTGATTTGTTTGCCCAACTCCCATCCCACCCTCCCCAGCTCTGCAATAAATGTGAAAAACAACATCCCTCAATCATGGTAAAAATCAACAGACTAGAGGAGCAGGGGAGGGGCAGGAATGGAGCCCCTTCAAGAACCCACACACACACACCCATTCCCAGAGAACAGTCATTACACTTTACCTGTCTGGTGATTCCCTGGAAGATGTCACTCACAAGTCTGTCACCATATACATATCACCTCACGCCTGTTAATATGGCTATCAAAAAGACAAAAAATAAGGGTGCCTGGGTGGCTTGGTCGGTTAAGCGTCCGACTTTGGCTCAGGTCATGATCTCATGATCATGATCTCATGATCTCATGGTCCATGAGTTCGAGCCCCGCGTTGGGCTCCGTGCTGACAGCTCAGAGCCTGGAGCCTGTTTCAGATTCTGTGTCTCTCTCTCTCTCTGCCCCTCCCCTGTTCATGCTCTGTCTCTCTCTCTCTCAAAAATAAATAAACGTTAAAAAAAAAAAAAGACAAAAAATAACCAGTGTTGGTGAGGATGTGGAGAAAAGGGAATGCTTGTACACTGTTAGTGAGAATGTAAATGGGTTTAGCCATTATGAAAACAATATGCAGGTTCTTCAAAATATTAAAAATGAACTAGCATGTGGGAATGCAAGCTGGTGCAGCCACTCTGGAAAAACAGTATAGAGGTTCCTCAAAAAACTAAAAATAGAACTACCCTACGACCCAGCAATTGCACTACTAGGCATTTATACACGGGATATAGGTGTGCTGTTTTGAAGGGACACATGCACCCCCATGTTTATAGCAGCACTATCAACAATAGCCAAATGGCTTTTGTTATAGGCTCTTATGGAAAGAGCCCAAATGTCCATTGATGTATGAATGATAAAGAAAATGTGGTGTGTATATATATATATACACACACACACACACACACACACACACACACACACAATGGAGTTTTACTTGGCAATCAAAAAGAATGAAATCTTGCCATTTGCAACTACGTGGATGGAACTGGAGGGTATTATGCTAAGTTAAATTAGTCAGAGAAAGACAAATATCATATGACTTCACTCATATGAGGACTTTAAGAGACAAAACAGATGAACATAAGGGAAGGGAAACAAAAATAATATAAAAACAGGGATAATATAAAAACTAGCATGGGGTACCTGGGTAGCTCAGTCAGTTAAGCATCTGACTCGATTTTGGCTCAGGTCATGATCTCACAGTCATGAGATCAAGTCCCCCTGACCAGCTGTGTGCTGACAGCACAGAGCCTGCTTGGGATTCTCTCTCTCTCTCTCTCTCTCTCTCTCTCTCTCTGCTCCTCCCCTGCTCACGCACATGCACACACATATTCTCTCTCAAAATAAACAATAAACATTTTAAAAAATGACTACCATACAATGCTGGAACCCCACTTCTGGTTATGTATCCAAAGTAAATGAACTCAGGATATCAAAGAGATAATCTGCACTTCCATGCTCATTGCAGCATTATTCACAATGGCCTAGATATGGAAATAAACTAAGTGTTCATCTACCAATTAATGGATAAAGAAGATATGATATATATGAAAAATGGAATATCATTCAACCATGAGAAAGAAGGAAATCCTTCTATTTGCAACAACATGGATGGAGCTGGAGGGCGTTGTGCAAGATGAACAATGTCAGAGAGGAAAAGAAAAATATGGTATGGTATCATTTGTTTGTGGACTATAATCAACAAAAGCAAAAACCTTTTTCATAGAAATGGAGAATTAGAATGGTGGTTGGTTGCCAGAAGGGAAATGGGAGTTGTAGATCAAAGCGTGTGAAAACTTTAAGTTGTAGGACAAATAAGTTCTGAGGACCTAATGTACAGCATGGTGACTATAGTTAGTAATATGGAATTGTATGCATGAAAACACTTAAAGCTGATCTTAAGCATTCTGTACATACACACACACACACACACACACACACACACACAAAGTGATAACTGCATGAGGTGATGAATATGTTAAGTTAATTTTGATAGTCATTTCACAACGTATACATATATCAAATCATCACATTATATACTTTAAATATACCCAATTTTACTTGTTTCTTATACCTCAATAAAACAGGGGAAAAAACAAAAACCAACAAATCTATTTGATTTACTATTGGAGTGATTTAATATGTCTCATTTAAATTGAATAGTATCAAAAATCTTAATGGTGTTCATAAACTTTGGGCAGGGCTCAGGTTCTTGAAATAACCACTAATAGGGAAAACTTCATGCTAAGATTGTTTAATGTAGTATTGAACATTTCAATGAACCTATCCTAGATATAATTTGGAATAATTATTAGCATAAATAAAGAAATTGGTATCATAGTAAAAGGCTGAAGACATGTTAATGACAGTAGGATTATTATATCAAATTTGATTGTGTGCTTAATGGAACTGGATGATAATTAAATATGGAGTTTTTTTTATTAGAAGTCATGGAGTACCTGGGTGGCTCAGTCAGATAAGCATCTGACTCTTGGTTTCAGCTCAGGTCCTGATCTCATGGTTCCTAGTTCTACCCCATTGGGCCGGCACTGATTCCCTCTCTCTCTCCCCCTCCCTCTCTCAAAAGTGAACTTTAAAAAAATAAAAATAAGAAGTCATGAGAAAATGTTCATGATATAATTTTAGGTATAATTATGGTATGTTAATAAATGCATCTAAGAATACATTATAAAAAGATCTTCTGTGGACAAATTTAGAGGGAAATAATTTTAACTATTTCTGTGTTGCTAGCTTTATTTAGATGGTTGTCTTTTTTTTTAATTTTTAACGTTTATTTATTATTGAAAGACAGACTGAGACAGAGCATGAACATGGGAGGGACAGAGAGTAGAAGACACAGAATTTGAAGCAGGCTCCAGGCTCTGAGCTGTCAGCACAGAGCCCGATGCGACGCGGGACTCGAACCCACCAACTGTGAGATCACGACCTGAGCCAAAGTTGGATGCTTAACCAACTGAGCCACCAAGGCACCCCAATGGTTGTTCTTTTTTTTTTTTTTTTAATTTTTTTTTTTAACGTTTATTTATTTTTGAGACAGAGAGAGACAGAGCATGAACGGGGGAGGGGCAGAGAGAGAGGGAGACACAGAATCGGAAGCAGGCTCCAGGCTCTGAGCCATCAGCCCAGAGCCCGACGCAGGGCTCGAACTCACGGACCGTGAGATCGTGACCTGAGCTGAAGTCGGACGCTTAACCGACTGAGCCACCCAGGCGCCCCGAATGGTTGTTCTTTTTAAATAATGTATTATTTAAATACATTTTACAAATTTAAAAGTTAGTGTTATTTATATAATATTTAACAATCTTTGATTATAAAAAAAAATTTATAATAATGAAGTGCAACAAAAATTTTAAATGCTCTGGCATCTCCATCACACATTTTTATTCTTAATTTAAATTAATGGGAAAAATGTTACTAACATATGGAAACAAGATTTGAGTAGGCACCATTTTGTTTCATAAAACCATATAAAGTATGGATGAAAATAGCAAAAGGAAGACAAGAATCCTCAAAAAGGAAATGAATCACAAATGAGTGTTGCATAGTTTATAAAACTTGTTAAAACGTGCCAATAAAAGGAAGAGATAAATTGGCCAAAATCCCCCTAAAGAATCATAACTGGAAAATAGATTGAAAATGAAATAAAATGTTGCAAGAGGCCTAAACATGTTTATCTTATATGAAATTCTTGAGTTTTACAATTAAAGATCTTTTTTTTTTTATGTTTAAAATATTTTATTGGAGTTCTTAGATTCTTGCCCATCACAGATTTTTAATATCAAACTCCTGGAAAACAAGCTTTCTTTTTAAGACTCTGGTACTACCTATGTATAATATACTTGTGTTACTATTTTTTTTTTATTTTTATTTTTTTCATTTTTATTTTTTTTTATTTTTTTTTTATTTTTTTTTATTTTTTTATTTTTTAATATATGAAATTTACTGTCAAATTGGTTTCCATACAACACCCAGTGCTCATCCCAAAAGGTGCCCTCCTCAATACCCATCACTCACCCTGCCCTCCCTCCCACCCCCCATCAACCCTCAGTTTGTTCTCAGTTTTTAACAGTCTCTTATGCTTTGGCTCTCTCCCACTCTAACCTCTTTTTTTTTTTTTCCTTCCCCTCCCCCATCGGTTTCTGTTACGTTTCTCAGGATCCACATAAGAGTAAAAACATATGGTATCTGTCTTTCTCTGTATGGCTTACTTCACTTAGCATCACACTCTCCAGTTCCATCCACGCTGCTACAAAAGGCCATATTTCATTTTTTCTCATTGCCACGTAGTATTCCATTGTGTATATAAACCACAATTTCTTTATCCATTCATCAGTTGATGGACATTTAGGCTCTTTCCATAATTTGGCTATTGTTGAGAGTGCTGCTATAAACATTAGGGTACAAGTGCCCCTATGCATCAGTACTCCTGTATCCCTTGGATAAATTCCTAGCAGAGCTATTGCTGGGTCATAGGGTAGGTCTATTTTTAATTTTCTGAGGAACCTCCACACTGCTTTCCAGAGAGGCTGCACCAGTCTGCATTCCCACCAACAGTGCAAGAGGGTTCCCGTTTCTCCACATCCTCTCCAGCATCTATAGTCTTCTGATTTCTTCATTTTGGCCACTCTGACTGGCGTGAGGTGATATCTGAGTGTGGTTTTGATTTGTATTTCCCTGATAAGGAGCGACGTTGAACATCTTTTCATGTGCCTATTGGCCATCCAGATGTCTTCTTTAGAGAAGTGTCTATTCATGTTTTCTGCCCATTTCTTCACTGGGTTATTTGTTTTTCGGGTGTGGAGTTTGGTGAGCTCTTTATAGATTTTGGATACTAGCCCTTTGTCCGATATGTCATTTGCAAATATCTTTTCCCATTCCGTTGGTTGCCTTTTAGTTTTGTTGGTTGTTTCCTTTGCTGTGCAGAAGCTTTTTATCTTCATAAGGTCCCAGTAATTCACTTTTGCTTTTAATTCCCTTGTCTTTGGGGATGTGCCGAGTAAGAGATTGCTACGGCTGAGGTCAGAGAGGTCTTTTCCTGCTTTCTCCTCTAAGGTTTTGATGGTTTCCTGTCTCACATTCAGGTCCTTTATCCATTTTGAGTTTATTTTTGTGAATGGTGTGAGAAAGTGGTCTAGTTTCAACCTTCTGCATGTTGCTGTCCAGTTCTCCCAGCACCATTTGTTAAAGAGACTGTCTTTTTTCCATTGGATGTTCTTTCCTGTTTTGTCAGAGATGAGTTGGCCATACGTTTGTAGGTCTAGTTCTGGGGTTTCTATTCTATTCCATTGGTCTATGTGTCTGTTTTTATGCCAATACCATGCTGTCTTGATGATGACAGCTTTGTAGTAGAGGCTAAAGTCTGGGATTGTGATGCCTCCTGCTTTGGTCTTCTTCAAAATTACTTTGGCTATTCGGGGCCTTTTGTGGTTCCATATGAATTTTAGGATTGCTTGTTCTAGTTTCGAGAAGAATGCTGGTGCAATTTTGATTGGGATTGCATTGAATGTGTAGATAGCTTTGGGTAGTATTGACATTTTGACAATATTTATTCTTCCAATCCATGAGCAGGGAATGTTTTTCCATTTCTTTATATCTTCTTCAATTACCTGCATAAGCTTTCTATAGTTTTCAGCATACAGATCTTTTACATCTTTGGTTAGATTTATTCCTGGGTATTTTATGCTTCTTGGTGCAATTGTGAATGGGATCAGTTTCTTTATTTGTCTTTCTGTTGCTTCATTGTTAGTGTATAAGAATGCAACTGATTTCTGTACATTGATTTTGTATCCTGCAACTTTGCTGAATTCATGTATCAGTTCTAGCAGACTTTTGGTGGAGTCTATCGGATTTTCCATGTATAATATCATGTCATCTGCAAAAAGCGAAAGCTTGACTTCATCTTTGCCAATTTGGATGCCTTTGATTTCCTTTTGTTGTCTGATTGCTGATGCTAGAACTTCCAGCACTATGTTAAACAACAGCGGTGACAGTGGGCATCCCTGTCGTGTTCCTGATCTCAGGGAAAAAGCTCTCAGTTTTTCCCCGTTGAGGATGATGTTAGCTGTGGGCTTTTCATAAATGGCCTTTATGATCTTTAAGTATGTTCCTTCTATCCCGACTTTCTCAAGGGTTTTTATTAAGAAAGGGTGCTGGATTTTGTCAAAGGCCTTTTCTGCATCGATTGACAGGATCATATGGTTCTTCTCTTTTTTTTTGTTAATGTGATGTATCACGTTGATCGATTTGCGAATGTTGAACCAGCCCTGCATCCCAGGAATGAATCCCACTTGATCATGGTGAATAATTCTTTTTATATGCTGTTGAATTCGATTTGCTAGTATCTTATTGAGAATTTTTGCATCCATATTCATCAGGGATATTGGCCTGTAGTTCTCTTTTTTTTACTGGGTCTCTGTCTGGTTTAGGAATCAAAGTAATCCTGGCTTCATAGAATGAGTCTGGAAGTTTTCCTTCCCTTTCTATTTCTTGGAATAGCTTGAGAAGGATAGGTATTATCTCTGCTTTAAACGTCTGGTAGAACTCCCCTGGGAAGCCATCTGGTCCTGGACTCTTATTTGTTGGGAGATTTTTGATAACCGATTCCATTTCTTCACTGGTTATGGGTCTGTTCAAGCTTTCTATTTCCTCCTGATTGAGTTTTGGAAGAGTGTGGGTGTTTAGGAATTTGTCCATTTCTTCCAGGTTGTCCAATTTGTTGGCATATAATTTTTCATAGTATTCCCTGATAATTGTTTGTATCTCTGAGGGATTGTTTGTAATAATTCCATTTTCATTCATGATTTTATCTATTTGGGTCATCTCCCTTTTCTTTTTGAGAAGCCTGGCTAGAGGTTTGTCAATTTTGTTTATTTTTTCCAAAAACCAACTCTTGGTTTCGTTGATCTGCTCTACAGTTTTTTTAGATTCTATATTGTTTATTTCTGCTCTTATCTTTACTATTTCTCTTCTTCTGCTGGGTTTAGGCTGCCTTTGCTGTTCTGCTTCTATTTCCTTTAGGTGTGCTGTTAGATTTTGTATTTGGGATTTTTCTTGTTTCTTGAGATAGGCCTGGATTGCAATGTATTTTCCTCTCAGGACTGCCTTCGCTGCGTCCCAAAGCGTTTGGATTGTTTTATTTTCATTTTCGTTTGTTTCCATATATTTTTTAATTTCTTCTCTAATTGCCTGGTTGACCCACTCATTCGTTAGTAGGGTGTTCTTTAACCTCCATGCTTTTGGAGGTTTTCCAGACTTTTTCCTGTGGTTGATTTCAAGCTTCATAGCATTGTGGTCTGAAAGTATGCATGGTATGATCTCAATTCTTGTATACTTATGAAGGGCTGTTTTGTGACCCAGTATGTGATCTATCTTGGAGAATGTTCCATGTGCACTCGAGAAGAAAGTATATTCTGTTGCTTTGGGATGCAGAGGTCTAAATATATCTGTCAAGTCCATCTGATCCAATGTATCATTCAGGGCCCTTGTTTCTTTATTGACTGTGTGTCTAGATGATCTATCCATTTCTGTAAGTGGGGTGTTAAAGTCCCCTGCAATGACCACATTCTTATCAATAAGGTTGCTTATGTTTATGAGTAATTGTTTTATATATCTGGGGGCTCCGGTATTCGGCGCATAGACATTTATAATTGTTAGCTCTTCCTGATGGATAGACCCTGTAATTATTATATAATGCCCTTCTTCATCTCTTGTTACAGCCTTTAATTTAAAGTCTAGTTTGTCTGATATAAGTATGGCTACTCCAGCTTTCTTTTGGCTTCCAGTAGCATGATAAATAGTTCTCCATCCCCTCACTCTCAATCTAAAGGTGTCCTCAGATCTAAAATGAGTCTCTTGTAGACAGCAAACAGATGGGTCTTGTTTTTTTATCCATTCTGATACCCTATGTCTTTTGGTTGGTGCATTTAATCCATTTGCATTCAGTGTTATTATAGAAAGATATGGGTTTAGAGTCATTGTGATGTCTGTATGTTTTATGCTTGTAGTGATGTCTCTGGTACTTTGTCTCACAGGATCCCCCTTAGGATCTCTTGTAGGGCTGGTTTAGTGGTGACAAATTCCTTCAGTTTTTGTTTGTTTGGGAAGACCTTTATTTCTCCTTCTATTCTAAATGACAGATTTGCTGGATAAAGGATTCTCGGCTGCATATTTTTTCTGTTTAGCACATTGAAGACATCGTGCCAAGCCTTTCTGGCCTGCCAAGTTTCAAAGGAGAGATCAGTCACGAGTCTTATAGGTCTCCCTTTATATGTGAGGGCACGTTTATCCCTTGCTGCTTTCAGAATTTTCTCTTTATCCTTGTATTTTGCCAGTTTCACTATGATATGTCGTGCAGAAGATCGATTCAAGTTACGTCTGAAGGGAGTTCTCTGTGCCTCTTGGATTTCAATGTCTTTTTCCTTCCCCAGTTCAGGGAAGTTCTCAGCTATAATTTCTTCAAGTACCCCTTCAGCACCTTTCCCTCTCTCTTCCTCCTCTGGGATACCAATTATGCATATATTATTTCTTTTTAGTGTATCACTTAGTTCTCTAATTTTCCCCTCATACTCCTGGATTTTTTATCTCTCTTTCTCTCAGCTTCCTCTTTTTCCATAACTTTATCTTCTAGTTCACCTATTCTCTCCTCTGCCTCTTCAATCCGAGCCGTCGTCGTTTCCATTTTGTTTTGCATTTCGTTTAAAGCGCTCTTCAGCTCCTCGTGACTGTTCCTTAGTCCCTTGATCTCTGTGGCAAGAGATTCTCTGCTGTCCTCTATACTGTTTTCAAGCCCAGCGATTAATTTTATGACTATTATTCTAAATTCACTTTCTGTTATATTATTTAAATCCTTTTTGATCAGTTCATTAGCTGTTGTTATTTCCTGGAGAGTCTTCTGAGGGGAATTCTTCCGTTTGGTCATTTTGGATAGTCCCTGGAGTGGTGAGGACCTGCAGGGCACTTCCCCTGTGCTGTGGTATATAACTGGAGTTGGTGGGCGGGGCCGCAGTCTGACCTGATGTCTGCCCCCAGCCCACCGCTGGGGCCACAATCAGACTGGTGTGTGCCTTCTCTTCCTCTCTGCTAGGGGCGGGATTCACTGTGGGATGGCCTGGCCCGTCTGGGCTACTTGCACACTGCCAGGCTTGTGGTGCTGGGGATCTGGCATATTAGCCGGGGTGGGTAGGCAAGGTGCACGGGGGCAGGATGGGAAGGCTTAGCTCGCTTCTCCTTAGGTGATCCACTTCAGGAGGGGCCCTGTGGCAGCGGGAGGGAGTCAGATCCGCTGCCGGAGGTTTGGCTCCGCAGAAGCACAGAGTTGGGTGTTTGCGCGGAGCGAGCAAGTTCCCTGGCAGGAACTGGTTCTCTTTGGGATTTTGGCTGGGGGATGGGCGGGGGAGATGGCGCTGGCGCCTTTGTTCCCCACCAAACTGAGCTCTGTCGTCCGGGGGCTCAACAGCTCTCCCTCCCTTTGTCCTCCAGCCTTCCCGCTTTCTGAGCAGAGCTGTTAACTTATGACCTCCCAGACGCTAAGTCGCGCTTGCTGTCGGAACACAGTCCGTCCGGCCCCTCCGCTTTTGCCAGCCAGACTCGGGGGCTCGCTTGGCCGGCGAGCCGCCCCTCCGCCCCGGCTCCCTCCCGCCAGTCCGTGGAGCGCGCACCACCTCGCCGCCCTTCCTACCCTCTTCCGTGGGCCTCTCGTCTGCACTTGGCTCTGGAGACTCCGTTCTGCTAACCCTCTGGCGGTTTTCTGGGTTCTTTAGGCAGGTGTAGGTGGAATCTAAGTGATCAGCAGGACGCCTGGTGAGCCCAGAGTCCTCCTACACTGCCATCTTCCCTCCCCTCTACAATTAAAGATCTTAAGAAAATATTTTATTTATTTTTTTTAATTTTTTTTTTAAGTTTATTCATTTTTCAGAGAGAGAGAGACAGAGTATGAGCAGGGGAGGGGTAGAGAGAGAGGGAGACACAGAATCCGAAGTAGGCTCCAGGCTCCGAGCTGTCAGCACAGAGCCTGACATGGGGCTCGAACTCACAAACTGTGAGATCATGACCTGAGCTGAAGTCGGACGCTCAACCGACTGCGCCACCCAGGCGCCCCATCTTAAGAAAATATTTTAAAAGAAGAATTGATACTGGCAAAAATAATCAACCATGATTAAGGTTGATTTTTAAAATAATCATAATAATTATGGCTTTTAGCCAAATATCCTGTAGAAGAAAAGTCAAGAGAGTTTTGCAGAAGGTAGTTTGAAGGTGCTGGGTAGGCACAGAGCCACCAAGAGTTAGGAGATGTGCAGAATAAAAGGAAGAAGAGGAAAGCAGTCCCATACTGAACTACAGGGTGTCCCAGAACTCATCCGGGATCTTCATAAATGACAGAAAATACCATGGACCATGTGCAGGACCGTATTTCTGTGTTTTGTGTCATGATTTTGTGCATAATAAAGCTGAAGGCAAACGTTCCAGTTGAATAGAGGATATGTCCTATATTCTGCATGTTAAGGTAATCCTGAAGAAAGTAATTGATTGACCACTGAGAAACACTGATATCAAGAATGATTCAACTCCAATAATCACACTACTGGGTATTTACCCAAGAATATGAAAACACTAATTCAAAAGGATATATGTACCCTATGTTTACTGCAGCATTATTTACAATGACCAAATTATGGAAGCAACCCAAGTGCCTAGATGTGGTATATATATACAATGGAATATTATTCAGCCATAAAAAAGAATTAAATCTTGCCATTTGCAACAACATGTGTGGAGCTAGAGAATATAATGCTCAGTGAAATAAGTCAAAGAAAGACAAATACCATATAATTCACTCATATGTGGAATTTAAGAAACAAAACAAATGAACAAAGGAAAAAGAGACAAACCAAAAACCAGACTCCTAACTATAGAGAACAAACAGATGTACCAGAGGGGAGGTGGGTGGAGGGATGGGTGAAACAGGTGAAAGGGGTTAAGAGTACACTTATCATGCTGACCACTGAGTAATATATGGAACTGTTGAATCACTATGTTGTACACATGAACCTAATATAACACTGCATATTAACTACACTAAAATTAAAATAAAATTTAAGAAAACATAGTATTTTGCTTCTGTGTAGCACAGTGCAGTAGGGTAATATGTTCATTAGGCAAATTTGCTAATCATGTTTCAATTTTCTATATCATTACTATTTTTTTCTATTCTGTCAATTAAGTTATTTAACATTTTATTTCTTCCTTTCTGTGGATGATTTGTTATCATTCCATTCTTTTCCAATCATTTGTTTAGAAGTTTTACAGTCTTTTTCTCTAATTTTGGTGGCCACCCTAGAAATTACAGTTCATTGGATTATCAAAACCTAATATTAATTGATAATTTTACTTTCATTTTGTCAATTAAACTATCTTAGACCACTTTTAATTCAATACCTCCCAATGTAAATGTTATTTTTTCTACTAATTTTAATTACATTCCTGTACAAACATATAAGGCCCTATAAGATATTATTGTTGTTTTAGTGTCAATATTCTTTTAGATTTACCCACATGTGTACGATGTCTTTTATCTTCATTCCTTTCTGCATTTGGAAAATTACATCTTCGATTTTAACCTTACTGCCTGTAGAACACTTTTAAAGATTTCCTTTGATGAAGTTCTGGTGGCAGATGTTCTTATTTTTTGTTTGAAATGCCTTTAAATCTGCCTTGCATAGCACAGCTATTTTATTGAGTGTAAAATTTTAGGATGATAATCATTTTCTTAGAGCACATTGAAGATATTGTTCCACCGCCCTTTGGCTTCCATTTTTGCAGTTGGAGAAATTAACTGTTGCTCTTTTGAAGACAATAACGCCACTGAAGGGAAAAAGGATATTGGCTAAAAATGCATGAGATTCCCAAAGTAGATAAAATAGGAAAACGGATAAGCAATAAGGCAAACTGTGGAAAGACCTGAAACAAGTCTTCTATGTAATTCTAAAATTAGATGAGTGTCTATTTTCAATTAATGTCTCACTTGATTATTATATAAAATTATTTTAAGTCAACCTCCTTTAGAAAAAAGAATCTAGATGAATTTGGAGCATATCCTAGTTCTGGAAGAGGTCTGTAGAGGGCAGTGCACAAGTGGGAACAGAGACACCATGAGATGGGATGGGTATAAAAAGGGAAGAAAAGTCCACCAAATGAAGACTGTTCCTTGAAGTTCCTTCGAAATTTCTGAGGATTCCAGATATTGGGGAAGAAGCCACGGCCCCCACATCATATCTTGTATCAGCACAGAGTAAGAGGATCCTACCTCCCCTTAAACTCCTGTGTTCACTGGTGTAGTAAATCTCTCAGGCCACCTGAGGGCGCCAGTACATCTATAGACCTGAGTTTTCTATTTACTGTTTTCCCAAGGGTAGTTCCCCCTTCCCTCTTTCTTCTGACCCATATTGAAGCCTTCCTTAAATTCTCCTTCTTATTCCCATTTTCCCTTCCATCCTCTCTTCTCACTCCTGATTGTATCCATACTAGTTTCTGTTTCTTGCTTGAAGAGGGTCACGTTTACAAATGTATCTATTTCACCAATTTATTTTCAGATGACGCTCAACCCCATTTTTGTCCTATGTACTTGGTTTTGTATTACTTTGACTAGATGCTTGCAGAGCCATTTCCCAGATTTCCAGGCTGGTGGCTTCTGATTAGGCTCAGCCAACCGGAAGTATAAATGTAAACTAAAAGAAGCAGCTAATCTGATTCTGGGGGAGGCAAGGCAGTATCCCAGCATTTTGGTGATGACCTGCCACCTGGCCTCAGCACCTCCTCAGCATCCCAACAATGGTGCCCCAGTGACACAGCAGGGCTGATGGCCACCCCAGAGAGAGTGGATTCTCTCCCCGTTGCCACCAGGTAAAGGTGTTGGGAGATGTACAGAGTATGGAAAATGTCTGCATCTGACTTCATCCTAATTGGATGCTCCCTCTCCCAGTCATTCTAGGAGCCTCTCCAGTCCATGCTCATCCCCAAACAGACTCCCAACTCCTGAGTTTCAATTTTATGTCACTACCAGAAGTACTGGGTCTTTTATTTCTAGCAAAGCTTGCCCCTACATCTCAAACCACTGTGGATTTAAATAAGAATTCAGGTCATAGACATTTTTATCAGTAGTAAATCTACTGAGAATGTTCCACAGATGAAGAAAGAACAAGTATGTACCAATTTTCTTGATTGAAATAATTATCTGATCCATTGTGCTGTCCATGAACAAATTAAATATGAGCTAAAGTAAGCAAATATCTCTTGGCCTTTTCTTAAGCCTCCTAAAGCAAAGAGGCTTGTTCAAGATATTTTGTTATGGCTGACATTAGGAAAGAAAAATTTTCTTAATGCTTGTTATCCAGCCATCTAGATGCAATTCTGCCCTATTTCCCAGTCATCTTCTGACTCTTCTCTGTTCTCTGAGCTGTTACAAACCTTTTTGAAACATTCTTTTCAGAGCTGCTTTTGCTTCCTTGTTCTTTAGGCTGTAAAGAAAGGAATTCACTAGGGGAGTGACCACACTGTACTGCATAGAGAAAACCACCTCCAGTGGGCAACCAGAGGTTAGCACAAGACAGTAAGGAAAACCTAAACCATAAGAGAAGATCGTTGAGGTAAGGTGGGAGGAGCAGGTGGAGAAGGCCTTGCTTCTGCCTGAGGTCGAGCTGATGCTCTGGATGGTGTCAATAATGCAGGAGTAAGAGAAGAGGATCAGGAGGATGGTCAAAAGGGTATGAATGATGGCAGAACATACCAGGACTGCAAAGTTGGCAGAGATATGAGAGCAGGACAGAGGGAATAAAGAAGGCAGCTCGCAGCTCAAGTAAGGCATAACATGAGCATCCCAAATCTCAGTCTCCATAAGACCCATACCAGACCCCCACACAATTTTTACTTATCAGCTGACCAGAGAACAGTGGGTGGCAGATGGCAGGCAGCATAGTGGTCATAGGTCATCACAAAGAGCAGAAAGGCTTTGATCCCTGAGTGCAAAACACACACACACACACACACACACACACACACACACACACCCTGAGTCAGCTCTACTGAGATTGGTTTCCTCTGAAACAGGAGATTCTCCAGCATTTTGGGCATGGTGACAAAGGAGATACAAAGATCTAGGGAAGAGAGGTGACTGAAAAAGAAGTACTTTCTTTCCTGGGGGCAGGGAGGGGAGGATCACCAGGAGCATCACCAGGGTCCCCATGTAAGTCAGAAGGTAAATCACCAAGAAATTCACAAACAGCAGCACCTGGATATGGGGTTCAGCAGACAGTCCCAAGAGGATGGGCTCAGTGGCGGGGTGTGGTTTCCTACAGCCGTGATAGAAGATACTCCCACAGAATAAACACAGAAGCATGACATATTCACCTACCCTTTGTGCCATCTCTTCTTCAGAGTTTGTATCTCATCCTCTGTATATGTCTCTCTCTCTCCTCAGCCTGCTTGTCTTTTTCAGAGATTTCTTGTCTACTCACCCTCCCCTCCCTAGAACCTTTCCATCATCCAGTGCCTCATGAACAACTTCTGAACCCTGAATCAGCACATCTATGTTCTTTCCATATGTGACTCTTCTGACCCAATGGCTCTGGAGAAATTCATATAATTTTTCTTACTAGCCCATATAAATTTTCTTACTCCTTTAATTGCCATTTGTTTTGAAGCCTGGATCATGTGAGAAATTGGTTCTTTCTCAAAAGAGCCAAGATGGTGGAACAGCATGGAAGTTTTTTGTGTGTCTTGCATCCATGACATACAGCCAGACCAACACTAAACCATCCTACACACCTAGAAAACTGACTGGAGGATTAACACAACAATCTTCACAACCTGAACCACAGAATTCAGCAGGTACGTGGCACGGAGAGGTGAAGTTGGGGTGAGAGAAGTCGGTGGTGGACAGGGAGCCGCTTTTGCAGGCAGAGAGAGGATGGAGATGGGGGGTGGGGGGATAGGGGGGAGGATACTGGAAAAGCACCCCTCCCCAAAAGCAGCTGGAGAGAAAGTGGAAAATTGGAAACAGCCACAGGGACTAAACTAAAAAGGGAGAAAGGAGAAAGGAGAGGGTTTAAATTTCATTAAGACTGTAAACAAGGGAAGCACAAAGTCTGCAACTCTGCAGCTCAATACCTGGAGGTGCTCTGGTGGGAAGGGCGAATCCCCAGGAACAGAGTGAGGTCCAGGAGGTTCTCAGGCCACACGGAGAAAAGAGGTTCCATTGCTGGAAGGACATTTGGTAGATACTGTTGAAGCCACCTGGTCCCAGCAGATCCCAGAAAATGGCCACATTTGCTGGTGCTGGAACAAGGTCATTAAGGCTAAAGTCTGGTGCCAGATGTGTGTTGTGATTTTCCATAATCCCTGAAAAGCTGCTGCTACACTCTCTTGCGAACTTTTTCTGGGGCAGACTGGCACCTGGCTGCAGTCTTGGGGCTCCGGCAGCAGCAGGTTCCAGCAAGCATTCCTGGGTGCAGCCAACATTTGGCCATTGTTCAGCCATTGCTGGGTGAGACCCTCCCACAGAGGGGCAGACCAGGTCAAAGCTGCAGTCCTTCAGAAGTAAGGGGCCGGGGAAAATAGCCGCATCTGAGACAAAACTCAGGAGAGAGGTACTGCCTGGGGCTTCACAGACAGTGAAGAAGCGGGGAGTGGATGAAAGTTGAAGACAGAGGACGGGTGAACGATTGCTGATAGGGAGAACAGAGTTCCGATACTAGAGACTGGATAGCTGGGTGACACCATTTTCACCGCTCCCACACATGCGCGCATGCACCTACGAGCACCACAACAATCCACCCCAATAAGCTAGCAGCGCCATCTAGTGGAGAACGGAGCCATTACACCGAGCCCTGCCCAACTGGGCCAACCTCACTCTTCAAGAACACAAGTCTCACCGCCTACTTAGTTTATGGACTATAAAGCGCTACATAGTCTGACTTCTAGGGGAAAAGGAAGTAATTTCAGTCCTATTTCCATCTGTTAGCAGGTGCATCCATTCAATTTTCTTTCCTTTTTTCTTTTTTCTCTTTTTCATTTCTTTTCTTTTTCTTTAATGCAGAAAGAGAAAAACTTCATTTTTACTTTCAATTTTTATTAAAAATATTTTTCTTTGTTTCTACTATATTCTTTACTTTTGTGTAAATTCTTTCAAATTCTATTTTACTCCCATCGTCTCATTTTAGTCTACTTCAATGTATTCATTTTTTCAAATTCTCAATTTCCGTTTTTTCCCCTGCCCTTTTTTTCCCTCTAATCTGTCAGACCACTTTCAACACCCAGACCAAAACACACCTAGGATCTAGCATCATTTATTAGATTTGTGTGTGTGTGTGTGTGTGTGTGTGTGTTTAATTTTTTAATTTTAATTTTTTAATTTTAATTTTTCTACCTCATTAATTCCTTTTCTCCCTTCAAAATGACAAAATGAAGGAATTCACCCCAACAGAAAGAGCACAATGAAATGACAGCCAGGGATTTAACCAACACAGATACAAGCAAGATATCTGAACCAGAATTTAGAATCACGATAATAAGAATACTAGCTGGAGTTGAAAATAGATTAGAATCCCTTTCTGCAGAGATAAAAAGAAGTAAAAAATAGAATGAAATTTAAAGTGTTATAACTGATGAAAAATCTATACGCTGAAAACTATAGAAAGCTTATGAAAGAAATTGAAGAAGACACAAAAAAATGGGGAAAGATTCCATGCTCCTGGATAGGAAGAACAAATATTGTTAAAATGTCGATTCTACCCAAAGCAACCTACATATTCAATGCAATCCCTATCAAAATAACACTAGCATTCTTCACAGAGCTAGAACAAACAATCCTAAAATTTGTACGGAACCAGAAAAGACCCCGAATAGCCAAAACGATCTTCAAAAAGAAGACCAAAGCAGGAGGCATCACAATCCCAGACTTCAAGCTATACTACAAAGCTGTAACCATCAAGACAGTATGGTACTGGCACAAGAACAGACGCTCAGATCAATGGAACAGAATAGAGAACCCAGAAATGGACCCACAAGTGTATGGCCAACTAATCTTTGACAAAGCAAGAAAGAATATCCAATGGAATAAACACAGTCTCTTCAGAAGTGGTGCTGGGAAAACTGGACAGCGACATGCAGAAAAATGAACCTGAACCACTTTCTTACACCATACACAAAAATTAACTCAAAATGGATGAAAGACCTAAATGTAAGACAGAAAGCCATCAAAATCCTTGAGGAGAGAGCAGGCAACAACCTCTTTGATCTTGGCCTCAGCAACTTCTTACTCAACACATATCCGGAGGCAAGGGAAACCAAAGCAAAAATGAACTACTGGGACCTCATCAAAATAAAAGCTTCCGCACAGCAAAGGAAACAATCAGCAAAACTCAAAGGCAACCGACAGAATGGGAGAAGATATTTGCAAATGACATATCAGATAAAGGGTTAGTATCCAAAATCTATAAAGAACTTATCAAACTCAACACCCAAAAAACAAATAATCCAGTGAAGAAATGGGCAAAAGACATGAATAGACACTTCTCCAAAGAAGACATCTAGATGGCCAACCAACACATGAAAAAATGCTCAACATCACTCATCATCAGGGAAATACAAATCAAAACCACAATGAAATACCACCTGACACCTGTCAGAATGGCTAATATTAACAACTCAGGCAACAAGAGATGTTGGCAAGGATGTGGAGAAAGAGGATCTCTTTTGCATTGTTGATAGGAATGCAAGCTGGTGCAGCCACTCTGGAAAACAGTATGGAGGTTCCTCAAAAAACTAAAAATAGAACTACCCTACAACCCAGCAATTGCACTACTAGGTATTTATCCAAGGGGTATGTTGTTTTGAAGGGGCACATGCATCCCAATGTTTATAGCAGCACTATCAATGATAGCCAAAGTATGGAAAGCGCCCAAATGTCCATCAATGGATGAATGGATAAAGAAGATGTGGTATATATATACAATGGAATATTACTTGGCAATCAAAAAGAATGAAATCTTGCCATTTGCAACTATGTGGATGGAACTGGATGGTATTATGCTAAGTGAAATTAGTCAGTCAGAGAAAGATAAAAATCATATGACTTCACTCATATGAGGACTTTAAGAGACAAAACAGATGAACATAAGGGAAGGGAAACAAAAATAATATAAAAACAGGGAAGGGGAGGGGCGCCTGGGTGGCACAGTCGGTTAAGCGTCCGACTTCAGCCAGGTCACGATCTCGCGGTCCGTGAGTTCGAGCCCTGCGTCAGGCTCTGGGCTGATGGCTCAGAGCCTGGAGCCTGTTTCCGATTCTGTGTCTCCCTCTCTCTCTGCCCCTCCCCCGTTCATGCTCTGTCTCTCTCTGTCCCAAAAATAAATTAAAAACGTTGAAAAAAAAATTAAAAAAAAAAAAAAAAACAGGGAAGGGGACAAAACAGAAGAGATTCATAAATATGGAGAACAACCTGAGGGTTAGTGGAGGGGTTGTGGGAGGGGGGATGGGCTAAATGAGTAAGGGGCACTAAGGAATCTACTCCTGAAATCATTGTTGCACTATATGCTAACTAATTTGGATGTAAATTTTAAAAAATAAAATGGAATAAATAAATAAATAAACAAACAAACACATACTTAAATTTTAAATGAGAAACAAAAAACAAAAAACTATATTTATTTTATTCTGCATATCACATGTCCCTGATATATTTAATTATTTGATTCAAGAAACCAGTTGAAATGTGCAATGTAGGTAGCCGGGGGGTGGCGTTGTGCACAAGTGTGCAAGTGATTATGTATGTTGAGGAACAGGGATAAAAAAGGAGATTAAAATTCCTAAAACTATGCCAGAGGATGGTTGGATAAAATTGGTGAAGGGGAGAGGGAGATACAGGATTCAAGTCATGAAATAAACAAGTCACAGGAATAAAAGGCACAGCATAAGGAATATAGTAGACGATATTGCAATAGAAATGTATCAGAACAAGGGGTGGCTATACTTGTGGTGAACATAGCATAATGTATAAACTTGTTGAATCATTATGTTGTACACCTGAAACTAATATAACACTGTGCATCAACTATACTCAAATTAAAAAAATTTTTAACACAGTAAATTCCAAATGCAGAGAAAAGTCTTTGCTACTGAAGAACACAATAAACTGTTTATTTCAACGAAACTTTACAAACAAACTTACATATAAGAAAAAAAAAGACCTCATCTGCTTATCCATCACTGCAGAATATGAATTAATTGGAGCCACCACCCTAGGTTGAGGATTACACCAGACAAAACTAAGAGATCATTTGAATTTAGGTTCTGAGAAGAACTTGGAGTATGGAAACCTGTCTAAATACTTAAAAGGGAAAGAGGGGAAACCCTGGAAGAGCAGGAGCCAAGACATACATGGGCCCTACAAGAGTAGAATCTGTTGTGGTGAATTCTGTTGGCAATACTGTCATCAGACCATGACATCAGGTAAACTCTGGGGGAGATGGGGTAGATTAAGAGTTCGCTGGATAGGTCATGATTACTGTAAGCAGTTGCCAAGTAGGAAGGCTTCCTGCCAAGCAGGAAGGCTTATGGAGGAGTAGAGTCTGAGTGTTCAGCGATGGTCAGGTTTCAAGCTGGTTTTGAAAAAAACCTAGCTTTTTGAAAAAAAAACTTTTGAAAAAAGTTTGAAAAAAACTAGCAAGGGAATTTAGTTCTGGATATTGGGAAATATGCTTGGAAAACCAGGACATAGAAGTGTATTCACCCA